>NC_134810.1:43496537-43519037 GCF_046742065.1 Oratosquilla oratoria | reverse complement strand
TGACGGTGATGGCGAAACAGAATTGGGTTTCCGTGTCGCAGAAAATACCTCTGACTGGCTGCCGCCTGCCTCTGAAAGGAGAATGAATGAATGAACGTTGTGCTGCTTCGCTCGGCAACTTTCACTTTTTACCGTCCGGGATGAGATATCAAAGGAAAACAAATTCCCTCATTCGTTGTGAGAAAACTACCCGGAAAATGCACACGTTATGATGGAATGAATACAACATGACGAAAATTTGCAGTTCTGTGAAATCGGTGATTTGCAAACTCACTGCTCGACATAATGTGCGCAAAGGAAGTCTCTGCCAGCTTAAAGAAAACGGAGGACGGCGCGAGCATAATGTAAACAAAGTCGAGGTCTCGGTAGCCAGGTCTCGGGAGACTCCCTCTTTCTCTTTCTCTCTTTCTCTTTATCTCTTTCTATCTCTCTCTCTACCTATCTTTATCTCTGTCTGTCTCTTCCCTCCCCTTCCCTATTTCTATCTGTCTATTTCTCCCCACCCCTCTCCCTCCCTCTCTCCTTCTCTCTCTCTCTCTCTCTCTCTCTCTCTCTCTCTCTCTCTCTCTCTCTCTCTCTCTGTCTCTGTCTATCTATCTATCTATATATCTATATATTATATATATGTATATATATTGATATGTATATATACAGGTATATATATATATATATATGCATATAATATATTATATATATATATATATATATATATATATATGCATATAATATATATATATATATATATATTCATATAATATATATATATATATATATATTCATATAATATATATATATAATATATATATATATAATGTATATATATATATATATGTATATATATATATATATGTATATATATATATATATATATATATATATATATATCTCCCTCCCTCTCTCTCTCTCTCTCTCTCTTCTCTCTCTCTCTCTCTCTCTCTCTCTCGCTCTCTCTCTCTTTCTCTCTCTATCTCTCTTTCTCTCTATCTCTCTCTCTCTCTCTATCTCTCTTTCTCTCTCTCTCTCTCAGTCTCTCACCTTCCCTGTGTGTGTGTGTGTGTGTGTGTGTGTGTGTGTGTGTGTGTGTGTGTGTGTGTGTGTGTGTGTGTGTGTGTGTGTGTAAACTCTGCTCACCTTCTGGCGGTCATTAACCATATATGGTAATGCCCGAGACTGCTGGGACGGCTAATCTCCCAAGTTTGTTTCATGTGATGTTATTCATGAGAGAAGTAGATGTATTATGCTAATTCGGAACCGGTTTTACCGCAAAGATGGGGCACAGGTAGCATCCTTGAAGGCCTCGGGTCCTCGTATCCTCCGAGGTACTGGTTCGAGTCCCGCACTTGATCCTACAGCCACCGACTTCGGTCGCAGGTGCCTTACCAATTTCTTCTTCGGCGTGGACTTCGAGATCCTTTGTCTTGTTAACACGGGCGATTCTATTCAGTTCTTTGACGTGAGAGACAAATGGAGCTCGGACACTCCCGGCTAAGCGTCGGGACTACAGTGCGTGAGCGCGCTCATTGAGGCGTGAGAAGAGGAGGGAGGGAGAGTACGTGAGAGGGGGGGGGGAGGGGGAGGTGTCTGGAAGCACGACGTTTGAAGGAGACCTGGTTTGTCCGAGGCGTTCCCCCGAACAAGAGGCGACAGGTGCCATTGTTGTCGATGAATTCCCTTTGGGCCTGTGGCGCAATTGGAAGATTTTATTCTGGCTAGCTTAAGGGGTCGACCGCGGACTGAGGTACACAGTCCTCTAGTAACAGATAAAAGAAAGGTCTAATTAAACAACATAGAGTAAATAATGAAAACTTACATGAAAACAGAACGTGTACAGGATAATGTCAAAAGTGGGAGTGGAAGTAGGAGTGGGAGTGGGAGTAGGAGTGGAAGATGGATTGGGAGTGGGAGAGCCCACTGTCTTCAGTCTTGTCTTCCCATGGGAGGAGTGCCGGTGTCCGGGTAAGGAAGGCGTGGGGGATGGGGGGAGTTGGGAGGGGGAGTTGGTGAAAGAAGCAGAGTCGTGTTATTCTTCAGACTCTCTGGGCTCGACATTTTTCTTCATCAAAAAGAATTTTGGGTTTAAAAAGTAATTCAGTTTCAGACTCCAACTTAGAAGAAATTCCCTGCGTCAGTCACCCTCCACAAAAAAAAAAAAAAAAAAAAAAGCGAACTTCGCGCGGGTGTATTATATGATTCAGCATTGTCTGGAGCACGTGTAAAACTCGTGATTTACAGCTGTTACCCTTCCGAATGAGAGCTCAGAGGGCGTATATGGCCCGATCTGTAGGTATTGCTCTGACCTTGCGCGCGCGCGCGCACACACACACACACACACACACACACACACACACACACACACACACACACACACACACACACACACACACACACACACACACACACGCATGGAATGAAAGTGAACACTCCAAAATGCAGGAAGACACAAGAAAAACACTAAATGATAAAACAAAAAAAGGAAATCTGGTAATTATGGGTGATTTTAACTCAAAAGAAATATGTTGGGAAGAAATGACTGTGAAAGGTGGAGAAGATCACTGGGGAAATTTATTACTGGAAATGACCATTGATTACACATTGACGCAATGGGTCAAGGAAAATACCAAATAACGATGAACCCTCAAGATTGGATTTGATATTCACATCAGAACCTGAAATTGTGGATAAAATCGAATACAAGACACCAATTGGAAAAAGTGATCACATACTACTAGAACTAGAATTAAATGAAGAAACAAATATAGAAATTGACGAAAAACACAGAAAGGGAAGACTAATGTATAACAAAATAGATTTTGAGAAACTTAGAAAATTCTTTCGAGAAGCAAATTGGGAAAATTTAATAATGAAGAAACAAAGGTGGAACAGAAATGGACAATTTGGAAGGAAATCTATAATGAAGGAGTGGAGAGTATGTACCTAGACAAAAACAGGAAAGGATATATATATAAAATCCTGGTATAATAAAAAGTGCAGTGAGGCAAAATACAGAAGAGATAAAGTCTGGAGAAGGTGGAAAGAGAAAAAAAAACTGAGATGAAAACTATACAAACTAAGAAATGAATATGTAAAAATACGTAGAGAGAGAAAAAAAAAAGAAAAAGAAATAATGAAAAGGACATAATAGACAAATGTGAAGGTCACCCCAAATTATTTTATAGATATGTAAACGGCAAATTAAAGAATAAACAGGAAATACTTAAATTACGTCAAGGTAACAGAGAATACACAGAAGATATAGAAATGGCAGATATGAACAAAAATTTTAAATCTGCATTCACCAAAGAGGAAGAAATATACAAAACTGTGTTCAAAGAATTGAAGTAAGATTTCCTCCAATGAAGAAATTAAATATTACTCAGAATGAAATAAGGAATCAAATATTAAAGCTTGACGTTAACAAGTCACATGGCCCGGACGGAGTTGCAAACTGGATATTAAAGGAATGTATAGACGAACTAACAGGAAAAATATACAAAATAATTGAATGCTCACTCAAAGAAGGAAAACTACCAGGAGACTGGAAAAATGCCAATATAGTACCAATATATAAAGGAAATAAGGAAGACCCAACAAATTATAGACCGGTGTCCCTAACGAGTATAACAGTTAAAATTTGTGAGAGAACCATCAAAGATAGATGGACAAAATATCTGGAGGAGAATAATATACTGAACCCGAGGCAATTTGGCTTCAGACAAGGAAGATCATGTACCATTAATTTGATTTGTTTCTCTTCAAGATTTATAGATACTCGTTTATTGCAGGAAAGGAATAGCTGGGCATACTGTGCCTTCCTGGACTTACAAAAGCCATTTGATAAGGTACCACACAAAAAATTGCTATATAAACTGGAAACAATAGGAGGCATACATGGAAAACTATTGAATTGGATGGAGGACTTCCTATATGGAAGTAAAATGAGTGGTGCTCAGAGACAAATATTCAAAATGGGAAGAAATGAGTAGTGGCGTCCCACAAGGGTCGGTACTAGCTCTGATAATGTTTGCTATATATGTAAATGACATGGACGAAGGTATTGAAAATTACATGAACTGCTTTGCGGATGACGCAAAATTATTTAGGAAAATAAACTCCGAAATAGACTGACTCATTACGAAATGAACATCGCTGATAAATCCAAAGATAATCCCAAAGAATTCTATAGTTACTTTAGAGATAAAAAGGTTGTTAGGAATCACATTGGTCCACTATTATCTGCTGACGGTCAACTTGAATATTCAAATGAAGGAATGTGTAATATTTTAAAAAATTATTTTAGCTCAGTATTCGTAAACGAAACACCTCAAAGTGAACTCCAAACTGAAACCTATGAAAAGTCTAGGGTAAACTTACTACGGTAAATATAACAAAAGAAAAAATTAAAAGGTGTATAGATAAACTCAAAGTTAATAAAACACCAGGGCCTGACTGTTGGCATCCAAGAATCTTAAAGGAAATGAAAAATGAGATTGTTGTTCCATTAGAAATTATTTTCAAGAAATCCATCATATCCGGAGATGTCCCAAGAGAATGGAAGCTAGCTAACGTTACTCCCATATTCAAAAAAGGTGACAAAAAGAAACCAAATAAATATAGGCCTATAAGTTTGACTTCAATCGTAGGAAAAATAATGGAAACTATCATCAGAGATGCTATCGAACATCATTTAGAAAGTAACCGTTTGATAAATGATAGCCAGCATGGTTTCAGACGGAAACGTTCTTGCGTGACTAACTTACTCGAATTCTACAACACAGTTATATCGAATTATGACAAAAGAAACAATATAGATTTAATATATCTAGACTTTGCAAAAGCTTTTGATACCGTCCCACACGAAAGACTACTTACTAAATTAGATTCGCACGGAATAAGTGGTGGCCTATTAAGTTGGACTAGTAATTGGTTGAATGATCGAAAACAGAGAGTTGTTTTAAATGGAAAAACTTCTAGCTGGAAAAATGTCACAAGTGGAGTTCCTCAGGGTTCCGTTCTTGGGCCACTTCTATTCATAGTATATATAAATGATATAGACCAAGGACTAAAATCTACTGTTTCCAAATTTGCTGATGATACAAAACTGTGCGGAATGGCAAATGATCACTTAAACCAATTAGATATTCAAGAAGATTTAGATAAATTACAGCAATGGTCTGAAAAGTGGCTAATGAAATTTAACACAAGTAAATGTAAGGTAATGCACATAGGTAAAAATAACAGTAAGTACGATTACAAGTTATTTGGAAATTCGTTAGCAAAAGTGGATAGTGAAAAAGATCTCGGCGTAATTATCAGTAACGATCTCAAATCATTAAAACAGTGTATTTCAGCCTCTGATAAAGCAAATAAGATTCTAGGACTGATTGCGCGATCTTTTGATTTCAAAAGTCCATTACTCATTAACAAGCTATATAAATCGTTAGTTCGTCCACATTTGGAATATGCTGTTTCCGTATGGTCACCGAATCTCATTAAAGACATTGAAAGACTAGAAAACGTACAACGGCGAGCCATAAGGCCCTGTGATTGGTCGAGCCATAAGGCCCTGTCATTGGTCGAGCCATAAGGCCCTGTCATTGGTCGAGCCATAAGGCCCTGTCATTGGTCGAGCCATAAGGCCCTGTCATTGGTCGAGCCATAAGGCCCTGTCATTGGTCGAGCCATAAGGCCCTGTGATTGGTCGAGCCATAAGGCCCTGTGATTGGTCGAGCCATAAGTCACTGTGATTGGTCGAGCCATAAGTCACTGTGATTGGTCGAGCCATAAGGCACTGTGATTGGTCGAGCCATAAGGCACTGTGATTGGTCGAGCCATAAGGCCCTTTGATTGCTCGAGCGATAAGGCCCTATGATTGGTCGAGCCATAAGGTCCTGTGATTGGTTGAGCCATAAGGTCCTGTGATTGGTCGAACCATAAGGCCCTGTGATTGGTCGAGCCATAAAACCCTGTGATTGGTTGAGCCATAAGGCCCTGTGATTGGTCGAGCCATAAGGCCCTGTGATTGGTCGAGCCATAAGGCCCTGTGATTGGTCGAGCCATAAGGCCCTGTGATTGGTCTAGCCATAAGGCCATGTGATTGGTCGAGCCATAAGTCCATGGGATTGGTAGAGCCATAAGGCCCTGTGATTGGTCGAGCCATAAGGCCCTGTGATTGGTCGAGCCATGAGGCACTGTGATTGGTCGAGCCATAAAGCACTGTGATTGGTCGAGCCATAAGGCCTTGTGATTGGTCGAGCCATAAGTCACTGTGATTGGTCGAGCCATAAGGCACTGTGATTGGTCGAACCATAAGGCACTGTGATTGGTCAAATAATAAGGCCCTGTGATTGGTCGAGCCATAAGGCACCGTGATTGGTCGAGCCATAAGGCCCTGTGATTGGTCGAGCCATAAGGCCCTGTGATTGGTCGAGCCATAAGACCCTGTGATTGGTCGAGCCATAAGGCCCTATGATTGATCGAGCCATAAGGCCCTGTGATTGGTCGAGCCATAAGGCCCTATAACTGGTCGTGTGATAAGGCCCTATAACTGGTCGTGTGATAAGGCACCGTCATTGGTCGAGCCATAAGTCACAGTGATTGGTCGAGCCATAAGGCCCTGTGATTGGTCGAGCCATAAGGCCCTGTGATTGGTCGAGCCATAAGGCCCTGTGATTGGTCGAGCCATAAGGCCCTGTGATTGGTCGAGCCATAAGGCCCTGTGATTGGTCGAGCCATAAGGCCCTGTGATTGGTCGAGCCATAAGTCCCTGTGATTGGTCGAGCCATAAGGCCCTGTGATTGGTCGAGCCATAAGGCCCTGTGATTGGTCGAGCCATAAGGCCCTGTGATTGGTCGAGCCATAAGGCCCTGTGATTGGTCGAGCCATAAGGCCCTGTGATTGGTCGAGCCATAAGGCACTGTGATTGGTCGAGCCATAAGGCACTGTGATTGGTCGAGCCATAAGGCCCTGTGATTGGTCGAGCCATAAGTCACTGTGATTGGTCGAGCCATAAGGCACTGTGATTGGTCGAGCCATAAGGCACTGTGATTGGTCGAGCCATAAGGCACTGTGATTGGTCGAGCCATAGGGCACGGTGATTGGTCGAGCCATAAGGCACTGTGATTGGTCGAGCCATAAGGCCCTGTGATTGGTCGAGCCATAAGGCCCTGTGATTGGTCGAGCCATAAGGCACTGTGATTGGTCGAGCCATAAGGCCCTGTGATTGGTCGAGCCAAAAGGCCCTGTGATTGGTCGAGCCATAAGGCCCTGTGATTGGTCGAGCCATAAGGCACTGTGATTGGTCGAGCCATAAGGCCCTGTGATTGGTCGAGCCATAAGGCCCTGTGATTGGTCGAGCCATAAGGCCCTGTGATTGGTCGAGCCATAAGGCCCTGTGATTGGTCGAGCCATAAGGCCCTGTGATTGGTCGAGCCATAAGGCCCTGTGATTGGTCGAGCCATAAGTCACTGTGATTGGTCGAGCCATAAGGCCCTGTGATTGGTCGAGCCATAAGGCCCTGTGATTGGTCGAGCCATAAGGCCCTGTGATTGGTCGAGCCATAAAGCCCTGTGATTGGTCGAGCCATAAGGCCCTGTGATTGGTCGAGCCATAAGGCACTGTGATTGGTCGAGCCATAAGGCCCTGTGATTGGTCGAGCCATAAGGCACTGTGATTGGTCGAGCCATAAGGCCCTGTGATTGGTCGAGCCATAAGTCACTGTGATTGGTCGAACCATAAGGCACTGTGATTGGTCGAGCCATAGGGCCCTGTGATTGGTCGAGTCATACGGCCCTATGATTGGTCGAGCGATAAGGCACCGTGATTGGTCGAGCCATAAGTCACTGTGATTGGTCGAGCCATAAGGCCCTGTGATTGGTCGAGCCATAAGGCCCTGTGATTGGTCGAGCAATAAGGCACTGTGATTGGTCGAGCCATAAGGCCCTGTGATTGGTCGAGCCAAAAGGCCCTGTGATTGGTCGAGAAATAAGGCCCTGTGATTGGTCGAGACGTAAGGCACTGTGATTGGTCGAGCCCTAAGGCACTGTGATTGGTGGAGCCATAAGGCCCTGTGATTGGTCGAGCCATAAGGCCCTGTGATTGGTCGAGCCATAAGGTCCTGTGATTGGTCGAGCCATAAGGCCCTGTGATTGGTCGAGCCATAAGGCCCTGTGATTGGTCGAGCCATAAGGCCCTGTGATTGGTCGAGCCATAAGGCCCTGTGATTGGTCGAGCCATAAGGCACTGTGATTGGTCGAGCCATAAGGCCCTGTGATTGGTCGAGCTATAGAGCACTGTGATTGGTCGAGCCATAAGGCCCTGTGATTGGTCGAGCCATAAGGCCCTGTGATTGGTCGAGCCATAAGGCCCTGTGATTGGTCGAGCCATAAGGCCCTGTGATTGGTCGAGCCATAAGGCCCTGTGATTGGTCGAGCCATAAGTCACTGTGATTGGTCGAGCCATAAGTCACTGTGATTGGTCGAGCCATAAGGCCCTGTGATTGGTCGAGCCATAAGGCCCTGTGATTGGTCGAGCCATAAGGCCCTGTGATTGGTCGAGCCATAAGGCCCTATGATTGGTCGAGCCATAAGGCCCTGTGATTGGTCGAGCCATAAGGTCCTGTGATTGGTCGAACCATAAGGCCCTGTGATTGGTCGAGCCATAAAACCCTGTGATTGGTTGAGCCATAAGGCCCTGTGATTGGTCGAGCCATAAGGCCCTGTGATTGGTCGAGCCATAAGGCCCTGTGATTGGTCGAGCCATAAGGCCCTGTGATTGGTCTAGCCATAAGGCCATGTGATTGGTCGAGCCATAAGTCCATGGGATTGGTAGAGCCATAAGGTCTTATGATCGGTCGAGCCATAAGGCCCTGTGATTGGTCGAGCCATAAGTCACTGTGATTGGTCGAGCCATAAGGCACTGTGATTGGTCCAGCCATAAGGCCCTGTGATTGGTTGATCCATGAGGCACTGTGATTGGTCGAGCCATAGGGCACTGTGATTGGTCGAGCCATAAGTCACTGTGATTGGTCCAGCCATAAGTCACTGTGATTGGTCTAGCCATAAGTCACTGTGATTGGTCCAGCCATAAGTCACTGTGATTGGTCCAGCCATAAGGCCCTGTGATTGGTCGAGCCATAAGGCACTGTGATTGGTCGAGCCATAAGGCACTGTGATTGGTCGAGCCATAAGGCCCTGTGATTGGTCGAGCCATAAGACCCTGTGATTGGTCGAGCCATAAGGCCCTATGATTGATCGAGCCATAAGGCCCTGTGATTGGTCGAGCCATAAGGCCCTATAACTGGTCGTGTGATAAGGCACCGTCATTGGTCGAGCCATAAGTCACAGTGATTGGTCGAGCCATAAGGCCCTGTGATTGGTCGAGCCATAAGGCCCTATGATTGGTCGAGCCATAAGGCCCTGTGATTGGTCGAGCCATAAGGCCCTGTGATTGGTCGAGCCATAAGGCCCTGTGATTGGTCGAGCCATAAGGCCCTGTGATTGGTCGAGCCATAAGTCACTGTGATTGGTCGAGCCATAAGGCCCTGTGATTGGTCGAGCCATAAGGCCCTGTGATTGGTCGAGCCATAAGGCCCTGTGATTGGTCGAGCCATAAAGCCCTGTGATTGGTCGAGCCATAAGGCCCTGTGATTGGTCGAGCCATAAGGCACTGTGATTGGTTGAGCCATAAGGCCCTGTGATTGGTCGAGCCCTAAGGCACTGTGATTGGTCGAGTCATACGGCCCTGTGATTGGTCGAGCCATAAGTCACTGTGATTGGTCGAGCCATAAGTCACTGTGATTGGTCGAGCCATAAGTCACTGTGATTGGTCGAGCCATAAGGCCCTGTGATTGGTCGAGCCATAAGGCACTGTGATTGGTCGAGCCATAAGGCCCTTTGATTGCTCGAGCGATAAGGCCCTATGATTGGTCGAGCCATAAGGTCCTGTGATTGGTTGAGCCATAAGGTCCTGTGATTGGTCGAACCATAAGGCCCTGTGATTGGTCGAGCCATAAAACCCTGTGATTGGTTGAGCCATAAGGCCCTGTGATTGGTCGAGCCATAAGGCCCTGTGATTGGTCGAGCCATAAGGCCCTGTGATTGGTCGAGCCATAAGGCCCTGTGATTGGTCTAGCCATAAGGCCATGTGATTGGTCGAGCCATAAGTCCATGGGATTGGTAGAGCCATAAGGTCTTATGATCGGTCGAGCCATAAGGCCCTGTGATTGGTCGAGCCATAAGGCCCTATGATTGGTCGAGCCATAAGGCCCTGTGATTGGTCGAGCCATAAGGCCCTGTGATTGGTCGAGCCATGAGGCACTGTGATTGGTCGAGCCATAAAGCACTGTGATTGGTCGAGCCATAAGGCCCTGTGATTGGTCGAGCCATAAGTCAGTGTGATTGGAAGAGCCATAAGGCCCTGTCATTGGTGGAGCCATAAGGCCCTGTCATTGGTGGAGCCATAAGGCCCTGTCATTGGTGGAGCCATAAGGCCCTGTGATTGGTCGAGCCATAAGGCCCTGTGATTGGTCGAGCCATAAGTCACTGTGATTGGTCGAGCCATAAGTCACTGTGATTGGTCGAGCCATAAGGCACTGTGATTGGTCGAGCCATAAGGCACTGTGATTGGTCGAGCCATAAGGCCCTTTGATTGCTCGAGCGATAAGGCCCTATGATTGGTCGAGCCATAAGGTCCTGTGATTGGTTGAGCCATAAGGTCCTGTGATTGGTCGAACCATAAGGCCCTGTGATTGGTCGAGCCATAAAACCCTGTGATTGGTCGAGCCATAAGGCCCTGTGATTGGTCGAGCCATAAGGCCCTGTGATTGGTCGAGCCATAAGGCCCTGTGATTGGTCTAGCCATAAGGCCATGTGATTGGTCGAGCCATAAGTCCATGGGATTGGTAGAGCCATAAGGTCTTATGATCGGTCGAGCCATAAGGCCCTGTGATTGGTCGAGCCATAAGGCCCTATGATTGGTCGAGCCATAAGGCCCTGTGATTGGTCGAGCCATAAGGCCCTGTGATTGGTCGAGCCATGAGGCACTGTGATTGGTCGAGCCATAAAGCACTGTGATTGGTCGAGCCATAAGGCCTTGTGATTGGTCGAGCCATAAGTCACTGTGATTGGTCGAGCCATAAGGCACTGTGATTGGTCGAACCATAAGGCACTGTGATTGGTCAAATAATAAGGCCCTGTGATTGGTCGAGCCATAAGGCACCGTGATTGGTCGAGCCATAAGGCACTGTGATTGGTCGAGCCATAAGGCCCTGTGATTGGTCGAGCCATAAGACCCTGTGATTGGTCGAGCCATAAGGCCCTATGATTGATCGAGCCATAAGGCCCTGTGATTGGTCGAACCATAAGGCCCTATAACTGGTCGTGTGATAAGGCACCGTCATTGGTCGAGCCATAAGTCACAGTGATTGGTCGAGCCATAAGGCCCTGTGATTGGTCGAGCCATAAGGCCCTGTGATTGGTCGAGCCATAAGGCCCTGTGATTGGTCGAGCCATAAGGCCCTGTGATTGGTCGAGCCATAAGGTCCTGTGATAGGTTGAGCAATGAGGCCCTGTGATTGGTCGAGCTATAAGGCGATGATTGGTCGAGCGATAAGGCCCTATGATTGGTCGAGCCATAAGGCCCTGTGATTGGACGAGCCATAAGGCCCTATGATTGGTCGACCCATAAGGCCCTGTGATTGGTCGAGCCATAAAACCCTGTGATTGGTTGAGCCATAAGGCCCTGTGATTGGTCGAGCCATAAGGCCCTGTGATTGGTCGAGCCATAAGGCCCTGTGATTGGTCGAGCCATAAGGCCCTGTGATTGGTCTAGCCATAAGGCCATGTGATTGGTCGAGCCATAAGTCCATGGGATTGGTAGAGCCATAAGGTCTTATGATCGGTCGAGCCATAAGGCCCTGTGATTGGTCGAGCCATAAGGCCCTATGATTGGTCGAGCCATAAGGCCCTGTGATTGGTCGAGCCATAAGGCCCTGTGATTGGTCGAGCCATGAGGCACTGTGATTGGTCGAGCCATAAAGCACTGTGATTGGTCGAGCCATAAGGCCTTGTGATTGGTCGAGCCATAAGTCACTGTGATTGGTCGAGCCATAAGGCACTGTGATTGGTCGAGCCATAAGGCACTGTGATTGGTCAAATCATAAGGCCCTGTGATTGGTCGAGCCATAAGGCACCGTGATTGGTCGAGCCATAAGGCACTGTGATTGGTCGAGCCATAAGGCCCTGTGATTGGTCGAGCCATAAGACCCTGTGATTGGTCGAGCCATAAGGCCCTATGATTGATCGAGCCATAAGGCCCTGTGATTGGTCGAGCCATAAGGCCCTATAACTGGTCGTGTGATAAGGCACCGTCATTGGTCGAGCCATAAGTCACAGTGATTGGTCGAGCCATAAGGCCCTGTGATTGCTCGAGCCATAAGGCCCTGTGATTGGTCGAGCCATAAGGCCCTGTGATTGGTCGAGCCATAAGGCCCTGTGATTGGTCGAGCCATAAGGCCCTGTGATTGGTCGAGCCATAAGGCCCTGTGATTGGTCGAGCCATAAGTCACTGTGATTGGTCGAGTCATAAGGCCCTGTGATTGGTCGAGCCATAAGGCCCTGTGATTGGTCGAGCCATAAGGCCCTGTGAATGGTCGAGCCATAAAGCCCTGTGATTGGTCGAGCCATAAGGCCCTGTGATTGGTCGAGCCATAAGGCACTGTGATTGGTTGAGCCATAAGGCCTTTTGATTGGTCGAGCCATAAGGCAATGTGATTGCTCGAATCATAAGGCCCTGTGATTGGTCGAGCCATAAGTCACTGTGATTGGTCGAACCATAAGGCACTGTGATTGGTCGAGCCATAGGGCCCTGTGATTGGTCGAGTCATACGGCCCTATGATTGGTCGAGCGATAAGGCACCGTGATTGGTCGAGCCATAAGTCACTGTGATTGGTCGAGCCATAAGGCCCTGTGATTGGTCGAGCCATAAGGCCCTGTGATTGGTCGAGCAATAAGGCACTGTAATTGGTCGAGCCATAAGGCCCTGTGATTGGTCGAGCCAAAAGGCCCTGTGATTGGTCGAGAAATAAGGCCCTGTGATTGGTCGAGACGTAAGGCACTGTGATTGGTCGAGCCCTAAGGCACTGTGATTGGTGGAGCTCTAAGGAACGGTGATTGGTCGAGCCCTAAGGCACGGTGATAGGTCGAGCCCTAAGGTCCTGTGATTGGTTGAGCCCTAAGGCCCTGTGATTGGTCGAGCCATAAGGCCCTGTGATTGGTCGAGCCATAAGGCCCTGTCATTGGTCGAGCCATAAGGCCCTGTGATTGGTCGAGCCATAAGGCACTTTGATTGGTCGAGCCATAAGGCCCTGTGATTGGTCGAGCCATAAGTCACTGTGATTGGTCGAGCCATAAGGCCCTGTCATTGGTGGAGCCATAAGGCCCTGTCATTGGTGGAGCCATAAGGCCCTGTGATTGGTCGAGCCATAAGGCCCTGTGATTGGTCGAGCCATAAGTCACTGTGATTGGTCGAGCCATAAGTCACTGTGATTGGTCGAGCCATAAGGTCCTGTGATTGGTCGAGCCATAAGGCACTGTGATTGGTCGAGCCATAAGGCCCTTTGATTGCTCGAGCGATAAGGCCCTATGATTGGTCGAGCCATAAGGTCCTGTGATTGGTTGAGCCATAAGGTCCTGTGATTGGTCGAGCCATAAGGCCCTGTGATTGGTCGAGCCATAAGGCCCTGTGATTGGTCGAGCCATAAGGCCCTGTGATTGGTCGAGCCATAAGGCCCTGTGATTGGTCTAGCCATAAGGCCATGTGATTGGTCGAGCCATAAGTCCATGGGATTGGTAGAGCCATAAGGTCTTATGATCGGTCGAGCCATAAGGCCCTGTGATTGGTCGAGCCATAAGGCCCTATGATTGGTCGAGCCATAAGGCCCTGTGATTGGTCGAGCCATAAGGCCCTGTGATTGGTCGAGCCATGAGGCACTGTGATTGGTCGAGCCATAAAGCACTGTGATTGGTCGAGCCATAAGGCCTTGTGATTGGTCGAGCCATAAGTCACTGTGATTGGTCGAGCCATAAGGCACTGTGATTGGTCGAGCCATAAGGCACTGTGATTGGTCAAATCATAAGGCCCTGTGATTGGTCGAGCCATAAGGCACCGTGATTGGTCGAGCCATAAGGCACTGTGATTGGTCGAGCCATAAGGCCCTGTGATTGGTCGAGCCATAAGACCCTGTGATTGGTCGAGCCATAAGGCCCTATGATTGATCGAGCCATAAGGCCCTGTGATTGGTCGAGCCATAAGGCCCTATAACTGGTCGTGTGATAAGGCACCGTCATTGGTCGAGCCATAAGTCACAGTGATTGGTCGAGCCATAAGGCCCTGTGATTGCTCGAGCCATAAGGCCCTGTGATTGGTCGAGCCATAAGGCCCTGTGATTGGTCGAGCCATAAGGCCCTGTGATTGGTCGAGCCATAAGGCCCTGTGATTGGTCGAGCCATAAGGCCCTGTGATTGGTCGAGCCATAAGTCACTGTGATTGGTCGAGTCATAAGGCCCTGTGATTTGTCGAGCCATAAGGCCCTGTGATTGGTCGAGCCATAAGGCCCTGTGAATGGTCGAGCCATAAAGCCCTGTGATTGGTCGAGCCATAAGGCCCTGTGATTGGTCGAGCCATAAGGCCCTGTGATTGGTCGAGCCATAAGTCACTGTGATTGGTCGAGTCATAAGGCCCTGTGATTTGTCGAGCCATAAGGCCCTGTGATTGGTCGAGCCATAAGGCCCTGTGATTGGTCGAGCCATAAAGCCCTGTGATTGGTCGAGCCATAAGGCCCTGTGATTGGTCGAGCCATAAGGCACTGTGATTGGTTGAGCCATAAGGCCTTTTGATTGGTCGAGCCATAAGGCAATGTGATTGCTCGAATCATAAGGCCCTGTGATTGGTCGAGCCATAAGTCACTGTGATTGGTCGAACCATAAGGCACTGTGATTGGTCGAACCATAGGGCCCTGTGAGTGGTCGAGCCATAAGTCACTGTGATTGGTCGAGCCATAAGGCCCTGTCATTGGTGGAGCCATAAGGCCCTGTCATTGGTGGAGCCATAAGGCCCTGTCATTGGTGGAGCCATAAGGCCCTGTGATTGGTCGAGCCATAAGGCCCTGTGATTGGTCGAGCCATAAGTCACTGTACTTGGTCGAGCAATAAGGCATTGTGATTGGTCGAGCCATAAGGCCCTGTGATTGGTCCAGCCATAAGGCACTGTGATTGGTCGAGCCATAAGGTCTTGTGATTGGTACAGCCATAAGGCCCTATGATTGGTCGAGCCATAACGCAATGTGATTGGTCGAGCCATAAGGCACTGCTATTGGGCCAGCCATGCCCTGTGATTGGTCGAGCCATGAGGCACTGTGATTGGTCGAGCCATAAAGCACTGTGATTGGTCGAGCCATAAGGCCTTGTGATTGGTCGAGCCATAAGTCACTGTGATTGGTCGAGCCATAAGGCACTGTGATTGGTCGAGCCATAAGGCACTGTGATTGGTCAAATCATAAGGCCCTGTGATTGGTCGAGCCATAAGGCACCGTGATTGGTCGAGCCATAAGGCACTGTGATTGGTCGAGCCATAAGGCCCTGTGATTGGTCGAGCCATAAGACCCTGTGATTGGTCGAGCCATAAGGCCCTATGATTGATCGAGCCATAAGGCCCTGTGATTGGTCGAGCCATAAGGCCCTATAACTGGTCGTGTGATAAGGCACCGTCATTGGTCGAGCCATAAGTCACTGTGATTGGTCGAGCCATAAGGCCCTGTGATTGGTCGAGCCATAAGGCCCTGTGATTGGTCGAGCCATAAGGCCCTGTGATTGGTCGAGCCATAAGGCCCTGTGATTGGTCGAGCCATAAGGCCCTTTGATTGGTCGAGCCATAAGGCCCTGTGATTGGTCGAGCCATAAGTCACTGTGATTGGTCGAGTCATAAGGCCCTGTGATTGGTCGAGCCATAAGGCCCTGTGATTGGTCGAGCCATAAGGCCCTGTGAATGGTCGAGCCATAAAGCCCTGTGATTGGTCGAGCCATAAGGCCCTGTGATTGGTCGAGCCATAAGGCACTGTGATTGGTTGAGCCATAAGGCCTTTTGATTGGTCGAGCCATAAGGCAATGTGATTGCTCGAATCATAAGGCCCTGTGATTGGTCGAGCCATAAGTCACTGTGATTGGTCGAACCATAAGGCACTGTGATTGGTCGAGCCATAGGGCCCTGTGATTGGTCGAGTCATACGGCCCTATGATTGGTCGAGCGATAAGGCACCGTGATTGGTCGAGCCATAAGTCACTGTGATTGGTCGAGCCATAAGGCCCTGTGATTGGTCGAGCCATAAGGCCCTGTGATTGGTCGAGCAATAAGGCACTGTAATTGGTCGAGCCATAAGGCCCTGTGATTGGTCGAGCCAAAAGGCCCTGTGATTGGTCGAGAAATAAGGCCCTGTGATTGGTCGAGACGTAAGGCACTGTGATTGGTCGAGCCCTAAGGCACTGTGATTGGTGGAGCTCTAAGGAACGGTGATTGGTCGAGCCCTAAGGCACGGTGATAGGTCGAGCCCTAAGGTCCTGTGATTGGTCGAGCCCTAAGGCCCTGTGATTGGTCGAGCCATAAGGCCCTGTGATTGGTCGAGCCATAAGGCCCTGTCATTGGTCGAGCCATAAGGCCCTGTCATTGGTCGAGCCATAAGGCCCTGTCATTGGTCGAGCCATAAGGCCCTGTCATTGGTCGAGCCATAAGGCACTTTGGTCGAGCCATAAGGCCCTGTGATTGGTCGAGCCATAAGTCACTGTGATTGGTCGAGCCATAAGGCCTTGTGATTGGTCGAGTCATAATGGACTGTGATTGGTCGAGCCAAAAGTCACTGTGATTGGTCGAGCCATAAGGCCTTGTGATTGGTCGAGGTGTAAGGCACTGTAATTGGCCGAGGCATAAGGCCCTGTGATTGGTCGAGCCATAAGGCCCTGTGATTGGTCGAGCTATAAGGCACTGTGATTGGTCGAGCCATAAGGCACTGTGATTGGTCCAGCCATAAGTCACTGTGATTGGTCCAGCCATAAGTCGCTGTGATTGGTCCAGCCATAAGTCACTATGATTGGTCCAGCCATAAGTCACTATGATTGGTCCAGCCATAAGTCACTGTGATTGGTCCAGCCATAAGTCACTGTGATTGGTCGACCCATAAGTCACTGTGATTGGTCCAGCCATAAGTCAATGTGATTGGTCCAGCCATAAGTCACTGTGATTGGCCCAGCCATTAGTCACTGTGATTGGTCCAGCCATAAGTCATTCTGATTGACCCAGCCACAAGTTACTGTAATTGGTCCAGCCATAAGTCACTGTGATCGGTCCAGCCATATGTCACTGTGATTGATCCAGCCACAAGTCATTGTGATTGGTCCAGCCATAATTCACTGTGATTGGCCCAGCCATATGTCACTGTGATTGGTCCAGCCATAAGTCACTGTGATTGGTCCAGCCATAAGTCATTATTATTGGTCCAGCCATAAGTCACTGTGATTGGTCCAGCCATAAGTCACTGTGATTGGTCCAGCCATAAGTCACTGTGATTGGTCGAGCCATAATTCACTGTGATTGGTCAAGTCATTTGTCACTGTGATTGGTTGAGCCAAAAGTCACTGTGATTGGTTGAGCCAAAAGTCACTGTGCTTGATCCAGTCATAAGTCACTGTGATTGGTCGAGCCATAAGTCACTGTGATTGGTCCAGCCATAAGTCACTGTGATTGGTCCAGCCATAAGTCACTGTGATTGGTCCAGCCATAAGTCACTGTGATTGGTCCAGCCATAAGTCACTGTGATTGGTCCAGCCATAAGTCACTGTGATTGGTCCAGCCATAAGTCACTGTGATTGTTCCAGCCATAAGTCACTGTGATTGGTCCAGCCATAAGTCACTGTGATTGGTCCAGCCATAAGTCACTGTGATTGGTCCAACCATAACTCACTGTGATTGATCCAGCCATAAGTCACTGTGATTGGTCCGGTCATAAGTCACTGTGATTGGTCCGGTCATAAGTCACTGAGATTGGTCCAGCCATAAGTCACTGTGATTGGTCCAGCCATAAGTCACTGTAGTTGTTCTGAAACAAACAATAAAACGAAAAAAGTAATTAAGAAAATAAATAAACAAATAAAAAATGATGGAACTAAGTTCTCTCCTTTTGTCATCTGATTGCCCCATTTGGCGAGGTTGGGGCCCAGTTCCCAAATCTCGTTATTTTCTCCCATAAGCGTTGGGGGAATTTAGGTTTATTAGGTTAGTTTGTGTAAGGTTAGGTTAGGTAAAAGTTTAGGTGGAAGCGAAGGAAACACGTTTCAACATGTTATTTTTATCAAGTGAACATATATGTATGTATATATATATATATATATATATATATATATATATATATATATATATATATGTATATATATATGACAATTGAATAGACAACAAGAGAAATCGTTTAATTTATTAAACAAGCAATTGATACAATTGAATTGCTTATAAATGGTCACAATGTGAATAATACTTGGTTGACACCCCCTTTGCTTTTTTCAATGCAAGGACCATTCTAGGCATGCTAGTGATTAGTTCACGAATATCATCTTGAGGGACTTCTTGCTATGTTTCTCGTAGTAATCCTAAGAGTTCGGGCTTTGAAGTTGTCGGACTAATATGCCCCAGAGATATTCTATAGGGTTCATATCCGGGGACTGACTTGGCCATGGAAGTTTCCTGATCCCATTTTGGCTCAACCAGTTTTGTGTTGCTTGAGCAGTGTGACAAGGAGCTCCATCTTCCATAAATGGGAAGACATTTTTACTCATTCTACCACTGGAGAATATTGGAATGAGTCCTTCCTTTAATATGAAAACATGTTTTCCTGAATTGATGTTTCCTTGACACTCCACAAGCTCTGATCAACCATCACTCCAACTTGCACCTCACACCATTATTGAAATGCTCCTAGGTTTCACTGTTGGCTGCATTCTTTTGAGATCAAACTCTTGACTGCAGAGTCTCCAGACTGTCAGAAAATAATGCGAATCGTGACTCATCCTAGAAAATGACAGTGCTCCAAAAGGCCACAGGTCTCTCCACCATCTCAACAGCTCAATCCGTTTTGAGCTTGATATTGGCTGGACGAAGGAGTGATTTCCTTCTTGCAGCTCTGCCATAGTAACCCAGCTTGTGGAGATACGTGACAGCTGTTCTGGGACTGACATCAGCTTGTGTTGCTCTGTCAGAGGTCCTTGCAACGTAGATCCTGTTCGACATGTCTTTTGACAAGACGCAAGATTCCTTCTGAGGGCCTGGGTCGACCTGAATGAGGTCTTGTGCTCTTCTTGTCCTCTCTGGTGAATTGTACGATCACTCTATTAACAGTAGAAAGGGGTATTGATAGATTTCCAGATATTTTGCGTTGACTAAGTACCCCTTCATGTTGACCCACAATACGACTTCGCTGAAAATCAGATAAGTCTACTGCTCCTTTGGTTCGTGGCATGCTTGATTAATCTTGTATGTAATCTGAAACACAAATCTAGGTAAACATAACATATTAGGTAAATTTGAATAACATTAAGCATTAAATAAGAGCAGAAATGCACATCTTGGTGTCTTTTCAATTGTCATGTCTGTATATTATATATATATATATATATATATATATATATATATATATATATATATATATATATATATATATATGTATCCGTGATCCATTGATTTGTCTGGGTAAACAAAGAAAAGAGGAAAAAGAAACGTGAGCCCAGCCGAACGAGCCTTGGGAGGAAGGAAGGAAGGAAGGAAGGGACTGTCGGACGCAGCAGAGGGGCCTTCCGGTGCGACAACGACGACACCGTCGGGGGAAGAAGGAAGAGCAGTAGTTGTAGTAGTAGTAGTAGTAGTAGTAGAAGTAGTAGTAGTAGTACTAGTGATGATAGTAGTAATGGTAGTAGTTGGAGTATGGATAATTGTATTAGTAGTCGTGGTGGTAGTAAAAGTAGTGGTGGTATTAGAAGTGGTGGTGGTGGTGGCATTAGAAGTGGTGGTGGTGGTATTAGAAGTGGTGGTAGTGGTATTAGAAGTGGTGGTGGTGGCATTAGTAGTGGTGGTGGTGGTATTAGAAGTGGTGGTAGTGGTATTAGAAGTGGTGGTGGTGGCATTAGAAGGGGTGGTGGTGGCATTAGAAGTGGTGGTGGCATTAGAAGTGGTGGTGGTGGTATTAGAAGTGGTGGTGGTATTAGAAGTGGTGGTGGTAATAGATGTAGTTGTGGTAATAGGAGTAGGAATAGTACCAGTAGCAATACAAGTACAAATGGTAATAGGATTAGAACGCAGAGGACTAGGGATTAAAGGAGGAAATAGTAAAGGCTGGGAGGTGGTGGTGGTGGGGGGGGGCAACACGACGACATCGAAGTGAGCGAGGGAGAGGAACCTCCGAGATCGAGGAGAAATGGAACTGGCGGCGGCGGCAGCGGAGACATCGGCACGTTCGCTCCTACTCTTAATGACCCGCGGGAGTTGGCGAGGCTGATTATGGAGGATGAGGAACGGGAAGTTGGGGATGCAGGGAGTGCGCGAGGACAAGGAGGAGGTCGAGGAAGAGGACAAGGTCGATGGGGAGATCGAGGAGGAGGAGGAGGAGGAGGAGGAAGAGGAAGAAGACCAGAGTCCAACATAAGAACCATTGGTGGCTTCCACTTGACCTGGTACTCCGAGCACAAAGGGCACAGGTGGCGATCTTAGCTACAACCTTCAGATGTGATGATTCTCTCTCTCTCTCTCTCTCTCTCTCTCTCTCTTTCTCTTTCACACACACATACATACATACATACACACACGCGCGCACACACGCACTCTCACACACTCGGACCATATATGAGCTCTGAGCTCTCATCCGGGAGGATATTAGCTATTGATCACAAGTCCAGCACGTGATACAAGACCGTAGTGAATCTCTCACTCACTAGCTCGACGCGCACACACACACACACACACACACACACACACACACACACACACACACACACACACACACACACACACACACACACACACACACACACACACACACATGTACGCACGTGCCTCTTGGCAACTTCGACTTGCAATTACAATCACTGTGATACGCTTGTGATTACATTGATACACTCAATCTCACTTCTGATTATAACTGTGATGTCTCTAACATTCACACGTTGTCAAAGATAGCCTTTGCATGCATTCGCTTCTCTTCTCTTTGCTTCGCTTTGCTTTGCATCGCTTCGATTCGCTTTGCTTCGCTTTACTTCGCTTTGCTTTGCTTTGGTTTGCTTCCTAAACTCCCTCAGACACTGAGGAATTATTCTCGTCTATTAGTTTCATCGGGAGGAAATATTCCATTTCCACGAGAGGTAGATGACCAGCAGGCTGCGTCGGACATAGAGGTCATCCGTCCACGAGAGCGAATCTTGTTATGGACCTTACAGTACGGCGGCAGAAATCCTTTGCCAAAATATCCATTGGCCTTTATATTCGAAGTGCGGCGGCTTCTTGAGAAGGAGGGGAGACGACGGGGAGGAGGAGGAGGAGGAGGGAGAGGAAGAGGAGGAGGAGGAGGAAGAGGAAGAGGAGGTCGGACGAAAGAGAACTGAAAGAAGGACTGACAGGTTGGAAGAGGAAGCGAGACAGGTTTGGGGAGTGGAAGAGAGAGGAGGAAGAAGACGAAGAGAGGGTAGAAGAGGAAAGAGAGCGAATGCACGGCAGACACCACGAAAGAGAATGAAACGTTTCTTTGCTGCACTTCGGGATTCGAACCTTTCGTTCTGACCCTCAGGAGGCCGATTATTCGGAAAGGCTCACTTTAGAATTCATAACTCACCGTAAGGAGAGTTCAACGGAAAGTGTTTTGTTAAGAAGGATGTGATAATATAGGAAAAGTTGATTAATGAAATATAGTAAGCCTTTTCGAAACAATAATGCCAACATCTTTTTAATTGAGTTTATCCTTGTGTTATACCCAGTATATTTCAAACCCATTAAAGTGTATATTCAGCATCACTATAAAAATATTATTTGTCATACGTTTTAAAACCATAAATGATAAGAGAAATAAGGAAATTTCATATAAATCAATCTAGTAATACATAAACACAAAATATGATAGCGACAATGTATTTAATTTTTTATAAGTAGTATCACTAAAAGTTCAATAACAAAGATTATGAACTAGTCCTCTTAAATACTTAATGACGCTTTTTTTTTTTTTTTTTAATTTTTTTTTTTTTTTTTTTTTTTTTTTTTTTTTTTTTTTTTTTGTCCGCTGCTGGTGCTGTGCTTACTCGAACCAGACGGAAGACGTTACGTCACAATTACGCAAATTTGCGTTTCGCTGTTGATTGGCCACCGGGCAATGTGTTTCTATATAGGGGTATTTATCGTGTAATAAAAGTGATTCATCGTCAGTAGGACCT
>NC_134810.1:43489037-43491537 GCF_046742065.1 Oratosquilla oratoria | reverse complement strand
GTCTGAAACCATGCTGGCTATCATTTATCAAACGGTTACTTTCTAAATGATGTTCAATAGCATCTCTGATGATAGTTTCCATTATTTTTCCTACGATTGAAGTCAAACTTATAGGCCTATAGTTATTTAGTTTCTTTTTGTCACCTTTTTTGAATATGGGAGTAACGTTAGCTAGCTTCCATTCTCTTGGGACATCTCCGGATATGATGGATTTCTTGAAAATAATTTCTAATGGAACAACAATCTCATTTTTCATTTCCTTTAAGATTCTTGGATGCCAACCGTCAGGCCCTGGTGTTTTATTAACTTTGAGTTTATCTATACAACTTTTAATTTTTTTTTCTTTTGTTATATTTACCGTAGTAAGTTTACCCTAGACTTTTCACAGGTTTCAGTTTGGAGTTCGCTTTGAGGTGTTTCGTTTACGAATACCGAGCTAAAATAATTGTTTAAGATATTACACATTCCTTCATTTGAATATTCAAACTGACCCTCAGCAGAGGACAGGATGTGTATTTGAAGAAAAATTACAAGTGGAGTCCCATAAGGGTCTGTATTAGCGCCTGTAATGTTTTTAGTATATATTGATAATATGATTGTTTATTTGACCAATTATTCTACGAGAGTAGTTCCAAAAATACTTTTTTTTTGTCAGTTATGTACAAAGGGATCCCAGGGGATTGTTTATGACATTGTTATAATGACTAAAACTTTGCACTCATAACCTGAAATTTTCATGTCTTTGTTGCATATATTTATAATGTGACAGTCTAATACAGTAACTCCTGTCATGAATGTGCTTCAGAAGCAAAGATGCGTCATTGAATCCCTCCACGCAGAAGTGGAACTAATCGACATTCACCACCGCTTGGTGAACGTTTACGGAGCCGAGGCAGTTTATGTCAGCACGCTTAGGAGATGGGTTGGTCGATTCCAGGGTGGCGACATATATGTAAGTGACAAACCGCGCTTCGGACGGCCATGCATCGGCCCTTGTTCATCGCTGGCGAAAGTGCATTGAGAAGGGGCGTGATTACGTTGAGAAATAAACTCTGAGGCAAAAACGTCCTCAAGTTTTAATGGTGCAATTCCCGTCACCATAGCTCGTAACTTGTTCACTGACGTTGCAAAGAGGGTAAGGAACGTAAAGGATCTTATGTTGTTACAAGAGAATATAGATAAGGTATACGGGGGAAGCCGTGATTGAAAAATTAGTGGACACGGATGTAAGAACAGGCGGTCAATGTTCTATAGAATGTGTAGTGACACAATTACAAAAATATAGGAAAAGAGACTCCAGAATGATAATTATAATTTCTTTTTACCAGAAACGTTCGTAAAAAGGATCACAAAAGAATTTTGCCCTCTTTTGAAGAACATAAGAATAGTATTCCATTCCATGGACAAAGATATAATGAAGAAAATGAACAAAAACCTGATTCGCTCGAGACTAGAATATGCTGTAGCGGCGTGATCGCCACATTCAAAGATATAAAAAAGATGAAGGAAATTAAGAGATCGGCAACTAAAATGGTTTCAGAGCTTGCGGATAATTCATTAGAAGAGACTGAATATTCTAGGGCTACCAACGTTGGAGAAAGAAAGATATATAGTATTTAGAACTATGAGGAGTTGTGGAAATACTCGACAAAGGTCGCTTAGCGAACAGAAAAACAAGATGGCACGTGATAAAAAGAACTTTGGTTGAAGGAAATGAACATTCTTTTCTGTACAGGATTACTGATTTGGGGATGAGTCAGCGTATAAAAATGTAAAGTCGTATAAAATGAAATAGTTTAAACTCATATGTCTACTAGAACTACACTCCATCCCAATAAGAAATTACACTCGATTTCTGCCCTGCGGCTCGGTACAGTTGGTAGCCCTGCAAACTCCTGCTGCACGCAGACACCAGTGACACGTAAATTCCTCACCTCCTTCAGAAAATATTATAGATATTTTCCAATTTGGTCCTAAGATAGGAAAATTTGGTTTAAGTTATTAGAAAGAGCAGTCATTCTACAAATATATATATATATATATATATATATATATATATATATATATATATACAGTATATATATATTTAACAATAGGGTATGAAACTAACCTGTAGAGACGGTAAATAGATTATTGATAAATTCACATTACATAAAATTAGTCTCGGGAAAGAATGATGGAAAATAATACTTCCTCTTGATAAATTAAATGATGAACAAGTTGGAAGGAGGAGGAGGAAGAGGACGAGGAGGAGGAGGAAGAGGACGAGGAGGAGGAGGAAGAGGACGAGGAGGAGGAAGAGGAGGAGGAGGAAGAGGACGAGGAGGAGGAGGAGGACGAGGAGGAGGAGGAAGAGGAGGAGGAGGAAGAGGACGAGGAGGAAGAGGACGAGGAGGAGGAGGAGGAAGAGGAGAGGAGGAAGAGGAGGAAGGAACGAGTCAGCAACTACCATCTCTCCCTCCCTCTAACGCCACGAGCGTCATGACGCAAAATATTTATA
>NC_134810.1:43459037-43481537 GCF_046742065.1 Oratosquilla oratoria | reverse complement strand
TATTTCCTCCCGATGAAACTAATAGACGAGAATAATTCCTCAGTGTCTGAGGGAGTTTAGGAACCAAATCAAAGCGAAGTAAAGCGAAGTAAAGCGAAGCAAAGCGAATCGAAGCGAGGCAAAGCAAAGCGAAGCAAAGAGAAGAGAAGCGAATGCATGCAAAGGCTATCTTTGACAACGTGTGAATGTTAGAGACATCACAGTTATAATCAGAAGTGAGATTGAGTGTATCAATGTAATCACAAGCGTATCACAGTGATTGTAATTGCAAGTCGAAGTTGCCAAGAGGCACGTGCGTACATGTGTGTGTGTGTGTGTGTGTGTGTGTGTGTGTGTGTGTGTGTGTGTGTGTGTGTGTGTGTGTGTGTGTGTGTGTGTGTGTGTGTGTGTGTGTGCGCGCGTCGAGCTAGTGAGTGAGAGATTCACTACGGTCTTGTATCACGTGCTGGACTTGTGATCAATAGCTAATATCCTCCCGGATGAGAGCTCAGAGCTCATATATGGTCCGAGTGTGTGAGAGTGCGTGTGTGCGCGCGTGTGTGTATGTATGTATGTATGTGTGTGTGAAAGAGAAAGAGAGAGAGAGAGAGAGAGAGAGAGAGAGAGAGAGAGAGAGAGAGAATCATCACATCTGAAGGTTGTAGCTAAGATCGCCACCTGTGCCCTTTGTGCTCGGAATACCAGGTCAAGTGGAAGCCACCAATGGTTCTTATGTTGGACTCTGGTCTTCTTCCTCTTCCTCTTCCTCCTCCTCCTCCTCCTCCTCGATCTCCCCATCGACCTTGTCCTCTTCCTCGACCTCCTCCTTGTCCTCGCGCACTCCCTGCATCCCCAACTTCCCGTTCCTCATCCTCCATAATCAGCCTCGCCAACTCCCGCGGGTCATTAAGAGTAGGAGCGAACGTGCCGATGTCTCCGCTGCCGCCGCCGCCAGTTCCATTTCTCCTCGATCTCGGAGGTTCCTCTCCCTCGCTCACTTCGATGTCGTCGTGTTGCCCCCCCCCCCACCACCACCACCTCCCAGCCTTTACTATTTCCTCCTTTAATCCCTAGTCCTCTGCGTTCTAATCCTATTCCCATTTGTACTTGTATTGCTACTGGTACTATTCCTACTCCTATTACCACAACTACATCTATTACCACCACCACTTCTAATACCACCACCACTTCTAATACCACCACCACCACTTCTAATGCCACCACCACTTCTAATGCCACCACCACCCCTTCTAATGCCACCACCACCACTTCTAATGCCACCACCACTTCTAATGCCACCACCACCCCTTCTAATGCCACCACCACCACTTCTAATACCACTACCACCACTTCTAATACCACCACCACCACTTCTAATGCCACCACCACCACCACCACTTCTAATACCACCACTACTTTTAATACCACCACGACTACTAATACAATTATCCATACTCCAACTACTACCATTACTACTATTATCACTAGTACTACTACTACTACTTCTACTACTACTACTACTACTACTACTACAACTACTACTCTTCCTTCTTCCCCCGACGGTGTCGTCGTTGTCGCACCGGAAGGCCCCTCTGCTGCGTCCGCCGGTCCCTTCCTTCCTTCCTTCCTTCCTCCCAAGGCTCGTTCGGCTGGGCTCACGTTTCTTTTTCCTCCTTTCTTTGTTTACCCAGACAAATCCATGGATCACGGATACATATATATATATATATATATATATATATATATATATATACAGACATGACAATTGAAAAGACACCAAGATGTGCATTTCTGCTCTTATTCAATGCTTAAAGTTATTCAAATTTACCTAATATGTTATGTTTACCTAGATTTATGTTTCAGATTACATACAAGATTAATCAAGCATGCCACGAACCAAAGGAGCAGTAGACTTCTGATTTTCAGCGAAGTCGTATTGTGGGTCAACATGAAGGGGTACTTAGTCAACGCAAAATATCTGGAAATCTATCAATACCCCTTTCTACTGTTAATAGAGTGATCGTACAATTCACCAGAGAGGACAAGAAGAGCACAAGACCTCATTCAGGTCGACCCGGGCCCTCAGAAAGAATCTTGCGTCTTGTCAGAAGACATGTCGAACAGGATCTACGTTGCAAGGCCTCCGACAGAGCAACACAAGCTGATGTCAGTCCCAGAACAGCTGTCACGTATCTCCACAAGCTGGGTTACTATGGCAGAGCTGCAAGAAGGAAATCACTACTTCGTCGAGCCAATATCAAGCTCAAAAAGGATTGAGCTGTTGAGATGGTGGAGAGACCTGTGGCCTTTTGGAGCACTGTCATTTTCTAGGATGAGTCACGATTCGCATTATTTTCTGACAGTCTGGAGACTCTGCAGTCAAGAGTTTGATCTCAAAAGAATGCAGCCAACAGTGAAACCTAGGGGCATTTCAATAATGGTGTGAGGTGCAATTTGGAGTGATGGTTGATCAGAGCTTGTGGAGTGTCAAGGAAACATCAATTCAGGTAAATATGTTTTCATATTAAAGGAAGGACTCATTCCAATATTCTCCAGTGGTAGAATGAGTAAAAATGTCTTCCTATTTATGGAAGATGGAGCTCCTTGTCACACTGCTCAAGCAACACAAAACTGGTTGAGCCAAAATGGGATCAGGAAACTTCCATGGCCAAGTCAGTCCCCGGATATGAACCCTATTGAACATCTCTGGGGCATATTAGACCGACAACTTCAAAGCCCGAACTCTTAGGATTGCTAGGGGAACATGGCAAGAAATCCCTCAAGATGATATTCGTGAACTAATCACTAGCATGCCTAGAAGGGCCCTAGCACTGAAAAAAGCAAAGGGGGTGTCAACCAAGTATTATTCACATTGTGACCATTTAAAAACACTTTAATTGTATCAATTGCTTGTTTACTAAATTAAGCTATTTCTCTTGGTGTCTATTCAATTGTCATATATATATACATATATATATATATATATATATTATATATATATATATATATATATATATATACATACATAAATGTTCACTTGATAAAAAATAACATGTTGAAACGTGTTTCCTTCGCTTCCCCCTAAACTTTTACCTAACCTAACCTTACACAAACTAACCTAATAAACCTAAATTCCCCCAACGCTTATGGGAGAAAATAACGAGTTTTGGGAACTGGGCCCCAACCTCGCCAAATGGGGCAATCAGATGACAAAAGGAGAGAACTTAGTTCCATCATTTTTTATTTGTTTATTTATTTTCTTAATTACTTTTTTCGTTTTATTGTTTGTTTCAGAACAACTACAGTGACTTATGGCTGGACCAATCACAGTGACTTATGGCTGGACCAATCTCAGTGACTTATGACCGGACCAATCACAGTGACTTATGACCGGACCAATCACAGTGACTTATGGCTGGACCAATCACAGTGAGTTATGGTTGGACCAATCACAGTGACTTATGGCTGGACCAATCACAGTGACTTATGGCTGGACCAATCACAGTGACTTATGGCTGGACCAATCACAGTGACTTATGGCTGGACCAATCACAGTGACTTATGGCTGGACCAATCACAGTGACTTATGGCTGGACCAATCACAGTGACTTATGGCTGGACCAATCACAGTGACTTATGGCTGGACCAATCACAGTGACTTATGGCTGGACCAATCACAGTAACTTGTGGCTGGACCAATAATAATGACTTATGGCTGGACCAATCACAGTGACTTATGGTTGGACTAATCACAGTGACTTATGGCTGGACCAATCACAGTGACATATGGCTGGACCAATCACAGTGACTTATGGCTGGACCAATCACAGTGACTTATGGCTGGACCAATCACAGTGACTTATGGCTGGACCAATCACAGTGACTTATGGCTGGACCAATCACAGTGACTTATGGCTGGACCAATCACAGTGACTTATGGCTGGACCAATCACAGTGACATATGGCTGGGCCAATCACAGTGAATTATGGCTGGACCAATCACAGTGACTTGTGGCTGGATCAATCACAGTGACATATGGCTGGACCGATCACAGTGACTTATGGCTGGACCAATTACAGTAACTTGTGGCTGGGTCAATCAGAATGACTTATGGCTGGACCAATCACAGTGACTTATGGCTGGACCAATCACAGTGACTTATGGCTGGACCAATGACAGTGACTTATGGCTGGACCAATCACAGTGACTTATGGCTGGACCAATGACAGTGACTTATGGCTGGACCAATCACAGTGACTTATGGCTGGACCAATCATAGTGACTTATGGCTGGACCAATCACAGTGACTTATGGCTGGACCAATCACAGCGACTTATGGCTGGACCAATCACAGTGACTTATGGCTGGACCAATCACAGTGCCTTATGGCTCGACCAATCACAGTGCCTTATAGCTCGACCAATCACAGGGCCTTATGGCTCGACCAATCACAGGGCCTTATGCCTCGGCCAATTACAGTGCCTTACACCTCGACCAATCACAAGGCCTTATGGCTCGACCAATCACAGTGACTTTTGGCTCGACCAATCACAGTCCATTATGACTCGACCAATCACAAGGCCTTATGGCTCGACCAATCACAGTGACTTATGGCTCGACCAATCACAGGGCCTTATGGCTCGACCAAAGTGCCTTATGGCTCGACCAATGACAGGGCCTTATGGCTCGACCAATGACAGGGCCTTATGGCTCGACCAATCACAGGGCCTTATGGCTCGACCAATGACAGGGCCTTATGGCTCGACCAATCACAGGGCCTTATGGCTCGACCAATCACAGGGCCTTAGGGCTCCACCAATCACAGGACCTTAGGGCTCGACCTATCACCGTGCCTTAGGGCTCGACCAATCACCGTTCCTTAGGGCTCCACCAATCACAGTGCCTTAGGGCTCGACCAATCACAGTGCCTTACGTCTCGACCAATCACAGGGCCTTATTTCTCGACCAATCACAGGGCCTTTTGGCTCGACCAATCACAGGGCCTTATGGCTCGACCAATTACAGTGCCTTATTGCTCGACCAATCACAGGGCCTTATGGCTCGACCAATCACAGGGCCTTATGGCTCGACCAATCACAGTGACTTATGGCTCGACCAATCACGGTGCCTTATCGCTCGACCAATCATAGGGCCGTATGACTCGACCAATCACAGGGCCCTATGGCTCGACCAATCACAGTGCCTTATGGTTCGACCAATCACAGTGACTTATGGCTCGACCAATCACAGGGCCTTATGATTCGAGCAATCACATTGCCTTATGGCTCGACCAATCAAAAGGCCTTATGGCTCAACCAATCACAGTGCCTTATGGCTCGACCAATCACAGGGCCTTATGGCTCGACCAATCACAGGGCTTTATGGCTCGACCATTCACAGGGCCTTATGGCTCGACCAATCACAGGGCCTTATGGCTCGACAAAATCACAGGGCCTTATGGCTCGACCAATCACAGTGACTTATGGCACGACCAATCACAGGGCCTTATGGCTCGACCAATCACAGGGCCTTATGCCTCGACCACACCCAGTGCCTTATGGCTCGACCAATCACAGGGCCTTATGGCTCGACCAATCACAGGGCCTTATGGCTCGAGCAATCACAGGGCCTTATGGCTCGACCAATCACTGTGACTTATGGCTCGACCAATGACGGTGCCTTATCACACGACCAGTTATAGGGCCTTATGGCTCGACCAATCACAGGGCCTTATGGCTCGATCAATCATAGGGCCTTATGGCTCGACCAATCACAGGGTCTTATGGCTCGACCAATCACAGGGCCTTATGGCTCGACCAATCACAGTGCCTTATGGCTCGACCAATCACGGTGCCTTATGGCTCGACCAATCACAGGGCCTTATGATTTGACCAATCACAGTGCCTTATGGCTCGACCAATCACAGTGCCTTATGGCTCGACCAATCACAGTGACTTATGGCTCGACCAATCACAAGGCCTTATGGCTCGACCAATCACAGTGCTTTATGGACAAACAGAGAGAGAAAATAGACAGTGTGAGCAAGACATTAAGCTCATACAGACAAACTACGTGGGGTATGCCTCGTACGTTCCCGCCCCCCCCCCCCCCGAAAGGGCTGAATGGAAACGATTTCCATCACAACTACGCAGGCACGTCGACCCCAAAAAGCCTACGGCATCGATTGTGTCCGCAGCGACGCGACGCCAATACACTACGGCCGGAGACACAATGGTACACATACAGTAGGCTTTGCGTCATCCCAATTCACCTTTCTTTCAGCTGCCTTGTCACTGACGCCATTTAGCTGGTGGGCCTTCTTTGAACGTGTATGTGTGTGTGTGTGTGTGTGTGTGTGTGTGTGTGTGTGTGTGTGTGTGTGTGTGTGTGTGTGTGTGTGTGTACGTGTGTACGTGTGTACGTGTGTGTGTGTGTGTGTGTGTGTGTGTGTGTGTGTGTGTGTGTGTGTGTGTGTGTGTGTGTATGTATGTGTGTGTGTGTGTGATTCACCATGGTCTTGGATTATGTGTTGGATTTCGTGATCGACGGCTATTACCCTCCCGGAAGAGAGCTCAGTTCATATATAACCGATCTATGAGTAATGCTATGACCTTACACGCACACACACACGCAGCTCCCCGCCCACGAGAGTTGGAGTAACGACTCGCAGCGCAGCGATACTGAAATTGTTTCAGTCCTGGGCGGGATTCGAACCCGGACCGCCGTATTGGCAGCCGGGAACTCTAACCACTGCACCATCGAGTCGTGTGTGTGTGTGTGTGTGTGTGTGTGTGTGTGTGTGTGTGTGTGTGTGTGTGCGTATGTGTTTGTGTGTGTGTGTGTGTATGTGTGTGTGTATGAATATCGACAGAAGGCCTTTGCGCCTACCACTAGATTAGATACAGTAAAAGGATAAACAAAAAACAAACAAACACAAGACTGTGCTCTCATTCACTCATGGTGAGGTCAGCATCGTACATTTGTTACCGTAGATTATACGTGCGTATTTGCGAGTAGATTGGGAAATACGTGCTTTCCCTTTCGTATATGATTACTATGAAATCTATGTACTTTAAATTATTAGAATCATGTTATTTTTTTACAAAGTATGTATGTAAAAAACAATAAGGCCATTAGCGTCTCTAAGTTTTCCCGCCAAAAACGAGAGGGGTGTCAGTTTCGCCCTCCGAGTGTACGTACGTTTTATTGATTTAATTTCGCTAATACACTGTTTTTCCTTGTAATAATACTTGTATTATCCGCCTGCGTACATCCTGAGGGCTCAAACACGTCCATTGGACATCAAGTACGTTCGAGTTGATCAAAAGTTAAGATTAAGACAATTAATTCTGCGACTTGACGTCATGTCGCCTACGCAGCTGCACCGGCCATAATTTCCTTGTTTGAACAATAGTTCTGACATTCATTCTTTTGCACACCGTTCTTGGTCAGATCTTTGTGTCGGCAAAGTCATTTTTATTCCTTCGCGAATTTTTCAAGAAACGTGGTTAAGATGGCGTCCCATAAGCTGTACATAACTGTCTGGTGACAACAAATATATCAACATTCCTAAAAGTTTTGATGATTATTTTTTGCAGACAAAACCCCGATACCTAGATAAAATTGCACGTTGACAAAGAATTACCCTCCTTGATTACAAACAACAAGAACGACTAAAATCATCTGCAGACGAACGAAAAGACATCACTAATTGTTAATACATACATACATACATACACATATATGCATGCATACATACATACATTACATACATACATACATACACACAACAAGGCCTTTTTCCCCTTTCCAAGGGAGGTTACCAAATTCAAAAGCATAAATCCACTACCACCCATTTTATCTCCACATACTCCACTCCCATCCACCTCTCCCTCCTTCCCTCTTATCTAGAAGTGGGATACAGCAGCCCATCCAGGTAGTGAAAGCTTTTTGATGTGCGTGTGCGTGCGTGTGTGTGTGTGTGTGTGTGTGTGTGTGTGTGTGTGTGTGTGTGTGTGTGTGTGTGTGTGTGTGTGTGTGTGTGTGTGTGTGTGTGTGTGTGTGTGTGTGTGTGTGTGTGTCCACACGTGTTCGAGTATATAACTAAGCACGAATCCTAGAAGACTCCAATTTTCATAAGTCAATATTTCAAATTTGATTTGATTTGATTTGATTTGAGGCAGAGAGAGGGAGAGAGAGTAAGAGAGAAAGAGAGTAAGAGAGATCGCCCCCTCTCCCCCCCCCGGCCGACCCCTCTTCCCCCCGGCCGACCCCTCTTCCCCCCGGTCGACCCCTCTTCCCCCCGGCCGACCCCTCTTCCCCCCGGCCGACCCCTCTTCCCCCGGCCGCCCACCTCCCCCCCCCGGCTTCTCCCCCCCCCGGCTTCACCCCCCCTTCCCCTCCGCTTGGAGAGGGCTCGTTAAGTGAAGAGAACCAATTCGACGATGCTGTCTCCAAACCGGTCAAAGACAGACGGATAAAGACAAAGAAAGACAAAGAAAAAGACAAAGAAGGGAAAGAGAGAAATAGATACAGAAAGGCAAAGAGAAAAACGAATACGCAAACACACACATGCACACACACACACACACACACACACACACACACGCACACACGTACATACACATACACGCACACACACATACGTACATACACACGCACACACACACGTACATACACACACGCGCACACACACACACACGTACATACATAAACACGCACACACACGTACATACACACACATGCACACACACACAGAAAACGAGAGAACGAGACAGAAAAAGGGAAGACACTAAACGGATTCTTTTTTTTTTTTTTTTTTTTAATGCCCTGAAACATTTACTACTTATTCATTTTTCACATCATTTTACCTGTTCGACCAGCGCTTCTAACCTTTGGAACAAAATCGTATCACAGAGACAATAAAGGAGAGATAATAGCTGGGAGATGGGTGGGTGAGACAGGAAACCTGTCGCCATTTTCCTCCGAGTGAAGACGAATCTCCAATCACTAGAAAATACCCCGTGCCTCTGATCCAAAGGGGTGTCAAATTCTTAAGAACCAGTTACTAATATACGGCTATACGGGGTATAATATAATGCAATAGAAATACAATATCATATATTATATATATATATTTTTTATGGCACTATTCTTTGGTTTTCAATCATGTAATCTGAAATCCCAAATTAAATAACTGAAATCTTTCTGTAAGTTTTTTTAAAGCTAATCTGAAGCTCCGCTGAAATGATTCTGAAATTCCCCGAGAGTCTCCTCTGATGTCCACCTTCCCCCTCCACCTCCACTTGCCCCTCTTCTTCCACCTCATTCTCTCTCCCCCTCCCCTCCAGCTCTTCCTCATCCTCCACCTACCCCTCTCCTTCCACCTCCCTCTCCCTCTCGCCTTCCACCTCCCTCTCCCTCTCCCCTTCCCCTTCCACCTCCCTCTCCCTCTCCCTCTCCCCCTTCCACCTCCCTCTCCCTCTCCCCTTCCACCTCTTCCCCCTCTCCCTTCCATCTACTCTCCCTCTCCCCCTCTCTTCTACCTCCCTCTCCCTCTCCCCCTCCCCTTCCACTTCCCTCTCCCTCTCCCCTTCCACCTCCCTCTCCCCCTCCCCTTCCACCTCCCTCTCCCTCTCCCCCTCCCCTTCCACCTCCCTCTCCCTCTCCCCCTCCCCTTCCACCTCCCTCTCCCCCTTCCCTTCCACCTCCCTCTCCCTCTCCACCTCTTCTCCCTCTCCCCTTCCACCTCTTCTCCCTCTCCCTTTCCACATCCTCTCCCTCTCCCCTTCAACCTCCTCTCCCTCTCCCCTTCCACCTCCTCTCCCTCTCCCCTACCACCTATTCTCCCTCTCCACCTCCTCTTCCACCTCCCTCTCCCTTTCCCCCTCCCCTTCCACATCTATCTCCCCCTCCCCTTCCCTCTCCCTCTCCCCCTTCCACTTTCCCTCTCCACCTTCTATTCGTGGGTGGAGAAACGAGACCCAATGCCTTTCGAAGTCGACAAGGTCGCGGGGACGCGAGATTTTTTTTTTTTTTTTTTTTCACCTCCTCTTCTCTCGAACTCACGAAGTCGAGTTGCTCATTAGGACCTTGTCAAGGGCATCCAGCTGCGACTCCAGCTGTACCAAAAACCTCGAACTGAGCTACATTTCCACAATTACAGCTCCCGTCGAGGATAATTGAATCCACTTCGTCATAGGGACCACCTGCGGCGACTGGGAGTTTTGCCGATGAAGTTACATCATTTTCGAAAAGGATTATTGTACTGCCAGAAGTTGTACGACGAAGTTCAGAATATCTCGCTACTTCGTCTCAACTGTGCCTCTTCCCCTTCCCGCTCCTCCTACCCCTTTTTTTTTTTTTTTTTTGAGAAACAATTTTTTTTTCTTCGCCGACACGAAGAGTCCTCGACTTCTAAGATTTCCCAAAAAAAAAAAAAAAAAAAAAAAAAAAATTGGGACGACCAGAGATCGCGGGCAAGCGGGCACCTTCACACCGAAGGATTGAATCCACCCACTCCTTCCCTCCCTCCCTCCCTCCCTCCTTCACTCCCTCCCTCCCTCCCTCCCCCCCCCCCTCCGGTATTAATTAACCTACTCGACCGAAACGACGCCCTTAAACCATTTTCTCTTTCTCAACTAACACTAGAGACTTTATCACTTAGCTCCACTGGTGCTCGAGGGGTCTTACTTGCCTCGCCCTCAAACGAGAACCTCTAGTCATTCCATCCTCGCAAGTGCCATCGAGTCCAGTGTGGCACTCTCAGACCTTCTCATTGTGCGACGGCAACTTTGTAGATTTCGTTCTGGCTAACGCTGGAAGGTTCTGTACATTTTCAGGGCAAGAGGAGCGCGCGCGCGCGCGCGCGTGTGTGTGTGTGTGTGTGTGTGTGTGTGTGAAAGAGAGAATGATGGGGGGAGGTCACAGTGACTCAGCGCCGTAGCCAGAATTAAATTTTGGGGGCTAATCATGCTTTAGGGGGGCTGCCGTTGTACTGTGCCCCCCCACATATATATATATATATATATATATATATATATATATATATATATATATACATAAATCATATATAACAAATTAACAATAAAATTGGCTATTTGTTTGTAATTTATACCGGTGTGGCGTATTTATAATACTTTTGAGTAAAAATCAAATTGGGGGGCTAATTGGAATTTCTGGGGGCTAAGCATCCCCCCCCTCTGGCTACGGCCCTGTGGTGACTCAGGACGACTTAGTTCTATTCAGGGAACCCCCTCCCCCTGGACCAAGACTTCGACGAAAGGTCTTTCAACGAAGTACACTTCGTGGTCTAACAACCTTTCAGTCCCATCCTCCACTGCCTGTCGCCAACGTGTACTGACAATTGGTCGACAGACAATTCGTCGACTGGACGATTGGCAGACATTTGATAAAAAGGACATTTGATCCAAAGGTCATTTGCCCCAACAACTATACTCCATTCCAGTAAGAAATTACACTCGATTTCTGCCGTGCAGCACGGCACAGTTGGTAGTCCTGCAGATTCCTGCTGCACATAGGCACTAGCGACACGCAAATTCCTCACCTCCTTCAGAAAATATTATATTTCTGCACTTTGTTCAAAGGATAGGAATTTTTTGTTTCGATCATTAGAGAGAGCAGTTATTCTACAACTATAATAAAAAATTTAAAACTCTATAGGATAAGAAACCAAGTAATTATAAAGGATTACAAAGGCGGAGCATGCCGACAGGAGACCTTTTGATCCATATCTAGGTCGGATGTGAAAAAAAAATCATATTAATAATAAAATAATAAATAAAAACTATAATAATGTAAATAACAAATAAAATAAATAAATGCATAGGTATAGTTAAATAATAAACAAACAGGATGTGGAATTCAAGCCAAGAAAAAGAAATTATCGGTTTATATCTTTACTTTTAATCGATGTTTACAGTGATTATGATAACAAGTGTAGAATAAAACATGTGTTCTACATAAACAACTCCTGAACACAATGGTGTATTTAGATTTCACATAGAAAGCCATAGAAAGTGAAAATTAAGGATTTTTATAAATATTTTGCGTCATGACGCTCGTGACGCAAGGAAGGGAGGGATGGAGGGATGGTATATACCAGCTGATATGTAGTTAATTTACTCAGTGATTTAATAAGCATTTTTGCTCTATGCTTGATATTGTAAATTATATAATCTACAACCATACTATTCTATTCTATGCAACCTACTTATATATCTATTTTTCTTACCTTTTTGAGTAAACTCAAATAATCTACCTACCGTCTCCACAGATTATTGATAAATTCACACCACATAAAAATAAGGAACCTGTGAAGTTTCTTTGTCATGTTTCTTGCGAGCATCGCCTTTTTTTTTTTTTTTTTTTTTTTTTGAGGAGCATATGCTTTTATCCTTACTCTAACCTTACCTAACCTACTCAGCCTACCCTACCTAACCTAAACCTAGCCTACCTAATCCACATGACCATATATAGATTTAAAATATATATACATATTGCTGTGCGACAGCTATAACTGGACGGCCATGACACCGCTTCGGTTGCGAGTAAGCTGTGGGAATTCTTTCTTCTCTTTCCCTTAATATTAATTTCCGCAAGAAACGTTACTAAGAAAAGTTGTTGTACGTGTCGTACTGCAGACGAAAAAAAAAAAAAAAAAAAAAAAAAACATACAAAATGCTGTGCTAGCGAGCGAGACGAAACTTAACAATTATTCTCGGTTAAGAATTATGAAAAACGGGGAATTTTCTCATGATAAATTAAATTATGAACAAATTGGAGGAAGGAAAAAGAGGAGGTGGAAAAAGAGGAGGTGGAAAAAGAGGATAAGGAGGAGGAGGAGAGGAACCAACCCTCCCTCCTTCCTTCGCGCCACGAGCGTCATAATGCAAAATGTTTATAAAAATCCTTAATTTTCACTTTTGTATGGCTTTCTATATGAAATCTGAATGCACTATCGTGTACAGGAGTTGTTTATGTAAGAACACATTTTTCATTCTACACTTATCATAATTGCTGTAAACACCGATAGTTCATTTTCCTCGACTTTAACTCCACATAATTACTTAGTTTCTTATCCTATCAATTTTTTTATATTTGTAGAAAGATTGTAATAACTACAACCAAAATGTCTTATTTTATGAACAAAGTGGAGAAATATAATATTTTCTGAAGGAGGTGAGGAATTTGCGCGTCGTTGGTGCCCGGGTGGAGAAGGATTCTGCAGGACTACCAACTGTACAGAGCTGGACGGCAGAAATGTAAGTGACAAAACGCGTTCCAGACGGCCATGCATAGGCCCTTGTTCATCGCTGGCGAAAGTGCCTTGAGAAGGGGATGATTACGTGGAGAAATAAACTCTGAGGCAAAAACGTCCTCAAGTTTTAATGGTGCCATTCCCGTCACCATAGCTCGTAACTTGTTCACTGACGTTGCAAAGAGGGTAAGGAACGTAAAGGATCTTATGTTGTTACAAGAGAATATAGATTAGGTATACGGGGGAATGTAAACACCGCCCACACAGCCAATCTTCTTTTGTACCTCACCAATTGCTCTTGAATAAAAACTCGGCAAATAACTCTCTTTCACTCTTTCTTTGTGTTTGTGTGTTTGTGTGTTTGTGTGTTTGTGTGTGTGTGTGTGTGTGTGTGTGTGTGTGTGTGTGTGTGATAATAACACTGGCGACTTAACGCATGATCCCTGTTATGGGTCACAAAGGCCTTATTGCAAGCATGCTCATGCATGCAAACATTTAAGTACAGACACCCGGCCAGTCAGACAGCCAGCCATCCGGCGTGATACAAGTCACGCCGGCTGGCTGGCTGTCTGACTGGCCGGGTGTCTGTACTTAAATGTTTGCATGCATGAGCATGCTTGCAATAAGGCCTTTGTGACCCATAACAGGGATCATGCGTTAAGTCGCCAGTGTTATTATCACACACACACACACACACACACACACACACACACACACACACAAACACACAAACACACAAACACACAAACACAAAGAAAGAGTGAAAGAGAGTTATTTGCCGAGTTTTTATTCAAGAGCAATTGGTGAGGTACAAAAGAAGATTGGCTGTGTGGGCGGTGTTTACATTCCCCCGTATACCTAATCTATATTCTCTTGTAACAACATAAGATCCTTTACGTTCCTTACCCTCTTTGCAACGTCAGTGAACAAGTTACGAGCTATGGTGACGGGAATGGCACCATTAAAACTTGAGGACGTTTTTGCCTCAGAGTTTATTTCTCCACGTAATCATCCCCTTCTCAAGGCACTTTCGCCAGCGATGAACAAGGGCCTATGCATGGCCGTCCGAAGCGCGGTTTGTCACTTACATTTCTGCCGTCCAGCTCTGTACAGTTGGTAGTCCTGCAGAATCCTTCTCCACCCGGGCACCAACGACGCGCAAATTCCTCACCTCCTTCAGAAAATATTATATTTCTCCACTTTGTTCATAAAATAAGACATTTTGGTTGTAGTTATTACAATCTTTCTACAAATATAAAAAAATTGATAGGATAAGAAACTAAGTAATTATGTGGAGTTAAAGTCGAGGAAAATGAACTATCGGTGTTTACAGCAATTATGATAAGTGTAGAATGAAAAATGTGTTCTTACATAAACAACTCCTGTACACGATAGTGCATTCAGATTTCATATAGAAAGCCATACAAAAGTGAAAATTAAGGATTTTTATAAACATTTTGCATTATGACGCTCGTGGCGCGAAGGAAGGAGGGAGGGTTGGTTCCTCTCCTCCTCCTCCTTATCCTCTTTTTCCACCTCCTCTTTTTCCACCTCCTCTTTTTCCTTCCTCCAATTTGTTCATAATTTAATTTATCATGAGAAAATTCCCCGTTTTTCATAATTCTTAACCGAGAATAATTGTTAAGTTTCGTCTCGCTCGCTAGCACAGCATTTTTTTTTTTTTTTTTTTTTTTTTTTTTTTTTTTCGTCTGCAGTACGACACGTACAACAACTTTTCTTAGTAACGTTTCTTGCGGAAATTAATATTAAGGGAAAGAGAAGAAAGAATTCCCACAGCTTACTCGCAACCGAAGCGGTGTCATGGCCGTCCAGTTATAGCTGTTGCACAGCAATATGTATATATATTTTAAATCTATATATGGTCATGTGGATTAGGTAGGCTAGGTTTAGGTTAGGTAGGGTAGGCTGAGTAGGTTAGGTAAGGTTAGAGTAAGGATAAAAGCATATGCTCCTCAAAAAAAAAAAAAAAAAAAAAAAAAGGCGATGCTCGCAAGAAACATGACAAAGAAACTTCACAGGTTCCTTATTTTTATGTGGTGTGAATTTATCAGTAATCTGTGGAGATGATATGTAGACTATTTGAGTATACTCAAAAAGGTAAGAAAAATGGAGATATATAAGTAGGTTACATAGAATAGAATAGTTTGATTGTAGATCATATAATTTACACTATCAAATGTACAGCAAAAATGCTTATTAAATCACTGAGTAAAGTAACTATATATCAGCTGGTATATACTATCCCCCTCCCTTCCTGGCGCCACGAGCGTCATGACGCAAAATATTTATAAGAATCTTTAATTTTCATTTTTATGGCTTTCTATGTGAAATCTGAATGCACCATCGTGTTCAGGAGTTGTTTATGTAGAACACATGTTTTATTCTACACTTGTTATCATAATTGCTGTAAACATCGATTCTAAGTAAAGATATAAACCGATAATTTCTTTTTCTTGGCTTGAATTCCACATCCTGTTTGTTTATTATTTAACTATACCTATGCATTTATTTATGTATTTTATTTGTTATTTACATTATTATAGTTTTTATTTATTATTTTATTATTAATATGATTTTTTTTTCACATCCGACCTAGATATGGATCAAAAGGTCTCCTGTCGGCATGCTCCGCCTTTGTAATCCTTTATAATTACTTGGTTTCTTATCCTATTGAGTTTTAAAATTTTTGTTATAGCTGTAGAATAACTGCTCTCTCTAATGATCGAAACAAAAAATTCCTATCCTTTGAACAAAGTGCAGAAATATAATATTTTCTGAAGGAGGTGAGGAATTTGCGTGTCGCTAGTGCCTATGTGCAGCAGGAATCTGCAGGACTACCAACTGTGCCGTGCTGCACGGCAGAAATCGAGTGTAATTTCTTACTGGAATGGAGTATAGTTGTTGGGGCAAATGACCTTTGGATCAAATGTCCTTTTTATCAAATGTCTGCCAATCGTCCAGTCGACGAATTGTCTGTCGACCAATTGTCAGTACACGTTGGCGACAGGAGTGGAGGATGGGACTGAAAGGTTGTTAGACCACGAAGTGTACTTCGTTGAAAGACCTTTCGTCGAAGTCTTGGTCCAGGGGGAGGGGGTTCCCTGAATAGAACTAAGTCGTCCTGAGTCACCACAGGGCCGTAGCCAGAGGGGGGGGATGCTTAGCCCCCAGAAATTCCAATTAGCCCCCCAATTTGATTTTTACTCAAAAGTATTATAAATACGCTACACCGGTAAAACCTACAAAAAATAAGCCAAGTTTATGGTGAATTTGTTATACATGATGAATGTATATATATATATATATATATATATATATATATATATATATATATATATGGGGGGGGCATATAACAACGGCAGCCCCCCTAAAGCATGATTAGCCCCCAAAATTTAATTCTGGCTACGGCACAGAGTCACTTTGACCTCCCCCCATTATTCTCTCTTTCACACACACACACACACACACACACACACACGCGCGCGCGCGCGCGTGTGTTCAGGTTCCTCTTGCCCTGAAAATGTACAGAACCTTCCAGCGTTAGCCAGAACGAAATCTACAAAGTTGCCGTCGCACAATGAGAAGGTCTGAGAGTGCCACTCTGGACTCGATGGCACTTGCGAGGATGGAATGTCTAGAGGTTCTCGTTTGAGGGCGAGGCAAGTTAAGACCCCTCGAGCACCAGTGGAGCTAAGTGATAAAGTCTCTGGTGTTAGTTGAGAAAGAGAAAATGGTTTAAGGGCGTCGTTTCGGTCGAGTAGGTTAATTAATACCGGAGGGGGGGGGAGGGAGGGAGGGAGGGAGTGAAGGAGGGAGGGAGTGAAGGAGGGAGGGAGGGAAGGAGTGGGTGGATTCAATCCTTCGGCGTGAAGGTGCCCGCTTGCCCGCGATCTCTGGTCGTCCCAATTTTTTTTTTTTTTTTTTTTTTTTTTTCGTAAATCTTCGAAGTCGAGGACTCTTCGTGTCGGCGAAGAAAAAAAAAGTGTTTCTCAAAAAAAAAAAAAAAAAAAAAAAGGGGTGGGAGGAGCGGGAAGGGGAAGAGGCACAGTTGAGACGAAGTAGCGAGATATTCTGAACTTCGTCGTATAACTTCTGGCAGTACAATAATCCTTTTCGAAAATGATGTAACTTTATCGGCAAAACTCCCAGTCGCCGCAGGTGGTCCCTATGACGAAGTGGATTCAATTATCCTCGACGGGAGCTGTAATTGTGGAAATGTAGCTCAGTTCGAGGTTTTTGGTACAGCTGGAGTCGCAGCTGGATGCCCTTGACAAGGTCCTAATGAGCAACTCGACTTCGTGAGTTCGAGAGAAGAGGAGGTGAAAAAAAAAAAAAAAAAATCTCGCGTCCCCTCGACCTTGGCGACTTCGAAAGGCATTGGGTCTCGTTTCTCCACCCACGAATAGAAGGTGGAGAGGGAAAGTGGAAGGGGGAGAGGGAGAGGGAAGGGGAGGGGGAGATAGATGTGGAAGGGGAGGGGGAGAGGGATAAGGAGGTGGAAGAGGAGGTGGAGAGGGAGAGGAGGTGGAAGGGGAGAGGGAGAGGAGGTGGAAGGCCAGAGGGAGAGGAGGTGGAAGGGGAGAGGGAGAGGAGGTGGAAGGGGAGAGGAAGAGGAGTTGGAAGGGGAGAGGGAGAGGAGGTGGAAAGGGAGAGGGAGGTGGAAGGGGAGAGGGAGAGGGAGGTGGAAGGGGAATGGGAGGTGGAAGGGGAATGGGAGGTGGAAGGGGAGAGGGAGGTGGAAGGGGAGAGGGAGGTGGAAGGGGAGAGGGAGGTGGAAGGGGAGGGGGAGAGTGAGAGGGAGGTAGAAGAGAGGGGGAGAGGGAGAGTAGGTGGAAGGGGAGAGGGGGAAGAGGTGGAAGGGGAGAGGGAGAGGGAGAAGGAGCTGGAAGGGGGAGAGGGAGGTGGAAGGGGGAGAGGGAGAGGGAGGTGGAAGGGGAAGGGGAGAGGGAGAGGGAGGTGGAAGGCGAGAGGGAGAGGGAGGTGGAAGGAGAAGGGTAGGTGGAGGATGAGGAAGAGCTGGAGGGGAGGGGGAGAGAGATGGAGGTGGAAGAAGAGGGGTAAGTGGAGGTGGAGGGGGAAGGTGGACATCAGAGGAGACTCTCGGGGAATTTCAGAATAATTTTCAGCGGAGCTTCAGATGAAAGATTTCAGTTATTTAATTTGGGATTTCAGATTACATGATTTGAAAACCAAAGAATAGTGCCATAAAAAAAATATATATATATATATATGTGTATGATATTGTATTTATACTGTATTATATTATACCCCTTATAGCCGTATAGTAGTAACTTGTTCTTAAGAATTTGGCCCCCCTTCGGATCAGAGGCACAGAGTATTTTCTCGTGATTGGAGATTCGTCTTCACTCGGAGGAAAATGGCGACAGGTTTCCTGTCTCACCCACCCATCTCCCAGCTAATATCTCTCCTTTATTGTCTCTGTGATACGATTTTGTTCCAAAGGATAGAAGCACTGGTCGAACAGGTAAAATAATGTGAAAAATGAATAAGAAGTAAATGTTTCAGGGGATTAAAAAAAAAAAAAAATCCGTTTAGTGTCTTCCCTTTTTCTGTCTCGTTCTCTCGTTTTCTGTGTGTGTGTGTGCATGTGTGTACGTGTGTGTGCGTGTTTATGTATGTACGTGTGTGTGTGTGTGCGTGTGTGTGTATGTACGTGTGTGTGTGCGTGTGTATGTACGTATGTGTGTGTGCGTGTATGTGTATGTACGTGTGTGCGTGCGTGTATGTGTGTGTGTGTGTGCGAGTGTGTTTTTGCGTATTCGTTTTTCTCTTTGCCTTTCTGTATCTATTTCTCTCTTTCCCTTCTTTGTCTTTTTCTTTGTTTTTCTTTGTCTTTCTTTGTCTTTATCCGTCTGTCTTTGACCGGTTTGGAGACAGCATCGTCGAATTGGTTCTCTTCACTTAACGAGCCCTCTCCAAGCGGAGGGGAAGGGGGGGTGAAGCCGGGGGAAGAGGGTCGGCCGGGGGGGGAAGAGGGGTCGGCCGGGGGGAAGAGGGGTCGGCCGGGGGAAGAGGGGTCGGCCGGGGGGAAGAGGGGTCGGCCGGGGGGAAGAGGGGTCGGCCGGGGGGAAGAGGGGTCGGCCGGGGGGGGGGAGAGGGGCGATCTCTCTTACTCTCTTTCTCTCTTACTCTCTTTCCCTCTCTCTGCCTCAAATCAGATCAAATCAAATCAAATTTGAAATATTGACTTATGAAAATTGGAGTCTTCTAGGATTCGTGCTTAGTTATATACTCGAACACGTGTGGACACACACACACACACACACACACACACACACGCACACGCACACGCACACACACACACACACACACACACACACACACACACACACACACACACACACACACACACACACACACACGCACACGCACACGCACACGCACATCAAAAAGCTTTCACTACCTGGATGGGCTGGTGTATTCCACTTCTAAATAATAGGGAAGGAGGGAGAGGTGGATGGGAGTGGAGTATGTGGAGATAAAATGGGTGGTAGTGGATTTATGCTTTTGAATTTGATAACCTCCCTTGGAAAGGGGAAAAAGGCCTTGTTGTGTGTATGTATGTATGTATGTAATGTATGTATGTATGCATGCATATTATGTGTATGTATGTATGTATGTATTAACAATTAGTGATGTCTTTTCGTTCGTCTGCAGATGATTTTAGTCGTTCTTGTTGTTTGTAATCAAGTAGGGTAATTCTTTGTCAACGTGCAATTTTATCTAGGTATCGGGGAGGTGTCTGCAAAAAATAATCATCAAAACTTTTAGGAATGTTGATATATTTGTTGTCACCAGACAGTTATGTACAGCTTATGGGACGCCATCTTAACCACGTTTCTTGAAAAATTTTGCGAAGGAATAAAAATGACTTTGCCGACACAAAGATCTGACCAAGAACGGTGCGCAAAAGAATGAATGTCAGAACTATTGTTCAAACAAGGAAATTATGGCCGGTGCAGCTGCGTAGGCGACATGACGTCAAGTCGCAGAATTAATTGTCTTAATCTTAACTTTTGATCAACTCGAACGTACTTGATGTCCAATGGACGTGTTTGAGCCCTCAGGATGTACGCAGGCGGATAATACAGTATTATTACAAGGAAAAACAGTGTATTAGCGAAATTAAATCAATAAAACGTACGTACACTCGGAGGGCGAAACTGACACCCCTCTCGTTTTTGGCGGGAAAACTTAGAGACGCTAATGGCCTTATTGTTTTTTACATACATACTTTGTAAAAAAAATAACATGATTCTAATAATTTAAAGTACATAGATTTCATAGTAATCATATACGAAAGGGAAAGCACGTATTTCCCAATCTACTCGCAAATACGCACGTATAATGTACAGTAACAAATGTACGATGCTGACCTCACCATGAGTGAATGAGAGCACAGTCTTGTGTTTGTTTGTTTTTTGTTTATCCTTTTACTGTATCTAATCTAGTGGTAAGCGCAAAGGCCTTCTGTCGATATTCATACACACACATACACACACACACACACACACACACACACACACACACACACACACACACACACACACACACACACACACACACACACACACACACACACACACACGACTCGATGGTGCAGTGGTTAGAGTTTCCGGCTGCCATTACGATAGTCCGGGTTCGAATCCCGCCCAGGACTGAAACAATTTCAGTATCGCTGCGCTGCGGGTCGTTACTCCAACTCTCGTGGGCGGGGAGTTGTGTGTGTGTGTGTGTGTGTGTGCGTGTAAGGTCATAGCATTACTCATAGATCGGTTATATATGAACTGAGCTCTCTTCCGGGAGGGTAATAGCCGTCGATCACGAAATCCAACACATAATCCAAGACCATGGTGAATCACACACACACACACACACACACATACACACACACACACACACACACACACACACACACACACACACACACACACACACGTACACACGTACACACGTACACACACACACACACACACACACACACACACACACACACACACACACACACACACACACACACACACACACACATACACGTTCAAAGAAGGCCCACCAGCTAAATGGCGTCAGTGACAAGGCAGCTGAAAGAAAGGTGAATTGGGATGACGCAAAGCCTACTGTATGTGTACCATTGTGTCTCCGGCCGTAGTGTATTGGCGTCGCGTCGCTGCGGACACAATCGATGCCGTAGGCTTTTTGGGGTCGACGTGCCTGCGTAGTTGTGATGGAAATCGTTTCCATTCAGCCCTTTCGAGGGGGGTGGGGTGGCGGAACGTACGAGGCATACACTACGTAGTTTGTCTGTATGAGCTTAATGTCTTGCTCACTCTGTCTATTTTCTCTCTGTTTGTCTGTCTCTCTCTCTCTCTGTCTCTGTTTTTCTTTCTCTGTCTGTATCTTTCTCTCTCTCCTTTCTCTCTCTCCTTTCTCTCTCTCCTTTCTCTCTCTCCTTTCTCTCTCTCTCTCTCTCTCTCTCTCTCTCTCTCTCTCTCTCTCTCTCTCTCTCTCTCTCTCTCTCTCTCTGTCTTTTTTCTCTGTCTGTATCTTTCTTTCTCTCCTATCTCTCTCTCTCTCTCTCCTCTCTCTCTCTGCCTCTCCTCTCTCTGCCTCTCCTCTCTCTGCCTCTCCTCTCTCTCTCTCCTCTCTCTCTCTCCTCTCTCTCTCTCTCTGCCTCTCCTCTCTCTGCCTCTCCTCTCTGTCTCTCTCTCTCTCTCTCTCTCTCTGTCTCTCTCCTCTGTCTCTCTCCTCTGTCTCTCTCCTCTGTCTCTCTCCTCTGTCTCTCTCTCCTCTCTCTCTCCCTCCCTTCTCTCTCTCCCTCCCCTCTCTCTCTCTGTCTCTCCCTCCTCTCTCTCTCTTTCTCTTTGTCTATTTCTTCCCATTATTCCATGTAAACGTCATCCCTTCGACACACCCCTTCAACCCTTTTCCATTCCCTTCCTTTCCTTTCATTTCCCTTCCTTTCCCTTCCTTTCATTTCCCTTCCTTTCCCTTCCGATCTCCCTTCACCTCCCCTCCTCCCCCTCCAGCCTGACCCTCCCCAAGGCGTTTCTCCCGGGGTTCCACCTTTAGAAAATCGGACCTCCCTTCACCACCCGCCCCCATCCCCATCGGCCCCACTCCCGCCTCTAACGAGGTGGGCTTGTTCCCGCTCGGGCGTGGGGGCGGGCTCAGCGCCCATCCCCCTCCCTGTGGTCCGGCT
>NC_134810.1:43449037-43451537 GCF_046742065.1 Oratosquilla oratoria | reverse complement strand
CCCTCGCTCCCTCTCTCTCCCCTCGCTCCCTCTCTCTCCCCTCGCTCCCTCTCTCTCCCCTCGCTCCCTCTCTCTCCCCTCGCTCCCTCTCTCTCCCCTCGCTCCCTCTCTCTCTCTCCCCTCTCTCCCCTCTCTCTCCCCTCGCTCCCTCTCTCTCCCCTCGCTCCCTCTCTCTCTCTCTCTCCCCTCGCTCCCTCTCTCTCCCCTCGCTCCCTCTCTCTCCCCTTCCCTCTCTCTCCCCTCGCTCCCTCTCTCTCCCCCTAGCTCCCTCTCTCCCCCTCGCTCCCTCTCTCTCCCCTCGCTCCCTCTCTCCCCTCGCTCCCCCTCTCCCCCCTCGCTCCCTCTCTCTCCCTCTCTCCCCTCGCTCCCTCTCTCTCCCCTCGCTCCCTCTCTCTCCCCTCGCTCCCTCTCTCTCCCCTCGCTCCCTCTGCCCTCGCTCCCTCTGCCCTTGCTCTCTCCTCGCTCCCTCTCCCCTCGCTCCCTCTCTCTCCCCTCGCTCCCTCTCTCTCCCCTCGCTCCCTCTCTCTCCCCTCGCTCCCTCTCCCCTCGTTCCCTCTCCCCTCGCTCCTCCCCGAACTTGTTTCTCACCACCCACAAGATTTTTTTTCTTATCTACTTTTTTTTTTCTCTTTAAGTCAATCCTCAGAAATTGTTTCCTTTGTTGTCTTTCGTTTGTGCAAACTCTGACTTCTCTTCGTTGAGAAATAGTAAGTGGTCTTCATTTCCATCCTCCCGTTCTTTCCAGGCGCATTCCCCCAATTGATGATGATGATGATGATGATGGTGATGATGACGGTGATGATGACGGTGATGATGATGATGATGATGGTGATGATGATGATGATGATGACGACGACGTTCTGTCCATCTTCATTGTTTACCTCCATCGTTCTGTTTGAGTAGATTCGGTCTCGTTCTCGCTCTCGGTCTCGTTCTCGATCTCGTTCTCGTTTCGAGCCCGAGAACCCTTTGTGATTACCCATGCACATGTCCTACGGCAAATACTCCTCGCGCTGCGTTTGCTCTTAACATGAGAACATAAGAATGAAGGAGACTGCAAGAGACCATAAGGCCTACACTAGGCAGCTCCTGTCCGCCTTCGTGGTAGGAGAGTCTATCTCCAAGACTTTTCAGGCCTCGACTATTTTGTATTTTTTCTTTCTTTCTTTCTTTTCATTGAAATCACAATCTGCTCTAGTCACCTCAGTCCTTCGCCCTCTCTGTTATCTTATTCTTTTTATCGTTTTTTTTTTCTTTTTCTTGTCTGCATTCTTCTCTGTATTTCTTCCCCTCTTCATTCTGTTGATTCAGAACCAATCTGGAAGCTTTCTCTGTTCCCTTCCACGATTTCCACATGTTGGCATTTATCTATTTATTCTTCTGTTTCGTTATTTATTCATTTATTTATTTATCTGTTTACCTACAAATGGGTGATAGATGGGAGGGAGAGCAAACCTTGTATGGCTGGACATCTCCCCCTTTAAGGGAAATTAAGCATTTAGTAAATAGATTTATCTATTTACATAAATATTCATTGTTATGTTTATAAACTGCACGAGAGATGTCTTCATGTTCGACGGCGAGTTTAATCCAGGACCAAAGGAAAGAAGACTCGTATCTCGTATCTGTGGACAAAGAAACTTAAATTCCATTTCTGTGGACAAACAATGCCGCGAGGCTGCCGCCGTCTCAACGAGTTGCACTCTACTGTCGCCTGTAGGGCCTTTGTCCCTAAGGCCCCCCTGAGGGCCTCCGAGGACCCACGAGGGTTTGAAGGGCCCCTGGTGTCTCTGGTGGCCCTGAGGGGACGATCCCCCGGGGTGAATGAAAGAATTTGGTGAAAGGCAAAATCAGGTAGTATTCTAAAAAAAAAAAAAAAATCCTTATGTAAATCTTGTATACATCCTTGGAAGGGAAAGGTTTATACAAGGAAAGACTTTTCTTTTAAGAATAACATCGCGAGATTCTTACGGTGGTATTCTTAAAACAAATCCTTAAATAGATATTTCCCCTCCAAGGATTTATAGAAGATTTATATAAGGAAAGACTTTCTTTTTAAGAATACCATCGATGGACTGTCACCCTGTCAAGGTGATGAATTCTTGACTCCGTCACCAAGAAGAAGAATGAAATCGCCAGGCGTCAGCAGGAGAACTGGGGAAAGGACCATCTGGTTGGAAGGGATTCATCTATATAGAGTGTGACCTTTTTGTTCCTGATGGGGACCCACGAAGATAAATGAAATTGTTTGTGAAAAGCTCCAATGGAGTAGATTGCGGTATTGCCACATAGGAAAGTCTCGCTTTTCTCAGACTGGTTGATGAAGCGTATGGCGAATGCTGACCTCATCCTCCAGGTCAGCTAAGGTCAGCTCAGGTCATCTCACCGTAGATTGCCTTGTTCGATCAAGCGTCCAAGCATGAGACCTGTGCCAGGTCACGCTTGAGGTAGGTTGGGAGGTCGGAGGTTGTGGGCAGATAAAGGTGGAGGCACACTTAGG
>NC_134810.1:43434037-43439037 GCF_046742065.1 Oratosquilla oratoria | reverse complement strand
AACTAGACTAGTTATAATGAACTAGATCCAAATGCTCATTCTTTTCCATATTGCAGGTACACACACACACACACACACACACACACACACACACACACACACACACACACACACACACACACACACACACACACACACACACACACACACACACACACACACACACACACACACACACACACACACACACACACACACACACACACAGACACACACACACACACACACGAAATTGGAACTACCAACACTAGAGCAGAGAAGAGAAAGAGGTGATCTACTGACTATATTTAGAATCATGAAAGGAATGGAAATTCTTGACGGGAAAGATTTACTAGAAAATGACAATGGAAAAACAAGAGGTTATGAAAAGAAACTCGAAAAGCATAAATATAGAAGAGATCGGAAAAAGATTAGCTTCCCACACAGACTGCTGGATATATGGAATAACTTAGATAAAGAAACAGTGTGTGCAAATACTATTCAAGATTTTAAGAAAAAACTTGACGCTGAAAGATACAAAGACGGGCATAGCTCCCTTCCCGTGTAATACATTTAGGTGAATACAACTAGGTCAATACACACACACACACACACACACACACACACGGACACATACACGCACGCACGCACGCAATCCCTAATTCCGTTATATTGCTTGCATTTCTGTTCTTGCTTTGGTCTCTCCATTTCTATTTAATTAAACTCTCCTCTTCCTCCTCCTCCTCCTCCTCCTCCTCTTCCTCTTCCTCCTCCTTCCTCCTCCTCCTTCCTCCTCCTCTTCCTCCTCCTCCTTCCTCCTCCTTCCTCCTCCTTCCACCTCCTTCCTCCTCCTTCCACCTCCTTCCTCCCTCATCCTCCTCCACCTTGTTCACTTTCCTTATAATAACTTGAGTTTTCTACATCATTTCTCTCTCTCTCTCTCTTGGCTTTTATATTTTCTCTCTTCCTCCGTTGCGCCTTCAAGTCTCATCTCGTCAAGGGTCAAAGTGATTTTCCATTTTCTCTCTATTATTTTCTCGCTTCCTTTTCTCTAGATTTCTCTTTCATATTCGTCATTTTCTCTTCAGCCATTTCATTTTGCAGCCGAATTTTAAAACAATATTGTCTTGTATTCTTCGTCTACCGTTTACTGCCACGCGCTGTTTTTGCTTCCCGTTTTCTTTGTTTTCCCCAGCCTCTTCTCGTTTTCTTCGCTTTTCACTTTGGCCTGTTTCATTCCCCTCCATCTTTTCTTATTTTATTATTTTATCCATTTCCCTTCATAACGTTTTCTTCTTTTACCCTTTCTCTCCCCATTTTCTTCCTCTCCTTTTACCGTTTTCTTCGCATCTTCTTCCGGTTTTCTTTCCGCGCTACCAGATCGTGTTTTCTTCAACCGTTCTCCCGTGCAGTTGCGTGACGCGATAACATCAGGGAAATATATTCTTGATGGTGAGCAGCGATGCTGAAGTGGAGAGCTCAACAGAGTTCTGGCTGACGTCGGGCGAGGTGACGTCACCTGGAGGACTCTGTTCCTGCCAGGGCCAGACGATATTATTCAGTCCTCACAAGCGTCGAGACTCCCGTTTGCAACTGTTCGCCAATTTTACATATTTTGAATTGCCGTCAGGTGATTTTATTCATTGGAAGTGGGACGGAGGGGTTGAAATTCACCCCCCCCCCCCCCGAGTCAAAGGAACGGCTGATCACTCTTAGGTAAAAAATAATGCCCTGTGAGAATAAAAATCCACCTTGTGGAGAAATCAAACCTTTATTGGTACTGGACGTTTCGCTTGTTACAAAGCTTTTTCAAAGGTTAACAGAACACTGATCACCACACACTCTGAGCACATATAAAAAACAGCCAAACAGGGGTAGGAACATAATGGTAGAGGTTAATTCGCGGGAGAGGGGTGGGTGGTAGGTGGAGGGGGAAAGGGGGGGAGGGAGGGGGACGGGTGGGACTTGGTGGGAGGGGACAAAAGGAGAAAAAAATACATTTCGGACCAGGTTTGTTGAAGTGGGACTAAGTGGGGACATTTCCATAGAACAATTTATTTAATGCGGGGTAAAACAGATGGAATGATCGGAGGGGCGATGTTAAACATGCCTCTGTTCTGCTCAATGGTTTTTGAAGCTTTTGAAATGGGCGGGCCGTCCTTCGAGGGGGCATTTTCTCCTTCACCCTGTCTGGGTTTTCACTAAACAGAAGTTCCTCTGCGTTATTTATCCCATATTCCAATCAGGTGGTTCGTTGGTGTTCCGGTGGATAAACCACAGGGGTTGGTGGTTGGATGTTGTTCCGGGAATCGTAGCGATTTGGGCTTCCGGATCCGGGTCTTCAGGTCAACGGGGAAGGTCTCGCCCGAAGTCATACTTTTATCAAATCACAGCAACAGGGTATGTCGGTAGAAAAACACAGCGTCTTTTTTTTCCCACACATCTCGTCCTGGCTGTCACTCCCTTCTTAAGAGCTCTTTGATTAGTTCTTTGCTGGGGGGCACAATGGCCCACTACCCTGAATGTTGGTCAAAAACGCCCCAGAGTTCCGGGTGAGGAGTACGGATTGACGCTGCTGGGCTGGAAGGATTAATGCCTCCTAGCTTGGATCTTGTTTGTGTGGTTCCCGCCCCGTTCCAATTATTTTGAGTTTGCCTTTTTCTTACACTGGTGGATGATTGCACTCTGGGATATTTTAATTTCTGAAAAAAAACCTCCTTTATGTGCCTCAAAAAACTCGTTCCTCTAAGAATTCAGGGCTTAAACATAATCCTGAGAGCTCTGAGGTAGAAACCTAGGGACTACAGTCTACACCCTTTTAAAAATTTAATACTGAGGGGTCATGTGTGGGATAGGAAAGTGAGTCAAACTCGTTCCTTATTGGTTGGTTTCCTGTAGGGACTGTAAATTTTAAAAAAATTATCATTGTTTGATGATAAGGGTATCCAAAAGTGGAAGGGAATCGTTGGAAATTTCTTTCCTCCAAGGTGAACTGGATGGGATGGCTCAACCTCGTTGCAGAGCCGCTTGGGAAGTTTGGGGATGTTCAAAACCGTCTGGGGGAATATTAGTAGTATGTCATTCCACATAGCGAAAAGCCCATTCCATACTACCGTTGCCAGGAACGATATCTGAGAAAAGGCCCTGCTTCTTCTAAAAAAATTCCATGAACACGGTTTTGGCAAAAGGACAGCGCTCAAAGGAGCGGGGGTCCCATGGCCATGCCAACAAAAACCTTTTGGTGAAAGTACTGGTGTTTCATGTCTGTACTTGAAAAAGCTGTGTAACAAAGCCGGAAACAACGGTAGTAACCAATAAACAGGGTTTCCGATCTCACAAAAAGGTGTTTTATTCTCACAGTCTTGTCGGCCTTTTTTTGCCATTGTGATTCAAAATTATACCCCCCTTTCCATCTCCCCGTCCCCTAAGGAATGGGGGAACACCGACCGACACCCCCAAAAAATATATATTAGGTTTAAGAATACAGACTATGGATTGTTAGATCACAGAGTATTTCATTGTATTTCGTTGCGAGTAACCAGCGATTCTATCCTTGATGACACTGTCTCGCTATGAGAATTGGAGTCGGAGACGGGAAAGGATGCAAGGAAGTTGGCTGAAAGAAGGGATAGCTGAAGCTGAAGCTGAAGGTGATCAACTGTCTTCTTTGATTGGAGACGATCCACCAACCATCAGATAATACACCGTGCCTCTGGTCCGTAGGGGTGTTACTAAAGTCAACCCCTTGAAGTATTGATTGTCTCCAGCCGAGAAAGACATCTTCGTCATTATCGTCCTTTCTTCAATCGCGTTGTTAACATATGTAATGGTCTACCATCTAACGTCACTGATTGTTCCACTGTAGAGGTGTTCAAAAAAACGTCTCGGTATTTACTTAACTACAAATCCTCGTCTAGAATTATTCTATAGATAGATTATAGCAGCGTTTCCCAACCTGGGGTGCTGAAATCAATTATAGGGGGTTCTGGGAAGTGGTGCACACAAAGATCACATTGATATATATATCATTGATTACCTAGTTGTGCATATTTGACTTTTTCCCATGCTATTTTATTTTTCTAGGGTGTTATTTTTTCTTCTATAAACAATATTGTCAATTTGTTTCAGTTCTAAGGAATCAAGAAAATAAATCGTCAAGCAGTACACCTCACTTTCTTTTATCCTTCTAATAACAAAAAGATAGGGGTGCTGTGGATGCTTAGGGACATGACAACAGGGGTGTGCTATGGTCGGAAAAGGTATTTTGGGAAACGCAGCTGGGATTATTAGAGAACATTTTCCTTATGTACAAATTCCCCCGTCTAGTATTATTTCAACATCTAGATAGAATTTAGGATTTAAGTGTACGGAAATAAACAGGGCTTGGGTGGGGGGGAGCAGTAACGCAGTACAGGTCTTTTGCTGTTCGTTTGTTCATGTAACATCTGTTCGTCGCAGCCCCCCCACACACCCCCAGCATCACCAACTTCCTCCCCCCACACCCCAGACTCGCCAACATTCTCCCCCTCCCCCCAGCCCCGTCATCAACCCCCCCTCATCATCTCCCCTTTATAACATTCATAGACGCCTGAATTCGCGAAAATAGTGTGTACTTGGTAGCAGAGTTATTATGGCTAAGCACTAGATGGGCGGGTGGGCCAAAATATTCAAGAAACTTGAGACGAAACAAGATGTTGAGGATGAGGGAGGGGAGGGGAAGAGAGGAGGAGGGAGGGACAAGAGGGAGGAGGAGGATGGCACAAAACAGCTAACAGAACAACAGCAGGGCACCACCTACCCAGCAGCAGGCAGGGCAGCAGCCCAAACAGCAGCAGCACCACCACCACCACCACCTCCTCCTCCCCCTCCCCCTCCCCCTCCACCTCCTCCACCTCCTCCTCCTCCTCCTCCTCCTCCTCCTCCTCCTCCTCCTCCTTCTAATGAGTCTTGGTGCGGAAACAGGACAAGGTTTCGCTTGTCAGATCTCCGTCAGGTTCACTCGAAAGGACCAACATGAGTAG
>NC_134810.1:43419265-43426765 GCF_046742065.1 Oratosquilla oratoria | reverse complement strand
GAAAGTAGGGAAAGGAGAGGGATAGAGGAGGAAAGGGAAAGGGAAGAGGAAAGGTATGGGGAGAAGAAAGGTATGGGGAGAAGAGGGAAAGGGAAGAGGAGAGGAAAAGGGAGGAGGAGAGGGAAAAGGGGAGGAGAAGGAAGGGGGGAGGAGATGAAAAACGGGAAGAGTTGGATGGGGGAAGAGAGAGACCGAGGAGGAGAGGGAAAGGGGGAGGAGAGGGAAAGGGAGGAAGAGAGGGAAAGGGAGGAGGAGAGGGAAAGGGAGAAGGAGAGGGAAAAGAGATGGGAGAGGAAAAGGAGAAGAAAGGGAGGAGGAGAGGAAAGGGAGGAGGAGAGGAAAGGGAGGAGGAGAGGAAAGGGAGGAGGAGAGGGAAAGGAAGGAGGAGAGGGAAAGGGAGGATGAGAGGAAAGGGAGGAGGAGAGGGAAAGGGAGGAGGAGAGGAAAGGGAGGAGGAGAGGAAAGGGAGGAGGAGAGGGAAAGGGGAAGGAGAGGAAAGGGAGGAGGAGAGGGAAAGGGAGGAGGAGGAGGAGGAGGAGAGGGAAAGGGGAGGAGGAGAGGGAAAGGGGAGGAGGAGAGGGAAAGGGGAGGAGGAGAGGGAAAGGGGAGGAGGAGAGGGAAAGGGGAGGAGGAGAGGGAAAGGGGAGGAGGAGAGGGAAAGGGGAAGGAGAGGAAAGGGAGGAGGAGAGGAAAGGGAGGAGGAGAGAGAAAGGGGGAGGAGAGGAAAGGGAGGAGGAGAGGAAAGGGAGGAGGAGAGGAAAGGGAGGAGGAGAGGAAAGGGAGGAGGAGAGGAAAGGGAGGAGGAGACGAAAGGGAGGAGGAGAGGAAAAGGAGGAGGAGAGGAAAGGGAGGAAGAGAGGAAAGGGAGGAGGAGAGGAAAGGGAGGAGGAGAGGGAAAGGGAGGAGGAGAACAAAGGGGGGAAGTGAGAGGAAAGGGAGGTGGAGAGGAAAGGGAGGAAGAGAGGAGAGGGAGGAGGAGACGAAAGGGATGAGGAGAGGGAAAGGGATGAGGAGGAGGGAAAGGGAGGAGGAGAGGAAAAGGAGGAGGAGAGGAAAGGGAGGAAGAGAGGAAAGGGAGGAGGAGACGAAAGGGAGGAGGAGAGGGAAAGGGAGGAGGAGAGGAAAGGGAGGAAGAGAGGAAAGGGAGGAGGAGACGAAAGGGAGGAGGAGACGAAAGGGAGGAGGAGAGGGAAAGGGATAAGGAGAACAAAGGGGGGAAGAGAGGAAAGGGAGGGGGAGAGGAAAGGGAGGAAGAGAGGAGAGGGAGGAGGAGACGAAAGGGAGGAGGAGAGGGAAAGGGAGGAGGAGAGGAAAGGGAGGAGGAGAGGAAAGGGAGGGGGAGAGGAAAGGGAGGGGGAGAGGAAAGGGAGGAGGAGAGGAAAGGGATAAGGAGACGAAAGGGAGGAGGAGAGGAAAAGGAGGAAGAGAGGAAAAGGAGGAAGAGAGGAAAGGGAGGAGGAGACGAAAGGGAGGGGGAGAGGGAAAGGGATGAGGAGAACAAAGGGGGGAAGAGAGGAAAGGGAGGGGGAGAGGAGAGGGAGGAAGAGAGGAGAGGGAGGAGGAGACGAAAGGGATGAGGAGAGGGAAAGGGATGAGGAGAGGAAAGGGAGGAGGAGAGGGAAAAGAGACAGGAGAGGAAGGGAAGAGGAAAGGGATCAGCAAAGGGAAAGGGGAGGAAGGAAAGGAAAAGGGAAGGAAAGGGGAGGAGAGGGAAATGGGGTTAGGTTACGATTCTCTGTAGAGACTTCAAGTGATGAAGTTAGGTTTTGGGGCGTCTATGTAAACTAACGGGGGGGCTGGGGGGGTGATCCAGATGGCGCGGGAGACACCAGCTGTTGGTGCACAGCGAGGGTGCAAGGCCCTGGAGTGACGTCACCATTTGGTGCAGCTGGTGCGAGTAACGGTGGTGGGGGGGGAGGGGGAGGGTGAAGGGGGAGTTGGGCAGTGAAGTGATTTCAGAGGGAAGGGGGTGTCATGGGGAGGGGGAGGGGTTTTGGGGGAGGGGAGGGGTTTGTGGGAGGCTTTTGGGGAGAGAGGGAAGGGGAGGGGTTTGGGGGAGTGGAGGGGAGAGAGGGAGGGGTTGGGGTAGGGGGAGTGGTTGGGGAGGGGAAGGGGAGGGGTTTGGGGGAGGGGGAGAGAGGGAGGTGAGGGGTTGGGGGAGGGGGAGTGGTTGGGGAGGGGTAGGGGAGGGGAAAGGGAGGGGGAGGGTTTGGGGGGAAAGGGAGGGGGAGGGTTTGGGGGAGGGGGAGGGGTTGTGGAAGGGGGAGGGTAAAGGGAGGTATTTGGGGGAAGGTGCGAGGGGATGGGGAGGGGGAAGGGAAGGAGGGGGAGGGAGAGGGGGGAAGAGGAGGTTGGAAGGGATGGGGAGGGGAGGAGGAGGAAGGGGGAAGAGGAGGTTGGAAGGGATGGGGAGGGGAGGAGGAGGAGGGGGAAGAGGAGGTTGGAAGGGATGGGGAGGGGAGGAGGAGGAGGAGGGGGTCAGACGTCTTAGGTGAAAAGTTGGCGAATTATGAAGAGTATGAGAAGCTCCGTGCTCGCTGCCTAATAAAGGGAGGTTTGCATTAAAGGGAGGTTTGCATTAAAGGGAGGTTTGCATTAAAGGGATCACCAAGAACCCCGTATGTTGTCGAGTCGAGTGGCGGAGGAGAGGAGAAGATGAGAGGAAAAAAGAAAGAAAAGAAGAAGAAGAAGAAGAAGAAGAGAAGAAGAAGAAAGAAGAAAGAAAGGAGGAAGAAGAAGAGAAGAGTGAAGAAGAAGCACGAAGTAGAGGAGGAGGACGGGGAAGAATAAGGAGGCGGAGAAAAGAGAAGAGAAAGGGAGATGGAGGAGGAAAGGAGAAGAGGATGAAGAAAAGGAAGAAAAGGAAAGGGAGGAGAAGGAGAAGGATAAAGAATAAAGTATGGAAGAAGAGGAGGAGGGGGAGGAGAGGGAGCGGAGAGAGAGGAGGAGGAAAGCGATGGGAGAGGAGAGGGAAGAAGAAGAAGGAGGAGGAGGAGGAGGAGGGAGAGGGAATGGAGAGAGAAGAGGAGGAAAGCGATGGGAGAGAAGAGGGAAGAGGGAGGAGGAGGAGGAGGAGGAGAGCGAACGGAGAGAAGAGGAGGAAAGCAGTGGGAGAGGAGAGGGAAGAGGGAGGAGGAGGAGGAGGGGAGGAGGAGAAGGAGGAGTAGGAGGAAAGGGAACGGAGAGAAGAGGAGGAAACAATGGGAGAGGAGAGGGAAGAGGGAGGAGGAGGAGGAGGAGGAGGAGGAGGAGAGGGAACGGAGAGAAGAGGAGGAAAGCGATGGGAGAGGAGAGGGAAGAGGAGGAGGAGAAAGGGGAGGAGGAGGAGGAGGAGGAGGAGAGGGAACGGAGAGAAGAGGAGGAAAGTGATGGGAGAGGAGAGGAAAGAGGGAGGAGGAGGAGGAGGAGGAGGAGGAGGAGGAGGAGGAGGAAAAGGTAAAACGGTAATGGAGAGAGAGAATGGGAGAGAGAGAAGGAAATGGGAAAGAGGAGAGGCGGGAGGAGGAGAGGGAAAAGAGAGAGTAGGACTGAATAGACTCTCTCTCTCTCTCTCTCTCTCTCTCTCTCTCTCTCTCTCTCTCTCTCTCTCTCTCTCTCTCTCTCTCTCTCTCTCTCTCTCTCTCTCTCCTCTCTTTTCTTTTTTCTTCTCTTTTCTTCTATATTTTCTTCTTTCGCTTTTCTTCTCTTTTCTTCGCTTCTCTTCTCTTCTCACGTCTCTCTAACAGATGGTCTTAACTTCTCTTCTCTTTCTTTTCTTTTTTCTTCTCTTCTCTCTTTTCTTTTATATTTTCTTCCCTCTCTCTTCTCTTCTCTTCTATATTTTCTTCTCGCTTTTCTTCTCTCTTCTCTCTTCTCTTCTCCTCTCCTCTCTTCTCTTCTCTTTTCTAGTCTCTCTAACCGATTAGTCCTAACTTCTCTCCCTCCACACTATATTTCTTTTTCATGGCTACAAGGGCATCGGGTAAACTCTGTCCAATTTCCACAAAATATTAATTATTTGCTTTATTATAAGCTGAAAAGGTCGTCTCGATTCATTTGTGATGATAATGATGATGATGATGAGGATGAGGATGATGATAGTCGTAGTAATAGTAAACGTAAAGACAATGACGACGACGATTATGATAATAATGATGATGATAGAATTATAACGATGATAATGATGACATGATGATGATAAAATTATAACGATGATAATGATGACATGATGATGATGATAAAATTATAACGATGATAATGATGACATGATGATGATGATAAAATTATAACGATGATAATGATGACATGATGATGATAATAAAATTATAACGATAATGATGACATGATGAGGATGAGGATGATGATAGTCGTAGTAATAGTAAACGTAAAGACAATGACGACGACGATTATGATAATAATGATGATGATAGAATTATAACGATGATAATGATGACATGATGATGATGATAAAATTATAACGATGATAATGATGACATAAAATTTATAACGATGATAATGATGAAATGATGATGATAATAAAATTATAACGATGATAATGTTGACATGATGATGATGATAAAATTATAACGATGATAATGATGACATGATGATGATGATAAAATTATAACGATGATAATGATGACATGATGATGATGATAAAATTATAACGATGATAATGATGACATGATGATGATAATAAAATTATAACGATGATAATGATGACATGATGATGATGATAAAATTATAACGATAATGATGACATGATGATGATGATGATAAAATTATAACGATGATAATGATGAAATGATGATGATAATAAAATTATAACGATGATAATGATGACATGATGATGATGATAAAATTATAACGATGATAATGATGACATGATGATGATGATAAAATTATAACGATGATAATGATGACATGATGATGATGATAAAATTATAACGATGATAATGATGACATGATGATGATGATAAAATTATAACGATGATAATGATGACATGATGATGATAATAAAATTATAACGATGATAATGATGACATGATGATGATGATAAAATTATAACGATGATAATGATGAAATGAATGATGATGATAAAATTATAACGATGATAATGATGACATGATGATGATGATAAAATTATAACGATGATAATGATGAAATGATGATGATAATAAAATTATAATGATGAAATGATGATGATAATAAAATTATAACGATGATAATGTTGACATGATGAGGATGATACCATTATAACGATGATAATGATGACATGATGATGATGATAAAATTATAACGATGATAATGATGACATGATGATGATAATAAAATTATAACGATGATAATGATGACATGATGATGATGATAAAATTATAACGATGATAATGATGACATGATGATGATGATGATAAAATTATAACGATAATGATGACATGATGATGATGATGATGATGATAAATTTAGCCCCAAATGCTGAGCGAGTCTTTGTGTCAGTTCCATGTCGTTTCTCCAAATGTATTTTCTCTCTGATGTCTCTGTGATGGCTTCGGGATGCTTATTCCGATTTTCTCTTCTCGAGATATCATTTCTCTCCCCTCTCTTTCCCCCTCTCTTTTTCCCCTCTCTTCTCTCTCCCCTCTCTTCTCTCTCCCCTCTCTTCTCTCTCCCCTCTCTTCTCTCTCCCCTCTCTTCTCTCTCCCCTCTCTTCTCTCTCCCCTCTCTTTTCCCCTTTCTCCCCTCCCTATTTTCCCCTCTTTTCCCCTCTCTCTTCTCTCTCCCTCTCACCTCTCACCTCTCCCCTTTCTCTCCCCTCTCTCTGCCCTCTCTGTACCCTCTCTCTTCCCCCTCTCTCCCCTCTCTCTAACCTTTCTTTCCCCTCTCCCCTCTCTTTCCCCTTTTTCTCCCCTCTCTCCCTTCTCTCTCCCCTCCCTTTCCCCTCCCTCTCCCCTCCCTCGCCCACATCTTTCCCCTCTCCCCTCTCTCCCCCCTCTATCTCTCCACTCTTTCTCCCCTCTCTTTCCCTCTCTTTCCCCCTCTCTTTCTCCACTCTTTCTCTTTCTCTCTCAGGAATGAAAATTGACATCCGACGAGGACAAAGTTCTTTTCTGAAATATCGCGAAAGTCTTGCCCACCCGTATGCGGATATGGACTGCACAAGTAAGGAATCAATACTCGAAGGACTCGGGGAGCACTTTTATGGACCAGATTCACGTATGGGAGACTCGTCTCTACTCAGAGAAGAACGCTAACCATTTTACTGTCCTTTCTCGTTTCGTCCTCCTCCATTCTGTACCTGATCTCCTCCGCAATTGAATCTAGGAACGATAGTCACTCAAGGCTAGAAAAGCTAGATTTTTTTTTTTTTTTTTTATTATTATTATTATTAGAGTGAGAAATGAGGAGGTGAGGAGGAGAACAGGGGTGAAAAAGGATTTGGGAGATAGGGTTGATGAAAGAATATTAGGATGGTTTGGACACATGGAAAGAATGAGTGAAGAAAGACTAGTAAAAGAGGTATGGAAGGCAGATGTGGAGGGAGTGAACATGAGGGGACGTCCTAGGATGAGGTGGATGGATGGGGTGAAGGGGGCTTTGGGGAAGAGGGGAATGTCTGTTGAGGAAGGAAGGGAGAGGACGGAAGACAGAGGTGAGTGGAGAATGGTTGTATATGGATGATGTTGTGACTGCATGAGGAGGAATGGGCGGGGAAGTGGGGGGTGGGGTAGTATGTGTGAGTAAATTTTGACGCAGCCCGAAGGGATTTCTCCCCGTCCTCGCCTTATATGCAAAGGGGGACGGTGAGGGGGGGTCGCCGATTAAATGAAGCGGCCTCGCTGTGGATGTACTGTGTCTTGCGACACTGCTTCTGACCCAGGGCGGTGGGCAGGGTGCAGGGATGACCCGTCATTCAGGAGGTGCTCAGATGAGAGGAAGGGTGGGAGGGGTGTGGAGTGTATTTAGGGATGAAATGGGTGGGAGTGTTTTTGTGCCTTTCCCTTTTTGGCTACCTCCCTTGGAAGGGGGAAAAAGCCTTGGTATATGTATGTATGTATTATTATTATTTTTTTTTTTTTCCCAGTATGGCCAAACTTCGCAGATCGAGGCCCAGATGAACGGGGCCACATAAGAATTGGTAAAAGTGGCCAAGTTTTGGATCACGGAAGGAAGGAAGAGACCTCTCAGGTGCGGCCACTGTAGGACGAAATGGGCCACATTTTGACAACTTGGAGCAGCTTCTGTCCAATTTTGAGACGTTGCCCACCTGACGTCATCATCCAAACTGCAGTTGGGGAAATCTTTTTGTTCCCGGTGGACGCAGCATGCGTTCAGGATCTTGACTGAAAAGTCTGAAACTTGTTACGAAATGTATTTACAGAAAAAAAGGAATCATATATAACACATCTCGTTAATCATTGGTTATGTCTGGGGGGTCCCGTTCTGAATGACATTCTTTTCTCATCGCCTATGGTGATTTGAGTTACTGGTAGTATGACGCCATAGCCTGATTCATGTCCTCTG
>NC_134810.1:43409265-43411765 GCF_046742065.1 Oratosquilla oratoria | reverse complement strand
AGGGTAAGATGCTATCCACCTCGGGTACACTGCACTGCATTGGACTGCACCACACTTCACTGCACTGGACGGGAGAGGGCAAGATGCTATCCACTTCGGGTGATTGTGATCGTCCATCTCTCGCCAGAATAAACCCTATGAAGGATGCCGTGGGGTAGACGAGAAATGGTAGTTGTTATACTATAAGGAATAGCATTGGCATCTGTTCCATGCTATGCAAAATAGATACTGCCCAGTTCAGATGGCTAGGACATTTAGAAAGAATGGATGAAAGAATTGCAAGAGGATGCTGGGAGTGGATGCCGGATGGAAGAAGGCCAAGAGGAAGACCGAGAAAGAGATTGAAAGAAAATGTCGGAAGAAGCCCTCAGCAAACATGACTTGCGCGACATCGAAACTCTGAAGGAGGAAGAGGACTTCCATGACAGAAGCAGATGGAGGAACATGATGGGGCCACTGACAGGCATAACGCCTACTACTGGGAGCTGAAGTAAGAAGTAAGAAGTAAGAACTTTAGGGATTTACTTAGTTCTATATAGAATTTATTTAATTTATTTGTTTATTTTATTAATTTATTTTATCTATTTTTATTTATTTATTTATTTATTTATTTATTTATTATTTACTTATTTATTGATCTATTTTTGTTAGGCGAAGAAGATCAATGCTTGTGAATTTCCAGGATTGGGAAATGTTCCGGAATGATACTTACTGGGGTAATTAATTTCTGTGTACATTTCTTTCGTTTCTTCAGTTTTTCGCTTCTTTCATTTCTTTCGTTTCCTTCAATTCTTTAATTTTTTCATTTTTCTTTCGCTTTTATTTGTTTTGTTTCTTACGTTTCTTTCATTTTTTTATTTCTTTCGTTTCTTTCATTTCTTTCGTTTTTTATTTATTTATTTCGTTTATTTTGTTTCTTACGTTTCTTTCATTTTTTCATTTCTTTCGCTTTCATTTATTTCGCTTCTTTCATTTATTTCGTTTCTTTCATTTTTTAGTTTCTTTCATTTCTTTCGTTTTTTATTTCTTTCGTTTCTTTCATTTATTTCGTTTCTTTCCTTTTTTCTTTCGTTTCTTTTTTCCTTTCTTTCGTTTCTTTTTTCCTTTCTTTCGTTTCTTTTTTCCTTTCGTTTCTTTTTTCCTTTTTTTCGTTTCTTTTTTCCTTTCTTCCTTTCTTTCGTTTCATTTTTCCTTTCTCTCGTTTCTTTTTTCCTTTCGTTTCTTTTTTCCTTTCGTTTCTTTTTTCCTTTCGTTTCTTTTTTCCTTTCTTTCCTTTCTTTTTTCCTTTCCTTTCTTTTTCCTTTCCTTTCTTTTTCCTTTCTTTCCTTTCTTTTTTCCTTTCTTTTTTCCTTTCTTTCCTTTCTTCCATAACAGAAGAATAATCAAGACACCATAGATAACTATTAGCCATGTACTTTTTATCAATATATTTCTGCCTATTTGTTTAATCATCTACTCGTTTATTTATTTTTAGTAAGAAAACGTCGGAGATGACCGCGCAATCACGATTAGTTTACATATTTATCTGTTTACAATAAGGGAACGATATTTCCTTACTAGAGTGAATTCTTGTTTGTGTGCAAAGTGCTTAATGGCTGTGTTGTAAAATGACACTACAGTAATGCTATCCGAAGGCTAGAATAATAATGATGATAATAATAATAATAATAATGATAATGATAATTATCAATAATGATAACAATCATTAATAATGATAATAATAATGATGATAATAATTGATAATGATAATAATCAATAATGATAATAATAATAATGATAATTAATAATGATAATTAATGATAATGATAGTAATTAATAATAAATGATAATAATGATAATTATAATAATAATTATAATCAATGATAATTATAATTAATAATTAATAATTGATAAAAATAATAATTATCATGATAATAGTAATTGATAATAATAATAAAAGGTGACTATTGATTCGGTTTAACGTCACCAAACTTCCCCTGTCAGGAATCTAGGACGGTGGTCCTTACAGAGGACTTTGTGGTGTGGAATTTAATTAACTATGCCCTTGGTCCAACTCGCTCGCGGCAGGTTTCGAACCGCTGTCACCTCGACGTTCTAACCCTCTCGGATAGTGAGATGATGATGATGATATGTATGTCGTGTATAGGTTGTAAAATGTCATGACAGTGAAGTCACCCCAAAGCCAAAATAAAACAATGACAATACAAATAGAAAACAAACAAATAGTAAATAAAGAAGGCAAAATAGACTAAAATGAGCAAGATCATTTTACTCGAATGTTGATGGAGACTTAAAGGCTCTCCCACTAGAAAATGAGCTGTTAGGGGGAACAATCCCAACATTACGTCCATCAGAGAACAGAGGACAAGATGAACGTCTTATGTAACGAGCTGAACCGCTGAATTACTTGGCTAAGGAGGAAAGTTAGATGATGGTGGAGGTGGAGGTGGATGGGTGGGGGTAGCGTGTCAGTGCTTAACCGATGTTGTTCAACTAGGGG
>NC_134810.1:43399265-43404265 GCF_046742065.1 Oratosquilla oratoria | reverse complement strand
TTGCGTGCTTGGATAGCCGTGGCAAGTGGCGGTCACAGAAGCCATGCATCTATCGAGTGTTCTGTTACGACTATGTTGGCTCGTTGTACACTAAGGACCTTACGGCAGGAGGCGCCTAACACTTTTGACCAATGAGCTGGGGCAAGTGGCAGTCACCGTCACAGAGACGAACAAGATATGAATGGGGGTGAGGGGAGTGCACAAAGGGAACAAAAGGCCCGTGAACTCCCGCTCCGCAGAGAACAGAGACAAGAGATGTTGTGACGTGAAGTGAGTGCCCGATAGAAAGAACAGAAAGACGAGAAAATAGACAAAAAAATTAGAAGAAAAAAGAAGAAAGAAAAGAGATGAAAAGACCCCAAAAATACACAAAAAAAGAAGAAAAAAGACAAAAATGAATAAATAAATAAAAATGATAGTTAATTCGACGCCTTTGAGCCTGAGTCAAACCCTTTAAAGATCAAAAGTTGTTCTCTGTTAAACGAAGCTAAGTGCTTCAGAAACGATGCAATGGACCCCGAGAAAAAGTGTACGCACACGCTCATGTACATATGCGCGGAAGGTTAGTACACACGTGTGCTTGTGTACGTTTTCGTGTGCGTGCGTGTATTGGTGTGGACATGTGCGAGCGGGCGTGGGCGTGGATCGTGTGGGCGTGAGTGTCTGATGGCCTATGCGTCTAGTGTCCTCTTCCTCGACCAAATAAACTCTTTTGGGGGAAACTGGAAGACTCTTTGTCTTGTGTTCTTGAAGACCTTTTCTTGCTCAAGACCTTTCCCCCTAAAAGACAAGACACTTCATGACTTCCAAAGGAGTGGAGTTGGAAGAGGAGAAGGAGTAGGAGGAGGAGGAAGAAGAAGAAAAGGAGGAAGAGGAATATGAGGAGAAAGCAGAAGAGAAGAAAGAAGAGGAGGAGAAGGAGGAGAAAGTGGAAGAGGAGAAGAAGAGTAGGAGGAAGAGGAATATGAGGAAAGCAGAAGAGAAGGAAGAAGAAGAGGAGTAGGAGGAGAAAGTGGAAGAGGAGGAGAAGAGTAGGAGAAAGAGGAAGAGGAGTAGGATGAGAAAGTGGAAGAGGAGAAGGAAGAAGATAAGGAGGAGAAAGTGGAAGAGGAGAAGAAAGGAAGTAGGAGGAGGAGAAAGAGGAATAGGAGAAAGTGAAAGAGGAGAAGGGAGAAGAGTAGAAAGAGAAAGAGGAGGAGGAAGAGGAGGAGGGGAAAGAAGGAGGAAGAGGAGTAGTAGGAGGAGAAAGTGAAAAAGAAAAAGGAAGAAGAAGAGGAGGAGAAAGAGGAATAGGAGAAAGTGAAAGAGGAGAAGGGAGAAGAGTAGGATGAGAAAGAGGAGGAGGGAGAGGAGGAGGGGAAGAGAAAGAAGAAGAGGAGTAGGAGGAGGAGAAAGTAATAAGAGAAAAAGGAAGAAGAGGAGGAGGAGAAGGAAGAGAAAGGAATACGAGAAAATGAAAGAGGAGAAGGGAGAAGAGTAGGAAGAGAAAGACGAGGGGGAAGAGAAGGAGGAAGAGGAGTAGGAGGAGAAAGTAATAAGAGAAAAAGGAAGAATAGGAGGAGGAGGAAAAGTGGAAGAGAAGAAGGAAGAAGAAGAGGAGTGGGAGGAGGAGAAACTGGAAGAGAAGAAGGAAGAAGAAGAGGAGTGTGAGGAGGAGAAACTGGAAGAGAAGAAGGAAGAAGAAAAGAAGTGGGAGGAGGAGAAAATGGAAGAAAAGAAGGAAGAAGAAGAGGAGAAAATGAAGGAGAAGAAGGAAGAAGAAGAGGAGTGGGAGGAGGAGAAACTGGAAGAGAAGAAGGAAGAAGAAGAGAAGTGGGAGGAGGAGAAACTGGAAGAGAAGAAGGAAGAAGAAGAGGAGTGGGAGGAGAAAATGAAAGAGAGGAAGGAAGAAGAAGAGGAGTGGGAGGAGGAGAAACTGGAAGAGAAGAAGGAAGAAGAAGAGAAGTGGGAGTAGGAGAAAACGGAAGAGAAGAAGGAAGAAGAAGAGTGGGAGGAGGAGAAAATGAAAGAGAGGAAGGAAGAAGAAGAGGAGTGGGAGGAGGAGAAACTGGAAGAGAAGAAGGAAGAAGAAGAGAAGTGGGAGGAGGAGAAACTGGAAGAGAAGAAGGAAGAAGAAGAGGAATGGGATTAGGAGAAAGTGGAAGAGAAGAAGGAAGAAGAAGAGGGAGTGGGATGAGGAGAAACTGGAAGAGAAGAAGGAAGAAGAGGAGTGGGAGGAGAGAAACTGGAAGAGAAGAAGGAAGAAGAAGAGGAGTGGGAGGAGGAGAAAATGAAAGAGAGGAAGGAAGAAGAAGAGGAGTGGGAGGAGGAGAAACTGGAAGAGAAGAAGGAAGAAGAAAAGAAGTGGGAGGAGGAGAAACTGGAAGAGAAGAAGGAAGAAGAAGAGGAATGGGAGGAGGAGAAACTGGAAGAGAAGAAGGAAGAAGAAGAGGGAGTGGGATGAGGAGAAACTGGAAGAGAAGAAGGAAGAAGAGGAGTGGGAGGAGAGAAACTGGAAGAGAAGAAGGAAGAAGAAGGGGAGTGGGAGGAGGAGAAACTGGAAGAGAAGAAGGAAGAAAAAGAAGAAGTGTGGAAGGAGGAGAAAATGGAAGAGAAGAAGGAAGAAGAAGAGGGAGTGGGATGAGGAGAAAATGGAAGAGAAGAAAGAAGAAGAAGAAGAGGAGGAGGAGGAGAAACTGGGAGAGAAGGAAGAAGAGGAATGGGAGGAGGAGAAAATGGAAGAGAAGAAGGAAGAAGAAGAAGAGGAGGAGGAGGAGGAAGAGGAGTAGCAGCGGGAGGACAGGAATGGAGGTAACAAGAGACTGGCTTTCCCCCTCTCACAGAAAACGCATCGACCCTTTGACCTATGGCTGCTGCTACTGACCAAAAGGGATTTTTGATCCGAATAAAATTGTCTGGCGTCAGATAAAATCTTTAAAAACTCAAAATTAACGGAGGAGGAGAAAGAGGAGGAGGAGGAAGAGGAGGAGTAGGAGAAACTGGAAGAGAAGGAAGAAGAGGAAGAAGAGAAGGAGAAAGAGGAGAAAAACTCAAAATTAAAGGAGAAAGAGGAGGAGTAGGAGGGGAAAGTGGAAGAGAAGAAGGAAGAAGAAGAAGAAGAGAAGAAAGAGAAAGAGGAGAAAAAATCGAAATTAACAGAGGAGAAAGAGGGGGAGGAGGAAAAGAAGAAGAAGAAGAAGAGAAGAAGGAAGAAGAAAAAGAAGAAGAAGAGAAGGAGAAAGAGAAAGAGAAAAACTCAAAATTTAAGGAACAAAACTCAGGCATGACAAGAACGACGCCGACACTCCCCCCCCCCACCCAACGTGTTGACGTGGAGATTCTCTCAACTCTTGCGTGGACTGGACTCCCCCACTCCCATCACCTCCATAACTCCACGCAACGTCAGTCGGAGTGAAATATTTGTGTAACGACACATCTCAAACACGGTGCGAGGTCAGAGCGTTTATAAGTACGTCTCGCTTGTTAAAGCTTCATCAAGTTCTTAATAAAACTCTAACAAGTGGAACGGCGTACTCATAAAGGATGCATTTGCCTAGTTGTATTATACGGGAAGGGAGCTATGCTCGTAGTGACCCGTCTTTGTATCTCTCAGCTTTAATTTTGTTCTTAAATTCTTGAATAGTATTCCCACACATTGTTGCCTTATCTAATTTATACCAGACATTCACCACTCTGTGTGGGAAGCTATTCTTTTTCAGATCTCTTCTATAGTTATCCTTTTTTAGTTTCTTTTCATATGCTTGTGTGACATAGCCATCGTGTTGCCCGTGGAGGGAAAGTGTGTGTGACTATGTAGCACAAATGCAGTAGTATCTAGGTATGTATGGGATGATACTGTGGTGTACACATGTACCCCACAAGTATGCTTGTAGGTGCAAATCGATGCATGTAGAGTTGGATGGTAGTCTGACTTGACACGAAGGCTAGGATGGGTCACCCCCAATTAGATCGCGTCTGATCAAGACGTCAGATCGGCCCTGGGTGTGTGTGTGTATATATATATATATATATATATATATATATATATATATATATATATATATATGTATAGGCCATTCAGTCATTCAGTCACATAATGTATTCTAATCCGGACGATTCAGTCTGACTTCTGTTCTGTAGCTCGTCGCTAGGCCTTCGCGGTCGGTCCCCCAACGTGAAGGACCACGCCACGTCAGTCCTTAGGCCGACGCACAAGTATCCACCTGAATAAAGTGCACAAGCGCAACCGAATGTCAATCTTTCCCTGCGTCACCTAATCCTGTAACATACAGCCGTATGTTACAGTACTGCTCCGCGGCAGTGAGGGATGGAGGGAGAGAGATGGGCATGATTATGGGCCAGGCTGCACGTTTCGGTGTAATACTCTATTAGAAAAAGGAGAGAGAGGGGGGGAGGAAGAAGAGTTTAAAAGGGAGAATTCAATGGTATACTTTTTGTTGAGTGGACTGATGGGACGGATATTTGACCTTTTTTTTTTTTTTTTTTTTCTACCAGACGATCTAATTCCGCTGATGGATCGGAGGAGGATCGCCCCCGTGTTAGTTGACCCCGGTTGACCCGGATCAACCTTGTGTAGGGAGGGGACGGGAGGGGGGAGGGGAGAAAGGAAGAGGACGGGAGTCCGAGCCCAACCCCGCGGCAGGAAGGACCCACCGGATTGGTTTCGTCCGAAATGGACGGGCGGAATCCGCGCGGATTTCGGTGGATGTAGGACGTGTGTGTGTGAAGGGGGGATTTGGTACATTGGTATACAGTGTTTATGAACTTGCTTTGGGATGCCGTCACGCGGTGGTTAAGTCGTCAAGTGATTTTGAAGATTATGAGCTGCAGCTGACTGTCCCCCGTAGAGGGTATCAGCACCACCACCACCACCACCGCCGCCATTACTATCAACACCAACATCACCATTACTATCATCATTGACACCACCACCATCGCCACCACCACCGTCACCACCATCGCCATAAACACCAACACCACCATCACCAACACAACCATCG
>NC_134810.1:43361765-43384265 GCF_046742065.1 Oratosquilla oratoria | reverse complement strand
GAAGAGGAAGAGGAAGAGGAGGAAGGTTCTCCCGCCACCAGAAGATAGAGGCGATTGTAGATCCAAGGACCTGGATATTTTTCAAGTAAAAGTACATGCACAGTAATTTTGCTATGTAATTAAGTCCAAGTACTTAAAGTAACAGATGAGTGTATTTACTAATTAGTAACACCACAAAGTCCGCTGGAACCTATATACGAGTACATAAGTTTCGATTAGATACAATGTACTTGTTTGTACTTGAATGTACTTGGTATTTTACAAGTACTTTGGGTCTAAGAATAAGTGCAATTACATAAAAAACTCCAAGTACAAGTACAGGAGAACGTACTTGGACCTAACCCTCAAGGAGGAGGACCTCTTTTGCCGCACAAAGTTCGCTTCCCCGAACTCCCTTTTTCGTTTTTTTTTTTTTTTTTGAGTTCATAAATCTCTTCCTCTTCATCTTTCTCCTCCTCCTCTTTCTCTTTCTCCTCCTCTTTCTTTCTCTTCTTCCTCCTTCCCCTCCTCATCCCTTCTCCTCTTTCTCCTCCCCTCCCCTCCTCTTTCTCCTCCCCTCCTCCTCCTCCTTTGCCTCCTCCTCTTCCTCTTCCTTTACCTCCTCCTCTATCTCCTCCTCCTCTTCCTCTACCTCCTCTTCCTCGAATTTCTACTTTTCCTCCTTCCTCATCTTCCTCTTTCTGCTCTTCTTCTTCCTCCTCCTCTCTTCCTCTTCCCCCCTTCATCCCCCCCCTTTCTCCTCTTCCTCCTCCTTCCCCACCCCCACCACTTCCACTCCCACTTCCTCCACCGCCACATCTTGACTCGGCACTCTGTCGCAATTTTCTATTTTGTTTTCTTCTCATCTTGAGGTAACCTCGCCAGGCCGAGCTCTTGGGACTGTGGTCTTCCAATACCCAACCCCCCCCCTCTCTCTTCACAAGCCCCCCTCCTCCTTATCCTCTCTTCCCTGTCCCCTCTTCTCTCTTCCCTCTCTCCTCTCCAATTTTTCCTCCATCTTCTCTTTCCTCACCCCTCTCCCCTCTCCCCTCACACCTCTCCCCTCACACCTCTTCCCTCATACCTCTCCTCCTTTTCCCTCTTCCCTCTTCCCTCTTCCCCCTCTCCTCTTCTTTCTTCAGTCATCCCTCTCTCCTCTTCTTTCTCCATTTTTTCCCATCCTTTCTCCCCCCACCCCTCTCCCCCTTTTCCCTCTACCCTCTCCCCTCTCCCCTCCTCCGTCTCCCCTCTCCTCACTACCTTGTCACCTCTTCTGGTCCTGTCGTCGAGCCACAGGATGAGGGAGAGCAACGTCGTCGTCGTCGTCGTCGCCGTCGTAGTCGTTATCGCCGTCGTAGTCGTTATCGTCATCGTCGCCGTCATCGTCGTTGTCGTCATCGTCGCCGTCGTCGTCGTCGTCGTCGCCGTCATCGTCGTTGTCGTCATCGTCGCCGTCGTCGTCGTCGTCGAGGACCTTTCTACCTACCTACCTACTTACCTCCCTCTTTCCCTCCCTCTTTCCCTCCCTCTCTCACCTCCCTCCCTCCCTCCCTCCCTCCCTCCTTCCCTCCCTACGTACCCGCTCCAACATCCCTCAACCCCTCCCTCCCTCCCTGGCTGCCTCCTTCCCTCTCCCCGTACCTCCTTCATATCCCCTCCATTATTTATCTGTCTCTCCTCCTCTATCCCCTCCATCTTCCCTCGGGCACCTCCACAATATAGCTCGCCGCGACCTTGGGATTTTCGATTTTTTTTTTTTTTTTTTTTTTTTTTTTTTTTTTTAATCTTCTGCTTTGATTCTCTTCTCGTTTCTTTTCCTCCTGAGTGTCCGTCAACCCTTGTCCTAGCAGAGATTTCTCTCTCTCTCTCTCTCTCTCTCTCTCTCTATCAATCCCTCTCTATCAATCCCTCTCAGTCTCTTTCAGCCTCTCTCAATCTCTCTCAAGCTCTCTCTCAATCTTTCATTCTCCCTCTCTCTCTCTCTCTCTCTCTCTCTCTCTCTCTCTCTCTCTCTCTCTCTCTCTCTCTCTCTCTCTCTCTCTCTCTCTCTTTCTCTCTCTCTTTCTCTCAATATCTATCTCTCTCAGTATATTTCTTTCTTTCACTTTGGCACCAACCCCTACACAGCCTTGATTGGCGCCAACGTAGACGAGTAGAATAGCCAGGCGGTAACCGGCCTGTCAAAGGGTGGGAGGGATTTGGGGGGGGAGAGGAAGGAGGGGCGTGGGGGGAGGGGGGAGGAGGGGCGGGGGGGAAGGAGGGGGAAGAAGATATCTGGAATAGTCTTCCCCCCGGCATGACTCTTCTTACCGTCGTTGACTACGCGGTTAGCCAAGTTGTCTCTTTCTTCCTCCTTCTTCCATCGGAATGAAGTCTCGGACCCGGAAGACTTCAGGCTCTCGAGAGACTTTAGGCTCTCGGAAGACTTCAGGCTCTCGGAAGACTTCAGGCTCTCGAGAGACTTCAGGCTCTCGGAAGACTTCAGGCTCTCGAGAGACTTCAGGCTCTCGGGAGACTTCAGGGTCTCGGGAGAATTCAGGCTCTCGGGAGACTTCAGGCTCACGGGAGACTTCAGGCTCTCGGGAGACTTCAGGCTCTCGGGAGACTTCAGGCTCTCGGAAGACTTCAGGCTCTCGGGAGACTTCAGGCTCTCGGAAGACTTCAGGCTCTCGGGAGACTTCAGGCTCTCGGGAGACTTCAGGGTCTCGGGAGAATTCAGGCTCTCGGGAGACTTCAGGCTCTCGGGAGACTTCAGGCTCTCGGGAGACCCGCCCGTCGCCAAATCTTTCCGCTTAGCTCGGCCTCCAATAATCTCCAAGCACCTCTTCATTTTCCTCTTCCCCTATCCGCCCCCACTCCTCCCTCCTCTTGCTCCGTCCCTCCCCCCCCACTTCATTCTCCTCCCTTCCCTCTTCCTCGTCCCTTCCCTCTTCCTCGTCCCTTCCCTCTTCCTCCTCCTCCCTTTCCTCTTCCTCCTCCTCCCTTTCCTCTTCCTCGTCCCTTCCCTCTTCCTCCTCCCTTTCGTCTTCCTCCTTCTCCTCCCTTTCCTCTTCCCTTTCCACCTCCTTTTGCTCCACCCCACCACTTTCTTCTCCCTTTCCTCTTCCTCTTCCTTTTCTTCCTCTCTTTTCTCTTCCTCTATTTTCTCTTCCTCCTCTCTTTTCTCTTCCTCCCCCCTTTCCTCTTCCTCCCCCCTTTCCTCTTCCTCCTCCCTTTTCTCTTCCTCCTCTCTTTTCTCTTCCTCCTCTCTTCTCTTCCTCCTCTCTTTTCTCTTCCTCCTCTTTCCTCTTCCTCCTCTTTCCTCTTTCTCCTCTTTCCTCTTCCTCCTCCCTTTTCTCTTCCTCCTCTTTTCTCTTCTTCCTCCCTTTTCTCTTCCTCCTCCTCCCTTTCTTCTTCCACCTCCACTTCCTTTCTCCTCCTTTTCCTCTTTCTCATCTTTCCTTTTCCTCCTTTCTTTTCTCTTCCTCCTCCTCCTCCTCCTCCCCTTCCCCTTCCTCTTCCTCCGCCCCCCACTTCCTTCTCCTCCCTCTCCTCTTTCGCCTCCCTTTTCTCTTCCTCCTCCTCCTTTTTCCCCCATTCCCTCTCCTCCTACTTCTCCTCCCCCTGCACCTACTCTACCACCTGTCTTCCTCCTCTTCCTCCTCCTCCTCCTCCTCCTCCTCCTCCTTTTCCTCCTCTTTCTCTTCCTTCTCCTCCTTTCTCCTCCACATCCTTTTTCTCCTCCTCCTCTTTCTCCTCCTCCTCTTTCTCCTCTTCCTCCTCTTCCTCCTCCTCTTCCTCCTACTACTCCTCCTCTTTCTCTTCCTTCTCTTCCTCCACCCTATCTTCCTCCTCTTCCCTCTTCCTCCTCTTCCTACCTAGTTGAACTCTCCCTCCTCTCCTCCTCCTCTTCCTCCTCCTGAATTCAATCAACCTCATTCTCCTCTTCCCACCTGAACTCCACCCTCTTCTCCTCCTCCTCCACCTTCTCTTCCTCCCCCTTCTCCTCCTCCACCTTCTTCTCCTCCCCTCTCCCCTCCTCCTCCTCCACCTTCTCCTCCTCCCCTCCTCCTCCCTTCCTCCTCCCCTCCTCCTCCCCTCCTCCTCCTCCCCTCCTCCTCCCCTTCTCCTCCTCCCCTTCTCCTCCTCCCCTTCTCCTCCTCCCCTTCTCCTCCTCCCCTTCTCCTCCTCCCCTTCTCCTCCTCCCCTTCTCCTCCTCCCCTTCTCCTCCTCCCCTTCTCCTCCCCCTTCTCCGCCTCCCCTTCTCCTCCTCCCCTCCTCCTCCCCTTCTACTCCTCCCTTCCTCCTCCTCTCCCTTCTCCTCCTCTCCCTTCTCCTCCCGCTTCTCTTCCTCCTCCTCCCTCCTCCTCCCCCTTCTCCTCCCCTTCTCCTACTCCCCTCCTCCCCCCCTTCCCTTCCCCTTCTCCTCCCTCTTCTCCTTATCCCCCTTCTCTTCTTCTCCCTTCTCTTTCTCCTCCTCCCCTTCTCCTCCTCCCCTTCTCCTCCCCTTCTCCTCCTCCCCTCCTCCTCCTCCCCTTCTCCTCCTCCCCTCCTCCTCCTCCTCCCCTTCTCCTCCTCCCCTTCTCCTCCGCCCCTCCTCCTCCCCTTCTCCTCCCCCGTCTCCTCCCCTTCTCCTCCTCCCCCTTCTCCTCTTCTCCCTTCTCCTCCCCCTTCTCCTCTTCTCCCTTCTCCTCCTCCCCTTCTCCTCCTCCCCTTCTCCTCCCCTCCTCCTCTTCTCCTCCTCCCCTCCTCCTCCTCCTCCCCTTCTCCTCCTCCCCTTCTCCTCCTCCCCTTCTCCTCCTCCCCTTCTCCTCCTCCCCTTCTCCTCCTCCCCTTCTCCTCCTCCCCTTCTCCTCCGCCCCTCCTCCTCCTCCCCTTCTCCTCCCCCGTCTCCTCCCCCCTTCTCCTCCTCCCCCTTCTCCCCTTCTCCCTTCTCCTCCCCCTTCTCCCCTTCTCCTCCCCCTTCTCCCCTTCTCCTCCCCCTTCTCCTCCTCCCCCTCTTCTCCTCCCCCTTCTCCTCCTCCCCCTCTTCTCCTCCCCCTTCTCCTCCTCCCCATCTCCTCTTCTCCCTTCTCTTTCTCCTCCTCCTTCCTCTCCTCCTCGTCCTCCGCCGCCACAAAACCCGTGAGGGCCTCTTGAATCTGCTTTGCCATTAGTTTTGCTCCGCCGTTACTCAGGGTACAGGACGGGTCCTGGGGTGGGGGGGTTGGGGGTTTGGGGGGGAGAGGAAAGGATTGGGGGAAGATGGGGTGGAAGCCTTACGAGGCCATCGTATAACACCACAGCAGGCGTGGTATAATACCTCACTTGGTACAATGCCCCCTTCGCCGACGCGAAGTATATTGCTTCGGTTCTACACGATTGGCTCCGTGCTCCTCTCCCCCCCCACATCCCCCCCCGCACCCACCCACGTCCCCCCCCCCTCTTTGTATGTCTGTATTACACAACAGGTGTGATTTGAAAAGGACAACCGAAGGTAATAGAATGTCGCCGGGGGAGAGGGGAGTAGGAGGGCAGGGGGAGGGGGAGGTTGAGGGGAGGGGAGGGGGAGGGGAAAACCAATAGGCTTTTAGCAAGCTCCGAAGAGGAAAGACTTGTATGTATCCTTATGGGTGTTTTATATATATATATATATATATATATATATATATATATATATATATATACATATGTATGTATATATATATATGTATATGTACATATGTATGTATGTGTATATATATATATATATATATATATATATATATATATATATATGAATAATAATAAATAAATGCATAGGTATAGTTAAATGATAAACTAACAGGTAATAGTAAATAATAATGAATTGGCAGATAAATAACAATAAACGAAAATCAAGCAAATAATAAACAAACAGACAAATAATAACAAACAAATAAACAAGTACGACCTCCAAGCTCCCAAAGGAGTGGCCACGCCCGCGTCTCCGCTTTCGGGGAGTCCCTCGATCTTCCGAAGAACCTCGTCCTTTACTCGATCTCCCGAAGAACCTCGTCCTTTACTCGATCTCCCGAAAAACCTCGTCCTTTACTCGATCTCCCGAAGAACCTCGTCCTTTACTCGATCTCCCGAAGAACCTCGTCCTTTACTCGATCTCCCGAAGAACCTCGTCCTTTACTCGATCTCCCGAAGAACCTCGTCCTTTACTCGATCTCCCGAAGAACCTCGTCCTTTACTCGATCTCCCGAAGAACCTCGTCCTTTACTCGATCTCCCGAAGAACCTCGTCCTTTACTCGATCTCCTGAAGAACCTCGTCCTTTACTCGATCTCCCGAAGAACCTCGTCCTTTACTCGATCTCCCGAAGAACCTCGTCCTTTACTCGATCTCCCGAAGAACCTCGTCCTTTACTCGATCTCCCGAAGAACCTCGTCCTTTACTCGATCTCCCGAAGAACCTCGTCCTTTACTCGATCTCCCGAAGAACCTCGTCCTTTACTCGATCTCCCGAAGAACCTCGTCCTTTACTCGATCTCCCGAAGAACCTCGTCCTTTACTCGATCTCCCGAAGAACCTCGTCCTTTACTCGATCTCCCGAAGAACCTCGTCCTTTACTCGATCTCCCGAAGAACCTCTCCCATTACTCTATCTCCCGAAGAACCTCGTCCTTTACTCGATCTCCCGAAGAACCTCGTCCTTTACTCGATCTCCCGAAGAACCTCGTCCTTTACTCGATCTCCCGAAGAACCTCGTCCTTTACTCGATCTCCCGAAGAACCTCGTCCTTTACTCGATCTCCCGAAGAACCTCGTCCTTTACTCGATCTCCCGAAGAACCTCGTCCTTTACTCGATCTCCCGAAGAACCTCGTCCTTTACTCGATCTCCCGAAGAACCTCGTCCTTTACTCGATCTCCCGAAGAACCTCGTCCTTTACTCGATCTCCCGAAGAACCTCGTCCTTTACTCGATCTCCCGAAGAACCTCGTCCTTTACTCGATCTCCCGAAGAACCTCGTCCTTTACTCGATCTCCCGAAGAACCTCGTCCTTTACTCGATCTCCCGAAGAACCTCGTCCTTTACTCGATCTCCCGAAGAACCTCGTCCTTTACTCGATCTCCCGAAGAACCTCGTCCTTTACTCGATCTCCCGAAGAACCTCGTCCTTTACTCGATCTCCCGAAGAACCTCGTCCTTTACTCGATCTCCCGAAGAACCTCGTCCTTTACTCGATCTCCCGAAGAACCTCGTCCTTCTCGTCTTCGTCCTTCACTCGATCTCGGGTGAGTCAGTGGCCCGGTAGAGAGCCAATCCTTCCCACCCCCCACCCCCCCAAGGACAGTCTTCCTCCTCCCCTTCGGTTCTGGGGGGTGGGTGGGGGGAGATGGGGGGTAGATGTCGCAAGTAGCCCTGATTTCCTTTCTTCCTTCCTCCACCTTCGCTATTGAGGATGATTTCTCTTAGGTGGATGGTGAGGATCCTACGCCAGTAGGCGCTGAATAGTTGCGGCCGAAGCCGTCATCTTTGCCCTACTCGCTCGGGACAGATCGTAACCCCTGTCACGTTTTGATTAACTCTTCTGGGTAATTTACATTAAAAAATAGATGAAGTAAATTATGAATTAATGAGATGTGAAATGAAAGACCTTTTGATCTCTCAAGCGGCCCACGGACTTTCTGGGGTGAAATGAAGGGGGGGGGGGCAAGGGAGTGGATATGGGGGAGACGGCGGGGGAGGTGGGAGAACGGGGGAGAGGGGGAATTTCTTGGTAAAGATTTTCAATATGATCGAATGACAATCATTTTCGAGGATATTAGACATCTGAATATCTGATGAGATTTCTGCTTTAATCGTGTGTAATATGATAAGTTAAGAAAATATAGATGTACAGTACATAACAGATATAATATATATATTTGTGTGTACATATATATAATATAGTTTTATATGCCAGTGAGACATGGAGCTAAACAAAACAAATGGAACAAAGACTACTGGTGTTTGAGAATACAATATTGAGGCGAATTACTGGACCAATTTTTGATGAAAATGAGAATAGGTGGAGAGGGCGACACAATAATGAGCTGAGGGAAATAACTAAACAAGAACAAATAACAGATGTTATAGATAGAACAAAATTGAGATGGGCTGGACATGTGGCGCGTATGGAGGACCATAGAATTCCAAAACGAGTTATGATGGGTAGAATGCCTGGAAGAAGACCCAGAGGGAAACCTCGAATGAGATGGATAGATGGAGTGGATGTGGAGATGGACAGAAGAGGAATAGATAAAATAACCTGGATGGAAGCAGCACAGGACCGAAGGGTATGGATTGCTGTTGGCGGACCAGAATCTACACGAAGTTCAAGATCCAACGGAGTGAGTGAGTGAGTAATATATATATAATATGTGTGTGTGTGTGTGTGTGTGTGTGTGTGCGTGTGCGAGTAAATGAACGTTATACATTTTCATAATCAGATTTGTTTTTCTTTTTGGATTTCAAAATACTATACAGTATATATATATATATCATTTGTCATCTTGTCCCTCTCTCTTTTCAGGCTCGAGTTTCTCCCAAAGTAAGTTGTTCGATTTGTACTTCTAGTTCGTACATTTAACACTAAAGGTCTCTTCATCAATGCCTTTCATAAGAGGAAAATTAGAATATGATCGAGCTAGCGCGCATGATGCTGTCTGTTAATTGCCCTGAATATCAAGGGAAATCGTTTATGAATGAGACGTGGCGCAATAACCTTTGGAGTTCATATCATGACCTGACGCTGTTTCGGGACGGCCTCGGAACGTTTGTTCGTGACTGCACTGCTGCAAACAGCCAAACCTGGCCCATAGCACTACGCCAGGAGGTGCTTATTAGCTGCGGCCGAAACCGTCATCTTTGCCCCCATGCACTTAGGGCAGGTAATTTAGTCACTGCTGGGAATCGGAGAGGAGTGCGGGATTCGAACCCACAACCAAGCGAATGCGAGACCAGCACGCTTACCGGTTAGGCCACCAGCGCAAAGTATGCCCCCAGCGTTTTACAAATACACTGTCTGTTGTTGTTGTTGTATTAATACAATCTTAATCATAAAACTAATCACATTTTTGTATATAAAAAATGGGTGAGCACTGGGCCTTCGCCTTTGCCCGTCCACAAATATCCCATTGAGTTTGGATACATGTGATACAGTTGTATGTGTGGGGAGGGGTTTGAGGAAGAGGAGGAGAAGGAGAAGAAAAAGGAGGAAGAGGAGGAGGAGGAGAAAAAGGAGGAGAAGAAGTAGGAGGAGGAGGAGGAGGAGGACGAGGAAGAAGAGGAAGAGGAGAAAAGGGAGAAGAATGAAAAGGAAAAGGAGGAGGAGAAGGAGAAAAAGGAGAAGTAGTAGGAGGAAGAGGAGGAGGACAAAAAGAAGGAGAAGGAGGAGGACGAGGAAGAAGAGGAGGAGGAGAAAAAGGAGGAGGAGAAGAAGAAGGAGGAGAAGAAGGACAATGAGAAGGAGGAGGAGGAAGAGGAAGGCGAAGGAGAGGACGAGTAAGAGGAGATATAGTCGTAGCTGCTGGCGCCACAGACAGAAAAGCTCCCCCTCCCCCTCCCCCCCGGCACACTCTTATCTCCCATTCCCCCCCATCCCCCCATCCCCAAGGTTAAGGGGCGTGAACCAAAACGAGGTCTGAACAAGAATAGGTCAGTTCACGTCGGAGGGAAAACGAGCGATACGATGTCCTTCCTTCGAGATTCATGACGCGAGAGGTTTGGTAAATGAATGGCCCTGTTCTTGTTTAGACTTTGGCATCGTATACCTTCTGCTGTTCCGAATTTATTTATCTATTTATTTATTTATTTATTTATTTATTCATTTCAGTTATTCATTTCAGTTATTCATTGTTTATTTGTTTTATGTACTTGTTAGTCTGTTTATCTGTTTATTTTTGTTTAATATTTATTTACATGTCCATTTATTTATTTTAATTATAATTATTATTATTATTATTTTTTTTTTTACAAAGATTTACAAAGGCGGAGCATGCCGACAGGAGACCTGTTGGTCCATATCTAGATCGGATGCAAAAAAAAAAAAGATCATAATAATAATAAAATAATAAATAAAAACTATAATGTAAATAACAAATAAGATACATAAATAAATGCATAGGTATAGTTAAATAATAAACAAACAGGTAAATAGTAAATAATAATAAATATAACTAATAATAAATGAAAATCAGACAGACAAAACAAAAACAAATAATATAAGATAAATTATAATCATTACAGCATCTTACTTAGGTATTTATCTAAATGATTCTTAAAGCTTCGAACTGAACTACATTGCACTACCTGTGCAGGAAGTTTATTCCATTCATTAACTACACGGTTGGCAAAGTTGTTTCTACCCACTTCTAAATTGAATCTATTTCCGGACAGTTTGAGATCATTGTTTCTTGTCTGATTCTCATTCAATGTGAAAATTTTGTCACTTTTGATGTTGTCAATTCCCTTTAAAATCTTAAAGACCTGTATCAAGTCACCTCTGAGTCTACGCTTTTTTAGGGAAAACAGATTCATATGTTTTAGTCTATTTTCGTATGATTTATTTTTGATATTTGGAATCAGTTTTGTGGCTCGCCGTTGTACTTTTTCCAGTCTGTCAATGTCTTTAATGAGATTCGGTGACCATACGGAAACAGCATATTCCAAATGTGGACGAACTAACGATTTGTATAGCTTGTTAATGAGTGATGGACTTTTGAAATCAAAAGATCGCGCAATCAGTCCTAGAATCTTATTTGCTTTCTCAGAGGCTGAAATACACTGCTTGGATGATTTGAGGTCGTTACTGATAATTACGCCGAGATCTTTTTCACTATCCACTTTTGTTAACGAATTTCCAAATAACTTGTAATCGTACTTACTGTTGTTTTTACCTATGTGCATTACCTTGCATTTACTTGTGTTAAATTTCATTAGCCACTTTTCAGACCATTGCTGTAATTTATCTAAATCTTCTTGAATATCTAATTGGTTTGAGTGATCATTTGCCACTCCGAACAGTTTTGTATCATCAGCAAATTTGGAAACAGTAGATTTTAGTCCATGGTCTATATCATTTATATATACTATGAATAGAAGTGGCCCAAGAACGGAACCCTGAGGAACTCCACTTGTAACATTTTTCCATCTAGAAGTTTTTCCATTTAAAACAACTCTGTTTTCGACCATTCAACCAATTACTAGTCCAACCTAATAGGCTACCACTTATTCCGTGTAAAGCTAATTTAGTAAGTAGTCTTTCGTGTGGGACGGTATCAAAAGCTTATATATTTGTTTATTTGTTTATTTGTATTCATCCCGAACAATACTTGATTCTTAGTCTCGAGTTCTATTCCTTTAGGAAGAGAAATATCGTAGACTGGAAGGAAACCTAGACAGGGAATCCCAGACGTGAGTAATCTTACTAATTAAAAAACCAATATAGCCGTGCGCTTCAAGGTAAGCTGATGGGGAGGGGAAGGTTTTTTTTTTAATAGTGGATTACAGCAGCTTCTGGAAATGCTCAATTTTTTTTTTTTTTTTTTTTTTTTTTTTTTAATATCGTCCGTCATGAGTCCTTGCGCTGTAAGGCGAATCTCTCTTGATTGCTATTTTTTAATTTTCTATAATCTTTGGCTATATATATATATATATATATATTACACATATTTTTATTTTATTTTCTAGTTTGGAAATAGGACGCGGAGTGCTACCTCGGTGTCGTATTTTTGTACAACTTGTGATGTCAAATCGTCCAGATACGCTTCGCAATCGAACGATATGACGTCACAAAAGCTAATCGTCATGACTTTTCAAATAGGATCAAATACTGAAAAGAGTTAAAAAAAAAACATTTAGATTAATCAGATAACATCCCTTGACATATTACACATCGATTAGAACAGCCTCCTGATGACGTCATGATGGGTACCTGGATACGGTGGCCCTGGAAGATGTACGTCGGAGAGGGTGGTATCCCCGTTTCCCATTTTCTAAACCTATGAGATAGGAACCTCCAGTTGAAGCACAAAATGTACATATAGGAGATGTACACTGACGACAATGAAACTTCGAAGGCGTCAACGCAGTGTACATGACACTATACCCAAGAGATCCTGCATTCTGAAGACTTAAAAAACTAGTGTCCCCCCCTTCCCCCCACCCCCCGGGCTCCTGATGGAGAGGGGGGTGCTCTTGTGAAACTGAAGAGGGAGGGATGGCACGGCCATTCTCCTGGCCCATCAAACTCAACGAGTAACATAAAGTGTAAATTTGAAAACTTCGGAGGGAAAGCAATCGGTAAAGGCCCCGCAATCCCTTTCTGTAGTATTGGTCTTCCTCGGGTCCCTGTTGAAGCCGTCCCACACCACTTCTGTAGAGTCTCCCGACCCATCCCTCTTCCCTCTTCCCTCTTCCCTCTTCCCTTTTCCCCTCCTTCCATCCCCATCCCTCTTCCCTCTTCCCCTCCCTCTCTCTTCCCTTTTCCCTCTTCCCCTCCCTCCCTCTTCCCTCTTCCCTTTTCCCTCTTCCCCTCTATTCTCCCCCACCCTTCTTCCCTCTTCCCCTCCCTCCATCTTCCCTCTTCCCCTCCCACTCCATCCCTCTTCCCTCTTCCCCTCCCTCCCCATCCCTCTTCCCCTCCCTCCCCATCCCTCCCTCCCTCTTCCCTTTTCCCTCTTCCCCTCCCTCCATCTTCCCCTCCCTCACTCTTCCCTTTTCCCTCTTCCCCTCCCTCCATCTTCCCCTCCCTCCCTCTTCCCTTTTCCCTCTTCCCTCTCTCTCCCCATCCCTCTTCCCTCTTCCTCTCCCTCCATCTTCCTTCTTCCCCTCCCACTCCATCCCTCTTCCCCTCCCTCCCCATCCCTCTTCCCTCCCCATCCCTCTTCCCTTTTCCCCTCCCTCCCCATCCCTCTTCCCTCTTCCCCTCCCTCCCCATCCCTTTTCCCTCTTCCCCCTCTCCCCACCCCTCTTCCCTCTTCCCCTCCCACCCCATCCCTCTTCCCTCTTCCCTCTTCCCCCCTCCCCACCCCTCTTCCCTCTTCCCCTCCCTCCCCATCCCTCTTCCCTCTTCCCCTCTCTCCCCATCCCTCTTCCCTCTTCCCCTCCCTCCCTCCCTCTTCCCTCCTTCCCTCCAACTCCATCCCTCTTCCCTCTTCCCCTCCCTCCCTCCCTCTTCCTTCTTCCCATCCCTCTTCCCTCATCCCTCTTCCCCTCTCTCCCCATCCCTCTTCCCTCTTCCCTCCCTCCCCATCCCTCTTCCCTCCTTCCCTCCCACTCCACCCCTCTTCCCCTCCCTCCCTCTTCCTTCTTCCCCTCCCTCCCTCTTCCTTCTTCCCCTCCCTCCTCATCCCTCTTCCCTTTTTCCTCTTCCCCTCCCTCCCCATCCCTCTTCCCTCTTCCCTCCTTCCCTCCCTCCCCATCGCCGGAAACTCCTCATCACGAGCGCCTTGTCCTCCTCCATGGCCTCTTCCTTCCTCTCCGTGTCCTCCTTTTCCTCTTTTTTTCGTTTTTTTTCCTTCCTCTTCCTCATTTAGTCCTTCCCCTGGTCGAGTCGTTCTCAGCCGTGTGGCTACAACCCGAGTGAACGTTGCAAGGGTGGCACCATGGCCTAGGATGACCACCTGAATGAGTTGTTGTGAGGGTGTTTGAGGGTTGAGGAACTGTTTGAAGACGAAGAAATAAACGAATAAATGAATAGATAAATAAATAAATAGATAAATAAAGTGGGGAGATATTTTGGGGTTTTTGGCCGGCTAGAACAAGATCATATTTTGTGACCGCGATAGCAATTTGATGATGATTTAGTTTAACGTCACAAACCACCCCCCCCCCTCGTCGGAAGGTAGGACTGTGCCCATTACAGTGGACTTTGTAGCGTGGAATTTAATGAACCATGCCCTTGGTTCACCGGTGGCAGGATTCGAACCGCCATCCCCTCGACCTCCGTCGCATGTAACGACGCCCTGACGCGTTCGGCCAGCAATAGCAATTTTGATAAAAACACCGAACTCACTCCCGTCTCGACTTCCGCCTCACCCACTCGCTGTGTCTGTCTGTTTATCAATCTATATATCTCTTTACCTCTCTCTCCTTCTCTCTCCCCCTCTTTTTTTCTCTTTCTCAATCTTTCTCTTCCTCTCCCTCTCTGTCTGTCTCTGTGTCTTTGTATCTCTCTCTCTTTCTCTTTTATCAGCCTCTTCTCTGTAATTCTTTCCATCGGCTCAGATCCCTTATTTAATAACCCCTGGCGTTATGTTTGTTTCGTTTATTTAATCTTATTTGGTTTTAGTTATTCTCTTTTGTTGCATTCGTTTTATATTTCTTCGCGTTCCTCCCCCACATATATACACTACCGATAACTTTACCCCTTCGTTGTCGTCTTCTTTATTTGACGGAGCTGCCGCCCTTGGAACTTAGTCCCAACAACACCGTCGCCATGGTAACGCATCCTCTACATTTTCATCCTGGCCAGCGCCAGGTGATTTTATTCACCTGAGGGGCTGCCACGGGGCCACTCTGTCCGCACCTGCAGCTGAATAGAATCGTCTGGTGACAACGGGAACAAAGGCCCCATGAGGAACGCCTCAGTATTGAAGGAGTTTTGATATATTAAATCTCTTGAAAGCCGGACGGCATCCAGCTCCTCTCCTCCTCTTCTCCTCCTCTGCACCTCCTCTTCTCCTCTTCACCTCCTCTTCTCCTCTTCACCTCCCCTTCTCCTCTTCACCTCCTCCTCATACTCGTCCTCCTCTTCCTTTTATTCATACTCCTCTTCCCCTTTCTCCTCCTCCCTTCCTCCTCCCCTCCTCCCCTCCTCCTCCCCTCCTCCTCCTCCTCCTCCTCCTCCTCCTCCTCGTCTTCCTTCCCTGTACCCCGCTCGCCTCTCGGCTCTTCAATCAAGAGAAAAGACGGGACAGTATTATCTTTTTATCTTTTTCTTTTTATAATAGAGTGCCTGATGCTAGGTTAAAGGTCACAACATGTCACTTCGACTTTTCCCATCTTTTAACGTCATAAAACCCTCCTATGGTGCCTTGACTGCATTAGTTCCACGGACATTGAAATTTCAGGGGGCGCGAGTGCCACCCCCTACGGGCCCGAGTCGCGTATGATTATTTTCTCCTTTTTTTTCACCTCTTGTTTCCCTCATTTCCCTCATTTCGGTGGGTCTAACTCTCTTCCTCGGGATTTTGTTCTCAGGGATGACCTCGAGCGACGTTTGAGGTCTGTGTACCTATTTGTAAGTGTAACACACGCGTTTAGTAATGCATTGCAATGAGAATGCATCCCAGCTCGATCCCAGTACGTGATTTGTTGGAGTGAGAAGGTAGTCATGGCCTCCTTCACAGAGATGTTGCTGAATTGCATGACGGAGGACATGACTCGGCCGATGACGTCATACTAATCGTAGGCCGAGTCTCCTTCGCCACAGATGATGAGAACATACTGTTATTCTATACAGAACGTTATATATATATAATATATATATATATATAGATATATATATATATATATATGTAAAGACAGACAAATATGGAGGTGAGGTGGCAAAATGAAACGTTAAGGCTAGAGTATGGAGCTTTATTCAGAACCAGACGTTTCGACCTCTTGGGCCTTCCTCAGTGGACTGAGGATAAATATTAATAAAGCTCCATACTCTAGCCTTAACGTTTCATTTTGCCACCTCACCTCCATATATATATATATATATATATATATATATATATATATATATATATATATATATATATATATATATATATATATATTTTTTTTTTTTTTTTTTTTTTTGGGGGGGGGGGGGTATTGTAACAAACATTCTCAAAAATTACAATACAGAGGCAAAGGTATCCGAACGCCCACGTTCTTGTCTCAGAATAGTCAAATATATATGAAAATGGACAAACTGGTCTGAAATTGTTTTCTGAAATAAGCAGATCAGGGCGGTTTCCAGCAAGATTATGCTGCCTAATAAGTTCGAACCCAGATTCTGGGAGGAAACCGAACGAAGATTCTGAAGAAAATGAGGAACACTGTGGCTCACGAAGTTCACTTTGTGTATCGAGGTATGAATCTTAAGATTTTAGAATAATTATTTAAAAGAACGTATATTACATTCTCAACTACAGACTTGAAAGACACACATGGAACAAAAGACATTTCAGTTCTGTATTCGAAGAGTGTACATGTGTATGTATGCATGTGGGTATGTATATATGTGTGTATGTGTATATATGTGTATGTATATATGTGTATGTATGCATGTGGGTATGTATGTGAATGTATGTGTATATATATGTATGTGTATGTATGGATGTAGGTATCTATGTATATGTGTATGTATGTGTATATATGTGTATGTGTATGTATCCATGTGGATATATATGTATATGCGTATGTATATATATGTATATATATGTATGCATGTGGGTATGTATGTATATGTGTATGTGTATAAATGGGTATGTATTTATGTGTAAGTGTATGTATGCATGTGAGGATGTATGTATATGTGTATGCATGCATGTATGTATGTATATGTGTATGTATGTGTATATATGTGTATGTGTATGCATGCATGTGGGTATGTATGTATATGTGTATGTGTATATATGTGTATGTGTATAAATGGGTATGTATTTATGTGTATGTGAGGATGTATATATATGTGTGTATGCATGCATGTGAGTATGTATGTATGTGTATATATGTGTATGTGTATGCATGCATGTGGGTATGTATATGTGTATGTGTATATATGTGTATGTACATATGCATATATATGTATGCGTGTGTACGCATGTATGCATGCTTGCAAGTATGTATGTACATTAAAACAGTTTGACTGTATCATTTCTCTAAGGTGCACACAAAAATTATCTGTTTACGCACACACAAAAATTGTCTGTTTACCAAAAGGATTCTTCCTTATAAAGGAGGTAGCCAACCAAGGCGCGCGCGCGCACACACACACATACAAACACACACACATACAAACACACACACACACACACACACACACACACACACACACACACACACACACACACACACACACACACACACTTGATCCAAGACCATGGTGAATCACGCACACGTACACACACACGCACACACACACACACACACACACACACACACACACACACACACACACACACACACACACACACACACACACACACACACACACACACACACACACACACACACACACACACACACACACACTCACGAACCGTTACTCCAACTCTCGTGGGCGGGGAATTGTGTGTGTGTGTGTGTGTGCGTGTGCGTGTAAGGCCACAGCATTACCCATAGATCGGTCATATATGAGCTCTGAGCTCTCTTCCGGGAGGGAAATAGCTGTCGATCATGAGTCCAAGACGTGATCCAAGACCATGGTGAATCACACACATGTATATGTTCACACACACACACACACACAAACACACATACACACACACACACACACACACACACACACACACACACACACACACACACACACACACACACACACACACACTTGATCCAAGACCATGGTGAATCACACACACACACACACACACACACACACACACACACACACACACACACACACACACACACACACACACACACACACACACACACACACACACACACACAAGTACATTTTCGCACACTTGTACACAAAAGTTATGCAAAAATTGATGAGATCTATTGAAAGAGGCGTGATGGATTGCCCGAAACACTGAGTGCTCACTCGCCTGTGCAGTGTGGGGGAGGGAGGGGGAGAGAATGGGAGAGGAGAGCGGGGAGGCGGGGGGAAGAGGGGGGGATATGTGCAAGGGCGTGCAGATGGAATGGTAACACATGCTACCAGTGTGTGTGTGTGTGTGTGTGTGTGTGTGTGTGTGTGTGTGTGTGTGTGTGTGTGTGTGTGTGTGTGTGTGTGTGTGTGTGTGTGTGTGATTGTGTGATTCACCATGGTCTTGGATCACGTGTTGGACTCGTGATCGACAAATATTTCCTTCCCGGAAGATCACTCAGAGCTCATGTATGACCGATCTATGGGTTATGATGTGACCTTACACACACACACACACACACACACACACACACACACACACACACACACACACACGCTAAAGTTGTGATTTTTTTTCAGAATTCTTCCTGTTCCCGATAAATAGCAAACCAACTCTTCTGTCTGTCTGTCTGTCTGTCTGTGTCTGTCTGTCTGTCTGTGCCTCTCCACCGGATTCCTTTCCAGCCCTTATCCCTTCCCTTCCTCCATCCCTTCCTCACTCCCTCCCTCCCCCTTCCTCCCTCTCTCCCCCTCCCTCCCTCTCTCCCTTCTTCATCCTCCTCCTCCAGTTCTCCCTCTCCTTTTTCCCCTCCCTCCATCTCTCACTCCTCTTTCCCTCCCCTTTTCCACTTCCCCTTTTCCTCCTTTCCTTCTCTCCCCTCACCCTTTTTCCTCCCCCCTCCCCTCCCTTCCCCTCCCCTCCCTTCCCTTCCCCTCCCTTCCCCTCCCCTCCCTTCCCCTCCCTTCCCCTCCCCTCCCCTCCCCTCCCTTCCCCTCCCCTCCCCTTCCCTCCCCCCCTCACTTCTCTTCCCCTTCTTGCCTTCCCCTCCTCCCATTCCCTCGTGCCCCTCCCTTTCGTTCCCCACTTCTTACCTTCCATCCCTTCCCTCACTCCCCCTCACTCCCACTCACTCCCACTCCCTTCCCCTCTCTCTGTCCTACACATCCTTCGCTCACTCCTTCCCCGTCATACTCTGCGCCATTGTTCCAAAGGAGCTGCTGATGCATCTTCCTTTGCCTCCAATAAAACTGACTAATTAATCCATCAGTTCGTAAATTTGCTTAAGCGCACTTCTCTCCATCGACTCTCGCCTTTCGCTCTTCTTCTTCTTCACCTTCTTCTTCTTCTTCTTCTTCGTCTTTACCGTCTTCTTCGCTTTATTTGTTTTTTTTTTTTGCCAGTTTTTTTTCTTCTTCTTCTTCTTCTTCTTCTTCTTCTTCTTCTTCAGCTTCTAGCTTCTTCTTCTTCTTCTTCTTCAGCTTCTTCTTCAGCTTCTTCTTCTTCAGCAGCTTCTTCTTCTTCAGCTTCTTCTTCTTCAGCTTCTTCTTCAGCTTCTTCTTCTTCTTCTTCTTCTTCTTCTTCTTCTTCTTCTTCTTCTTTTCTTCTTCTTCTTTTCTTCTTTTCTTCTTTTCTTCTTCTTTTTTCTTCTTTTCTTCTTCTTCTTTTCTTCTTCTTTTCTTCTTCTTCTTTTCTTCTTCTTTTCTTCTTCTTTTCTTCTTTTCTTCTTTTCTTCTTCTTTTCTTCTTCTTTTCTTCTTCTTTTTCTTCTTCTTTTCTTCTTCTTTTCTTCTTCTTTTCTTCTTCTTTTCTTCTTTTCTTCTTCTTTCTTCTTTTCTTCTTTTCTTCTTTTTCTTCTTTTCTTCTTCTTTTCTTCTTCTTTTCTTCTTCTTTTCTTCTTCTTTTCTTCTTCTTTTCTTCTTTTCTTCTTCTCATTTTCTTCTCATTTTCTTCTTTTCTTCTTTTCTTTTCTTCTTTCTTTTCTTTTTCTTTTCTTTTCTTCTTTTCTTCTTCTTTTCTTCTTTTCTTCATCATCATCATCATCATCATCATCATCATCATCATCATCGTCTTCTCCTTCGCCATCCTCTTAGTCTTCTACGCCTTCTTATTCTTCACCTTCTTCTTCGCCTTCTTTTTCTTCGCCTTTTGCTGTGCCTTTTTCTTCGCCTTCATCTTTATCATCAAGTTTTTCTTCGTCTTTTTCTTTGTCTTATTCTTTGTCTTCTTCACCCTCTCTTTCTCCTTCTTCTACTTCACCAGTTTCTCCTTCGCCTTCTTTTTCTCCTTCTTCGCCTTCTTCGCCTGTTTCTTCTTCTTTGCCATCATCATCTTCTCCTTCAGAAGGAATTCTTGAAAACAAAGTTCGCCTACCCTTCCTCCCTTCTTCCCACCCTTCCACCCGTTGCTCCTTTACTCCCTCTCACCTTCCCTCCCTTTCCTCTTTCCCTACTTCCGTTCCTCCTTCCTCCCCGTCCCTCTCTCCCTCCTTTCTTCCGTCCCTCCCATCTCCCTCCTCCCCTCTCCCTCCTTCTCTCCCTCCCAGGCTCCTTACTCCCTTCCCTTCTTCCTTCCCTCCCTATTTCCTTCCACCTTTCCCTCCTTCCCTCCTTCCTTTCTTCTATCCCTCTCTCCCCCCTTCCCTTCCTGTCCCTCCATCAACTCCTCCGATCCCAGTGGAATAAAATTGATTGGAGCCAACCAAAACAGATTTTTTTTTCTTTTTTTTTTCTACAATGAAGAGTCCTACCCGGACAGATTTTTTTTTTTTTTTTTTTTTTTTACAATGATGAGTCATACCTGGGCCCTCGCTGTTGTTCTCCATCCACGACTCGCCACCACTACTACTACTTATTTTCATTAAAAAAAAAAAAAAAAAAAAAAAAAACTACCTCCATCCTATTGGAACTGTGTGGTGAAAACAGTCAGGATCTGTCTCCCACAGACGTAGTTCATTATCCCCGCTCTCGCCAATGACTGTGGGTCCACTACCCTTTTATATTTAAAATTATCTAATCTTAACGAAGCCTAATATGGAAGTTCATTTATCCTACTATCTACTACATTCTGCTCAAAATCGAAGATTTGTACCTGTGCTGATTTAGGCGGTGGGGACCTGGTACCTCTCAGGCATAGGAGAGCTGATCTTTAGAAGGAGAATGGCAGTCTACATCTCATCCACGCTCTCTGGTTGTTGTTCCTTTTCTCCCATCACCTCTGCCAGACGAACGTAGAATGTCTTTGCCCTTGAACCCATCCCACCTGAGGTCGTGAAGGTTACCGGATTGGAAGAGCCGTGTTCCACATTCTGTATATGTTCCTCGTGCATCCACATTCTGTATACGTTCCTCGTGCATCCTGATTTTCTCACACTCATTTCGGGAGTGGGATGCCTCACCATTTAGGTTATTGTAACAGGGAGCCATTGGATCAAATATTCGTATATGTCAAAGATGGCCAATTGTCCCCGTGTCCAGAAACCTCTTGCGCTGACGTCTACTTGCGCTTCATCTGATGGGTACTACTACTACTACTATTACTACTACTACTACTACTACTACTACTACTACTACTACTACTTTAACCACCACCACTACTACTGAAGCTATTATTACTACTACTTCTGTTTTGTCTCCGCTGGGCGCGATCATACTGTTGTCATGGTAACCGCTTCTTTTGCATCAACATTAGAGAATTTCGGAGTGAATTACGGTAGGGAGCCGTAGACACAATGGTCTTTTATTCCTTTCCTTTCCCTTTCCTTAATTCCTTTCCTTTCCTTCGTTTTAATTCCTTTTTTCCTCCCTTTCCTCTCCTTCCTTTCCTCTCCTCCCTCCCTCCTTCCTTTCCTCCTTACTTCCTTCATATTTCTTAACTTCGTTAGGTCTTGGCTCCCTACCTTCCCTTTCCTCCTGTCTCCTTTCCATCCTGCTTCTTTTCCTCCATGACTTTTTCTCCTTGTTTACTTTCCTCCTCCTTTTCCCCCTTCCTCCCTGTCTTCTTTGCTTCCGTTCCACCTCTTCTATCCCTCTTCCCTGTCTTCTTCCTTTAATTCCTCTCCGCCCTCGTAACCCTCCTTCCTCCGTCCTTGACTCATAATCCTCGGCCCCGTTCCTCCCTATTTCCCTAAAGCCCATCCTCTTGACCCCTTCTCTCCTTTCTCCTTTCCTCTCTTATCCTGTGACCTCTTCTCCTTCTGTTCTTTATTCCTCTCCTCTTCACCTCCTCTTCGCCTCCTCTTCACCTCCTCTTCACCTCTCCCTCTCCTCTTCACCTCCTCTCCCTCTCCTCTTCACCTCCTCTCCCTCTCCTCTTCACCTCCTCTCCCTCTCCTCTTCACCTCCTCTCCCTCTCCTCTTCACCTCCTCTCCCTCTCCTCTTCACCTCCTCTCCCTCTCCTCTTCACCTCTCCCTCTCCTCTTCACCTCCTCTTCACCTCCTCTCCCTCTCCTCTTCACCTCCTCTTCACCTCCTCTCCCTCTCCTCTTCACCTCCTCTCCCTCTCCTCTCCCTCTCCTCTTCACCTCCTCTTCACCTCCTCTTCACCTCCTCTTCACCTCCTCTCCCTCTCCTCTTCACCTCCTCTCCCCCTCCTCTTCACCTCCTCTCCCTCTTTTCTTTCTTCCTCACTTCATCTCTTCGTTCTTTCGTTTATTTTCTTTCATCGTTTGATTTCAGCTGCTCGTCCATCTGTCCTTCAGTCAATCATCAACTTCTTGTCAAGTGAATGAATGAATGAATAAATGAATCAATTATTCAATCTGTGATCACTCTCCATCTCTCCCTTCCTCCCTTCCTCCATCTCACCATCCATCCATCCATCCATCCATCCTTTTACTGTTTACCTCCTCAGGTCCTCAACCTCTTTCTCCTCCTCCTCCTCCTCCTCCTCCTCCTCATTCTTCTCCTCCTCCTCCTCCTTCTCCTCCTCCTCCTCCTCATTCTTCTCCTCCTCCTCCTCCTTCTCCTCCTCCTCCTTCTCCT
>NC_134810.1:43354265-43356765 GCF_046742065.1 Oratosquilla oratoria | reverse complement strand
CATATGGTGATCTTCTATGTGCTGATTGGTTTGACGTATGTAAGGGTGGATACAGTGGAATTTGATTGGTGCGTAGAAAGATGGTGGGCAGTGTGTCAATGATTTGTTTTCTACGATTAGGCACGGCTGGAAGGAGTAAAAATCACTTCATCATCGTACGTACGTACGGAGTGTTCCGCATTCACATAATGTCATAGAAGGTTAGGGAGAGAGAGAGAGAGAGAGAGAGAGAGAGAGAGAGAGAGAGAGAGAGAGAGAGAGAGAGAGAGAGAGAGAGAGAGAGAGAGAGAGAGAGAGAGAGATTGCTGTTTCTTCTTCTTCTTTTTCCCCGTTCTTTTCCATAGATGAGTGAGGATATGAAAAAACTAAGTACGGCCTTAATATTACTTTATTGATAAGATTACATGGTGCGTTACAATGTGTTCAACTAAAAGTGATACAACGTGTCAAGATTCTAAACTAGTCATGCATCTCAATACCTATAAAATGCGTTAGAACGGATCACGCATTCGAAATACCCATGAGAAGCATACATAATAAGTCATGCTACAATACATTTGTTGATATATAACGTAACCCTTACAAATAGAATAAATCAACCACAATTATCGAGTTGCGTCTTCGTCCATCTCATGGACCCCTTCTTCTTCATAATGTCCTTGATTTATTTTCTTCACGATGAGCTCGCTTTGAGCTTGAGCTTTCGAGAAAGCACGTTGACAACGCTTCAGTTCTTCACTGACCCTCCTGCGGACTATGATGGGCTCGACGCTCTACACCTCAACAGGACGATTTGTCCCATATTGACCTAATCTTGCAGGTAAATTGTACTGATTAAAGAAAATAGTGAACTGCTAAACTTTATCAAACACAAAACCTGAAACCTCAACCCCCCATCAACTCTTTCCACTCGCTCCTCAAGATAAGAAACGGTTAGACAACTTTATGGATGGGGATGACAGGTGGTGATGGATATGGAGCTGCCAAGTGTAGGCCCTATGGTCTCTTGCAGTCTCCTTCATTCTTATGTTCTTATGTTATGTTCAGTGATCCAATATTGCATCAACATTATTATTACACACAACATGTCTCCTTGGAATGATAATAAATGTTTTTTGTTTTTTATTTGGAGTAAGTAATTTTTCTTCTTTAAAATGAGAATAATTTTGGCATAAATCCCCCGCAATACTAAGGTTATGTTATTTCATTGTCTCGTTAATTGATATTATAAAATCACTTCTGTTATTCGCAATGATTGCTATTAAATCCCCTGACACATCTTCCTCGACAATATTGGCATCGATTGCGATAAGCGCATTTTCAATTTATCTTATCTTATTTATTTATTTATGTGTTTATTTATTTATTTATTTATTTATTTATTCATTTATTTATCTATATTTATTCATTTATTTGTTTATATTTATTTATTTATGTGTTTATTTATTTATTTATTTAAGACTAGTCAGGTTCGTGCCCTGTTCTTGTTGATGTTGCATGTCGAAGGTCGAACCTGTAATATATGTACATACATTTACCACTTGCAAATTATAAACGTTAATACATACACGCTATTTCGCAGATACCACAGGGAAAATAAACTCGGAATACTAGACGTTTTCGTCTATTGCAACATCCTCAGCGTACAAGAAAGAGAAATATAACACAATATTTATACAGAAATAAGAAAACTGGGGGAAGGTTATAGACACACAAAAGCTTCGGACAATATACATACACATACATTCATATATAAATGGAACTAATAATAGTAGTAATAAAACAATAAAACAGCAAATACTATTATTAGTCCCATTTATATATGAATGTATGTGTATGTATATTGTCCGAAGCTTTTATGCGGCTATAACCTTCCCCAGTTTTCTTATTTCTGTATAAATATTGTGTTCTCTTTCTCTTTCTTGTACTCTGAGGATGTCGTAATAGACGAAAACGTTTAGTATTCCGACTTTATTTTCCCTGTGATTATTTTTGCAATACATGCTATAGTAATAATAATAATATTATAAATATAAAACTATAATGAAAGAAACTTGTAGAGGGTTCACTTTCTACGCCTCCGAATGATGTACTTTTTCCACCTGTAATTTTTGATATTACAAATATAAATTGTTTGTGGCGGTATATATATATATATATATATATATATATATATATATATACGTATATATATATATATATATATATATATATATATATATATATATATATATGTAATAAGTTCGCGAAGTAAAAGAGAAACATTACTTGCGGGTCAAAACAGTAACCATAATGTTATAAATATAAAACTATAATGAAAGAAACTTACATGCAGGGTTCACTTATTACATCGTCGAATGTTGCACGTTTCAACGATCTTTTGACGTTCCTGCACCGTCTGACAAATTCGAATATATTGATAATAATATAAATATGTATCAACAATTATGATAATGTAAATAATTATGTTTATGATATTACCATAATTTATACTTACATT
>NC_134810.1:43341765-43346765 GCF_046742065.1 Oratosquilla oratoria | reverse complement strand
GCTGACTGCCCCGCGCGAAGCTGCTGACGGCTCCGCGCGAAGCTGCTGACGGCCCCGCGGGATTCTGCTGACGGCCCCGCGGGAAGCTGCTGACGGCCCCGCGGGAAGCTGCTGACGGCCCCGCGCGAAGCTGCTGACTGCCCCGCGGGATTCTGCTGACGCCCCCGCGGGATTCTGCTGACGGCGTCCCTTCTAGAGTCCCTGACACCCTTTGAAAGAGTGATGGTTTCGCATTCGATTAGCTCCGAGTTCGAATCCCGCACTCCTCTCCGGTTCCCAGCAGTGACTGTTTGTTACTTGCCCTAACAGTCCCCAGAGCTTATAGTAAGGCAAAGGTGACTGTCCCCGCCGCAGATACTCAGCGCCTCCTGTCGTAAGCCCCTTACCTGACCTGACCCACCCAGCCTCCAAGTGGCTCAGCGTATAAATTTCGTTGTTCTCGAAGGTAGATTTTTATTCTGTTAAGGTAACCCTTCTTTGGCCAGATGGGATTAAGTTAACGAACTTAACGGACCTCGAGCGGCTTGGATTAACGACATTAACGGACCCTGGCAGACTCCTGGCGATTCTGGTCAGCGTGGCTTAGACCTCGGACCATCGTTAATGGAAGGAGGGAGGAATTGTTTGATTTATTGCGTCATTTTCTCGCCTTGTAGGCTATCTACCCTAAGGCTGGATCCCCGGCGCCTTGCGGTGACTGCCACTTACCCTAGCTATCCAAGTACACGAGGCGAACATTAAGGTTTCACCACTTCACTCCTGCCATGGGCGTGGTGATCACGTACCTGGAGGGACGTGCGATAGAAGCATCTCCCCTAGCCCCCATCAGCGGAATGAAATCTGGAAGATGATGATGGTGAGGAGCCTAATACGCCAGGAGGCGCTGAGTACCTGCGGCCGAAGCCGCTTACCAATGCCCTATACGCTCGAGGAAGGTAACAAACAGTCGCTCCTGGGAATCAGGGAGGAGTGTGGGATTCGAACCCACAACTAACTGAATACGAGACCAACGTGCTTCCGGCTTCAGCCAAAATGATGGGAGAGGCATAAGACCAGGGCTTGAGGTCCCATTGGGGTGCTGTGGAGCCGTAGGCCAGGGGACGAGATGAAGAGGCGATCTCGCTTCCCCCATTACCTGCAGTGCACAGGTAGTGGGGCATTGATCCGGAGAGCTATGGTACACGGAGGCTCAGATTGAGTTGATTAACTCTCGCAGGGAGATGAAAGAGCCGAAACGTCTTTTGAAACGGTGATACAGCAAGTTCAAACGCCGTGTCGCGTATGGGTCGCTACGAATAGAGATGGATGGATGGACGGTGGATGGGTGGAGAGGCAAAGGCTGACCGACATTGAAACTGAAGTCGCTTATGAATGGGCCGATTGAATCGCGAACCTGGGGGGGGGGGGAGTTTTGAAAGATTCCATAATTACTCCATAGATATATGTACATGTATGCATTAGGCGCATGTTCTGTGTGTGTATGCATATGTGGGTAGGTGCGCACGCGCATGTGTATGTACGTATGCAATGTATGTACGTATTTGTGTATGCATGCAATGTATGTACGTATGTATGCATGCGATGTATGTACGTATGTAATATATGTATATTTGTAATGCATGTATGTATGTAACATATGTATGAAGTGTATGTATACAATGTCCTTGGAGAGCCCCAAAGTGTGTGTGTGTGTGTGTGTGTGTGTGTGTGTGTGTGTGTGTGTGTGTGTGTGTGTGTGTGTGAGATATCTACATGACACAACCGCCTCATTGGGTCACATTATGGTCCACAGTCAGAGCACTTGTATTGGCTATAGAATGTCTGCAAGGGGTATTATATCCCAAATTTTCCCAATTGCAGTAAAATTTCAATGCCGGTTTGCTAATAACGCCTAATTAACATTTGTTATGCAGAATATTTTTACTACAAGTTCGAGTTGGGTCGATTCTTGGAAAATGTAACGCAGAAGGTTGGCAACGGTCAGATCTGGCGACACTGGACTAAATGATGCTGTGTGTTGAAACTTGAGATATTGACTATCAAATTGATTCATGAACAAACTCGCTTCGGTGTATGAAGATGATGGAATCTTCTCGCCCACAAACAGGGCTCCTGCAAGAGAAGGAAGAGGAAGAAGAGGAGGAGGAGGAAGAGGAAGAAAGAGGAGGACGATAAAGAAGAGGAGAATGAGGAGGATTAGGAAGGAGGAAGAGGAGAGGTAGGGCGAAAAAGAAGAGGAGAATGAGAAATAGGAAGAGGAAGAATAAGAAGAGGAAGGGGAGGTAAAGGAGAGTAGGAGGAGGAGGAAAAGGAAGAGGAGAAGGCGGAAGAGGAAAGGAAAAGGAATAGGAGAACGCGGAAAAGGAAGGGAAGAGAAAGAGAAGGAAGAGAAAGAGGAGGAGGAGGAAAAGGAAGAGGAGGAGGCGGAGGAGGAAAGGAAGAGGAGGAGGAAAAAGAAGAGAAGGCGGAAGATGAAAAACAGGAGGAGGAAGGGGAGGAGGAAAAGGAGGGGGGAGGAAGAGGAGGAGGGGGGGAGGAAAAGGAGGAGGAGGAGGGGGAGGAGGTGGAGCCACGGGCCATATGTTGAAGGGTCCCAGTTCCAGGTGTGGCCAGGAGGGTAGTTCCGTCCTCCCTCGTTAACCACGGGGCAATAGGTCACGAAGCCATGCTGAAAGAGTTAACCCACAAAGACACATTTTTAAATAATAAAATCGCTTCGTCTTGACCATAATAAAGTATTTGAAGTGTCCCCCCCCTCCCCCCGGGTTGCAGAGCCACGCTCCTCCAGCTGATGTGAATCGTCTGGATGACACCAGGTGACCAATTAGTCCAAACGTCACAGGTTAATTTAAAACCATGGTCTTTTCACCCCTCTCCCCCTCTCTCCCTCCCCCTCCCCTCCCCTCCTCTCACTCTCCCCTTCCTCCTCCCCTCCCTCCCCCCTCCTCTCACAACCTCCCACTCTCCCCTCCCCCTCCTCTCACAACCTCCCACTCTCCCCTCCTCTTTCCCTTCCTCCTCCCCTCTTTCCCTTCCCTCCCTTCCTCTCCCCTCCTCTCCCCCACCTCATCCCCTTCTCTACCCTCCTGAACCCCTCCTCTCCCCCTCCTCCTCTCCCCCTCCCCTTCCTATTCCCCTCCTCTCTCCCCCTCCCCTCTCCCCCTCTCCCCCTCCCCTCTCCCCTCCTCTCTCCATCCCCTCTCCCCCTCCCTCTCCTCTCCCCATCCTCACCCCTCCTTCCCCCTCCTCTTCCCATCCTCACCCCTCCTCTCCCCAGCCTCTCCCCTTCCCTCCACCTCCTCTCCCCCCACTTGATCCAGTTAGTCTTTCACAGATGATATTGATTCATTAACAAATGCATCACCAGCTTCGATTCTCTTAGTCCTCCTCCTACTCCTCCTCCTCCTCCTCCTCCTCCTCCTCCTACTCCTACTCCCCTTCCTCTTCCCCCTCCCCCTTCCTCTTCCCCCTCCCCTTCCTCTTCCCCCTCCTCTCCTCCCCATTAGTTTCCCTGCCCTCTCCTCCTCCCCTCCTCCCCTCAATTTCCCTCCCCCCCATGACCCCGCTTGCCTTGCCTCAACTCGACGAATCTTCCCACCTTTTCTCTCCAAAGAGAGGAACTTCGTTCGTCGGCGACAGAGAGAACAAAGACGAAGAGGGATTGTTCAAGTCCCGAAAATTATTGTTCACTGGAAAGTCTCTGTTCTTGTATTCTTCAATTTGAAAAAAAAAAAAAAACAGATTCGCCACATCCACGTTGCCATGGCAACCAGCCCTCGTCCATTACGATGAGAGAGGCATCGTTTGTATTTTGGAATAGCCCTGTTTTGAATGGGCTCTGTACACGGACCGAAGAGTTACCGTCATACGCTGTTATTCTTAAAAAAAAAATCTTTCCTTATATAAATCTTATATAAATCCTTGGAAGGGAAAGAATTATATAAGGAAAGATTTGTTTAATACCTTCGTAAGAATCTTAGTGGTATTCTTAAAAAAAATCTTTCCTTATATAAATCTTATATATATCCTTGGAAGGGAAAGAATTCTATAAGGAAGTATTTTTATAAATACCTTCATAAGAATCTTACAGTGGTATTCTTAAAAGAAATTCTTTCCTTATATAAATCATTCCCATCCAAGGATTTATATAAGATTCATATATTTTTTTTAAGAATACCACCGATAATTTCCAGTGAAATAAAGATTTATTCTTCTAGTTTTATTCAAGTAAAGGATTAACTGCATTGAGGGTTAGTGCCCTAATTTAATTTTAGTTTAGTAAAGATCTAATGCCCAAATTTCAATCAAATCGAGATTTACTGCCCTAAGTATAGTCAGCTGAAAAGTATTTACCATAATCTCTTTAGGTGAAGATATTGTCCTAATTTAAGTCAACTGAAGATTTAATGCCCTAATTTCGTTCAAGGGAAGATGCTGCTCTAATTTTAGTCTTGTGGAGATAATGCCCTAATTTTAGTCAGTTGAAGACTTAAACTTCTAATTTCGTTCAAGCGAAGATACTACCCTAATTTTACTGTAGTGGAAATATGGCCCTAATTTTAGTCTAATGGAGTTAATGCCCTAATTTTAGCCTAGTGAGGAAATAACGTCCTAATTGTAGGGAAAATGCTGCCCTAATTTTAGTATGGTAAAGAATTAGTTTCCTAATTTTGTCTAGTGGAGATAAGGCCCTAGTTTTAGTCAATTGAAGATCTAAACCCCTAATTTTGTTCAAGGGAATATACTGCCCTAATTTGAGTCTAGTGAGGAGTTAATCCCCTAATTTCCAGTCAAGTGAAGAGCAGGGTTAGGTGATGCGCTGTTTGGACAAAATCTGAGGTGTCTCACGCCTACGTTATTTATTTATTTATTTATCTATTTATTTATTTATTATTATTATTTTTTTTTTGTGTGTTTTTCAGTTTTAATATTCCCCAGATGATTTTCAACAAATTTGATAGTCACACACGTTGAAGCATGTATGTGTGCGTGTAGTATAC
>NC_134810.1:43324265-43331765 GCF_046742065.1 Oratosquilla oratoria | reverse complement strand
GAATGTCGAGTTCGCAGACGAGTTCGAAGACAGGGAGGAGATCGGTATCGCTCCGCACCAAATTAATTAAGAATTATCTTGAGCTTAGTCTCTTTCTCTTCTTCATTATCTGGAGAAACTATATCTGGCGTGATTGCTTCGTTGATCCGTTGTGATATATGTTAATAATGATTAATTCTTTTCGCTGCCCTTGTATCCAGGACAGATTTTTTTTTTTTTTTTTTTTTTTATGTAGAGTCAGGACGTGACCGCGAGAGGGGAGAGGAGAGGTAGAGAGGGATGGAGGGAGAGTGAGAGTGAGAGAGAGAGAGGGAGAGAGAGAGAGAGAGAGAGAGAAGGAGGAGAGGAGAGTTAGAGAGAGAGAGGGAGAAAGAGAGAGAGAGAGAGAGGGAGGGAGAGAGAGAAGGGTAGAGAGGGAGAGAGAGAAAGGTAGAGAGGGAGAGAGGGGGAGAGGGGAAGAGAGAGGGAGGGAGAGAGAGAGAGAGAGGGAGGGAGAGATAGAAAGGGAGGGAGAGAGAGAGTTGTTGCTTCGGATTTTACGAATTGGAAAGGCCGGAACCCCACAGAGGGCTGGCAACGATCCTCTGAGCCTTCCATAGATCTCTGGGAAGACACTTCAGACTGTTGTATCAGTGTGGGTGTGTTTCTCTGTCACTAACATAAAGGGGCAAGCAGAGGAGAGTTGTCGCCGGTTGTTAGTTCTCCATGCATGGAAGAAAATATAAGAAATACAGTTAAAAGAAAGATTTTGAGCCCAGCTCAGTGACCGAATGTCAACCTCTCAGGGCCGTCTTCACACTGGAAGGTCCCTGTATACTTGATGTACATGTGAAGAGTATTTTGCTTTTTCGAGAGGCAACACCTCTAGGTGGTATTCTAAAAAAAAATCTTTCCTTATATAAATTTTACATAAATCCTTGGAAGGGAAAGATTTATGTAAGTAAAGATTTTTTTTTTTTTAAGAATACCACTGTAAGATGGGCAGGTCCCAGGTGGTATTCTTAAAAAGAGTTCTTTCCTTATATGAATCTTTCCCTTCCAAGAATTTATATAAGATCTATATACGGAAAGATTTTTTTTTTTTTTAAGACTACCACCGTTTGTACTCGGAGGACACTGTCGCGTCAAAGATTTGGCAAAGGAGAGAACCTAAGAAGAGAAACAGCGAAGCGAAGGAAGAGCAGAAACTTAAAAAAAAAGGAAGGAAGAGGAGTGGGTGGCTGATATTTGCGCAGTCAACACCCGATAGTTGTGAAGAGAAGGACGAAAAAACTTTATTCGAAGAAGACCAAAGAATACCAACAAGCCATCACTGCCTTTGTGTTTCTCGAATTTCTCTTCATTAGGACGTTCTGAGAACAACAAATGATTCTTGAAACTCGGTTAATGACTTAAAAAAAAAAAAAAAGCGATACAGAAGGGGTCTCTTGAAACGAACGATGACTCTACAAAGGTCACCTGGAATGGAAACAAGTTGCTGGCGTCAGTCGAGGTGAAAGGAAAGTTGGCGCCAAGTGTCATGGCGACAGCGAATACAATCCGGGTGAAGGAACAACATCTCCAAATGGTTCCCCTTTTTGTCCCCGAACTGGTGAGATCGATAGGGTGATGGATCGAGGAGCAGAGCTTCCTGTTGCTACTTCCGCGCACGCTGCACGCACCTGCGGCCGAAGCCGTCACCTTTGCCCTACGTGCTTTGGGTGCTGTTGAGGGAGGAAACCAGTGTAAACCCTTGAGGTGCGTCCTAGTGACGACCATTCGTCTCTGCTGTCCGAGCTCCCAGGGCAATGGTGACAACCCCGATCGCAGTTAAGCGCCTCCTGGCGTGAACTCTTCGTCTCAATCTTTGCATACTATACACTATCTACCGCTCGCAACTCGAGCTGCTGCCTGTATATGGTTTTCTTTCATATGTCAACAACAGCTGATTACTGTGAACACACTTCTACAGGTGAACTCGGTTTTTCGGTAAATACAACTGGCATAGTCTATTTTGATGTTATTTCTTTTAGTGAATTAATGATCATAGTGTACTGTAGCTGTGCGAGAGCAAATATTGTTGATAACCCAAAGAAGACATTATAGGCCAACAAAATAGAATATAGTAAAATTAAATTTTATAACAGTCACCCATCAAAATAACAGAAACTTTATGTGATCAGAGAAAATTGTGTGTTTATTTTTTACACGATTACTTCGCAATATTAAAGTGCCTGCGTCTTTTCGTTATTTTCAGGCATCAATGCAATCAGGAAAGAGGATGTTGTGACCGAATATTTAAACAATATAAGAACTTCCACTTTAGAAAGTGCCATTTACCAGATAGTGATAAACCACTAGCAGACATACGAACACAAAAAAAAAAAACTACACCAGAAAATGAAAGACAAAGCCTAATTAGGGACTTCAATGCAAAATGGAGGAAAATTTATCGTTGCAGAAAAGCATTTTTGAGTCAAAATGAAAAGTGGCTTAGAACAGGAATGGAACTACATGATACAGATAATGAAAGAAATGATGGAAATTCTCCTCCCGTAATTGTTGATGATGGGGGGGGGGGTCCCAGGAACTGTGGTATGGATGTGGGAAGACCTAAAACTCCATTTTCTGAATGTAGTGAGAGTTCAAAACGTAGGAAAACTAAACATCTTAGAGAAGAATATTCAACCGAGGAATTAGCTTATGCAACGCAAATGAAACTGAGACAGGAGGGAAAGTCTGCATCAGCCCAGTTATGTGTACAATCTACATCACCAGAAAAGGCAGCGGATATATTGAGAAAAAAAAAATTGTGTTTTCTCCATTAGAAGCCTTAAATGTTGTAGTTACTGCTGATCTCAGTAAAGATAGCTATGTTTTTTAAAGAATATGCAGAGAACTGAAGAAAGACCTCGGATTGAATGTTGACAGGCCAGCTCAGGGATTAGGAACAACGAACACTGGATATACGGCAAGAAGATTTTTTGCTAATTCTGAAAATGTATGGAAGACAACTGGAGTTGATGTTCGGCTTATACATCGTTTTTCAGTTGTACACTCTAAATTCAGGCTTCGAAATAGATAGTGATAGATATGATGTATATGCCAAGGACACCGCAAACCTTTTTGTACAGTTGAGTAAAGGCAGCAACGACTGCAACAGCACTGTAGGAGAGAGGGCAAACGCAGAGTATAGGATCCAATATATTTGACGTTTCGCCCAGCAGGGCTTCTTCAGAAATAACACAATTGAGAAACAATTTACTCCTTATATAGCCCGAGCTTGCGGGGAGAAACTATTTTTATGTTTGTTTCTCCCCGCAAGAAGAAGCCCTGCTGAGCGAAACGTCAAATATATTGGATCCCATACTGTGCGTTTGGCCTTTTTGTACAGTTGTATAGGTGGTATTAATTGCCAGTGTCCGTAAACAAAATGCTGATGCATGGGAAACAGATAATAAAAACTCTTTGCATACCAGTTGGCCATGCATTTGAAGGACTAGAGGCCACTCACAAGCTTCTTAGAAATGCTAGGCATCATCATACATGCAAACAATCCAGAATCAGGTCGAGCACTGATTTAATACACTGGCTATAATTACTATCAGATCCTCTTTTAGCCGGGCTAAGCATGTATGATAGTATTGGTGATAAGAGAGAGTGAGCGTGTTTGTGTGAGTCTGTGTGGGTTAGGGTGTGTGTGGGTGTGGGTGGGATAAGAGTGTGTGTTTGTGTGGGGTGGGGGGTGAGAGTGAGTATGTGTGGGGGATGAGAGTGAGTGTGTGTGTGGGTAAGAGAGAGAGTGTGTGTGCGAGAGAGTGTTTTTGTGGGTGAGAGTGAATGTTTTTGTGGGTGAGTGTGTGTGTGTGTGTGTGTGTGTGTGTGTGTGTGCGTGTGTGTGTGTGTGTGTGTGTGTGTGTGTGTGTGTGTGTGTGCGTGTGTGTGTTTGTGCGTGTGTGTGTGTGTGTGCGTGCGTGCGTGCAGAAACCACAAGAAGCACCTCGGAGGTCTTCCTTCGTCGGTTTCTGTGCCACGATGGAGTCGAGGAGGAAGAATAGGAAGAGGAGGAAGAGGACGAGGAAGGGGAGGAGGAGGGCAAGAAAGAAGAGGAGAAGACGCTGGAAGAAGAGGAGGAAGAGCTGGAAGAGGAGGAGGAGGAAGAAGAGAATAAGAAGGAGGAAGAAGAAGAGAAGAAGCTGGAAGAAGAGGAGGAAGAGCTGGAAGAGGAGGAGGAGGAAGAAGAGAATGATGAGGAGGAAGAAGAAGAGGAGAATGAGGAGTTGGAGTAGGATGATGAGGAGGAGGAAGAAGAGGAGGATATGGAAAAGGAGGAGGAAAGGGAGGAGTAGGAGGAGGATCTTGAAGAGGAAGAAGAGGACGAGCTGGAAAAAGAGGAGGAGGAGGAGGAAGAGGAGGAGGAGAAGGAGGAAGAGGGGTGTTTAACGTCGTCCTTGTTGTCACGGGAGAGGACACGAGTCTGTCGGGGGGGGGGGGGCTTCGCCTGAATCTTCTTTAGAAGAAGCTTATGACAAAATCCCTCCCTCCCTCTCCCCCTCCCTCCCTCCCCCCTTTCCCCCTTCACTCCCCGCCGCTCCCCCTCCCTCCCTCTCCCCCTCCCTCACCCTCCCCCTCCCTCTCTCCCGCTCTCCCCCCCTCCCTACCTCCCGCTCCCCTCCCTCCCTCCCCTTCCCTCCATCTCCCCCTCCCCCTCCCTCCATCTCCCCCTCCCTCCATCTCCCCTCCTTCCTTCTCTTTCCCCACACCTTCCCCCCATCCCCCTCCCTATCCCCCACTCCCTCTGTTCCTCTTCCCACTCCTCTCCCTCCTCCCTCTCCCCACTCCCTCCCTCCCTATCTCCCTCCCTCTTCCCCCCTTCCCTCCCTCAACCCTCCCCCTCTCCATCCACACCAGTCTCCCTCCGTCGTCTCCCACACCTTCTCCCTCCTCCCTCTCCCCACTCCCTTCCTCCCTATCCCTCTCTCTCTTCCCCCTTCCTCCCTCCCCCTCTCCATCCACTCCAGTCTCCCCCTGTCTCCCCCCCCACCCCCTTCTACATAAAAGGAACGCAGGATTCCGTGATCCAGGCAGGGTCAGCCTTTCCTGACGGGGCCATGATGCCTACAGGTGTCCACATTCTCCCCCCCCCCTCCACCGAACCCCCCTAACCCCCGCTAACCTCCCCACACACGTGTCCGTGTCTACGAGTGTGCTGTGTACGTGTGTGTGCGTGTAAGCATGTGTACATGCATGTATGTACGTATGCATGTATGTTCGTATGGATGTATGTGTGTATGCATATGTGTATGTATCTTCGTATGGGTGTATGTATATGCCTATGTGTGTATATATGTGTATGTGTGCATGTATGTATGTGTGTGTATGTATGTGTATATATGTATGGAGGAATGTGTTATATATATCTGTATGTATGTGTATATGTAACTACGTATGCATGTATATATGTACGTAAGTATGCATGTGTGTATGAATGTATATATGTATGTATGTATGTGTGTGTATGTATCTTTATATATGTATGGAGGTATGTGTTATGTATATCTGTATGTATGTGTATATGTAACTACGTATGCATGTATATATGTACGTAAGTATGCATGTGTGTATGAATGTATATATGTATGTATGTATGTATGTGTGTGTATGTATCTTTATATATGTATGGAGGTATGTGTTATGTATATCTGTATGTATGTGTATATGTAAATACGTATGCATGTATATATGTACGTGAGTATGCATGTGTGTATGAATGTATATATGTATGTATGTATGTGTGTGTATGTATCTTTATATATGTATGGAGGTATGTGTTATGTATATCTGTATGTATGTGTATATGTAAATACGTATGCATGTATATATGTACGTGAGTATGCATGTGTGTATGAATGTATATATGTATGTATGTGTGTGTATGTATCTTTATATATGTATGGAGGTATGTGTTATGTATATCTGTATGTATGTGTATATGTAACTACGTATGCATGTATATATGTACGTAAGTATGCATGTATGCATGTATATATGTATGTATGTATGTATGTATGTGTGTATGTATGTAAGCAGGAAACTGTTCAACTGAATGTAAACTCATGTAAATGCTTGTTGGCCCCAAATGCCTCTAAAACTAATCCCCGAAACACATTTCTGTAAATCTCGTTTCGTACACATATACTCGTATTAGAAATACCGAAAGAGAGGAATATGAACACCAAGCACGTTTATACCAATGATATTTTCTTCTTTTCCATTTCGAAAAAAAAAAAATGGACAGTCACGCATCATACTTGATTGTCAGACACAGGCAGTGGCGGCATTTTAACGGTGTGTGTGTGTGTGTGTGTGTGTGTGTGTGTGTGTGTGTGTGTGTGTGTGTGTGTGTGTGTGTGTGTGTGTGTGTGTGTGATTCACCTCGGTCTTGGATCACGTGTCGGACTCGTGATCGACAGCTATTTCCCTCTCAGAAGAGAAATCATATATGACCGATCTATGGGTAATGCTGTGACCTTACACGCGCACACACACCCAACTCCCCGCCCACGAGAGTTGGAGTAACGACTCGCAGCGCAGCGATACTGAAATAATTTCAACCCTGGGCGGGATTCTACCACTGCGTGTGCGTGTGTGTGTGTGCGTGTGTGTGCGTGCGTGTGCCTGTGCGTGTGTGTGTGTGCGCGCGTGCGTGTTCCACCACCACCTCCGCCTCCTTCTCCTCAGTGCCGTTTCTCCTCACTAAACAGTCTACCTTATCTTGGTCCTTTCTGCCTGCCTGCCTGCCTAGCTACCGCTCTTAAGACGAGGAAGTTCTCTCGGTGTCCTCGTCTGCCTGTCTGTCTCTCTGTCTTCCTGCCTGCCTGCCTGACTTTCTCTCTGCCTCTCTGCCTTTTTTCCTGCCTGCCTGCCTGCCTCTCTGTCTTCCTTCCTGCCTGCCTCTCTGCCTCTCTGTTTCCCCTTCCTGCCTGCCTGACTGCCTGTCTGCCTCTCTTCCTCCCTGTCTGCCTGACTGCCTGCCTGCCTGCCTGCCTGCCTGCCTCTCTGCCTGCCTCTCTGCTTCTCTTTCTTCCTGCCTGCCTGACTGCCTCTCTGCCTCTCTGCCTTCTTTTCTACCTGCCTGACTGCCTCTCTGCCTCTCTGCCTTCCTTCCTTCCTGCCTGCCTGACTGCCTCTCTGCCTCTCTGTCTTCCTGCCTGCCTGCCTCTCTGCCTCTCTGTCTTCCTTCCTGCCTGCCTGTATCTCTCTCCCTGGGACAGATAAAACGCAGCTGGTAAAAGGAATTAAGCGGGTCTGAACTGGTGACTGATTGGGGGGGTTGGAATGGCGTCTCTGAAAGAGAGTGCGAGCGAGCGACCGAGCGAGATTACCGCTGGTCCATCGAAGGTAATGATGCGGAAATCGGCGCCGCCACACTAACGCGCTCGAGCAGAAGTACCTAAAGACTCGAACTCAAAGGCATGTAGTTCGTTCTAATCGCTTGTAACGGCGTGTATCTATATGTAC
>NC_134810.1:43311765-43314265 GCF_046742065.1 Oratosquilla oratoria | reverse complement strand
AGGAAAGACGAGACGAAAGAAAAGGAACCTGATGAGATCGAGGAAAAAGAACGAAACAACTTTGAGAGGAAAAAAAATGCAACACGAGGAGGAAGGTGAGGATTATGACGAAGAGATGGATGAAGGAGAGGAGGAAGAAGTGGAGGAGGAGAAAGAAGAGCAAGAGGAAGAGCATGAGGAGGAGGAGGAGAAAGAAGAGCAAGAGGAGGAGCATGAGGAGGAGGAGGAGAAAGAAGGGCAAGAGGAGGAGCATGAGGAGGAGGAGGAGAAAGAAGGGCAAGAGGAGGAGCATGAGGAGGAGGAGGAGAAAGAAGGGCAAGAGGAGGAGCATGAGGAGGAGGAGGAGAAAGAAGGGCAAGAGGAGGAGCATGAGGAGGAGGAGAAAGAAGAACAATAGGAGGAGCATGAGGAGGAGGAGGAGGAGAAAGAAGAACAATAGGAGCATGAGGAGGAGGAGGAGAAAGAAGAACAATAGGAGCATGAGGAGGATGAGGAGAAAGAAGAACAATAGGAGGAGCATGAGGAGGAGACAGAAGAACAATAGGAGCATGAGGAGGAAGAGGAGGAGAAAGAGGAGCATGAGGAGGAGGGGAGGAGGACGAGGGGGCGATGGAGGAAGATGGAGATTAGCGTACGAGTCGGGGGATTGCAGAAGAGGTCCTATGAAACTTATTCCCCGCGCTGAGGGGGATTTAAGACTGAATTGGGTAAACAAGTTTGCGAAGTGTGTAAGGGACAAAAGAAGGGTGGGCTGGGATTAATGTGTGTGCCTGGTCGTGGGCGTGTGCTTGTGCGTGGGTGTGAGTATGGATGTGGGCGTTTGCTTGGATATGCATGGGTACAGGAGTATGCTTGGGTGTGGGCGTAGCTTTGGACGTGTATTAGCGTAGACTTGGGAGTGGGCGTAGCTTTGGACGTGTATTAGCGTAGACTTGGGTGTGGGCGTAGCTTTGGACGTGTATTAGCGTAGACTTGGGTGTGGGCGTGTTTTTGGGTGTGTGTTTGGGCGTAGGTGTGGGCGTGTTTTTGGGTGGGTGTGGGCGTAGGTGTGGGCGTGGCGTGTTTACTATTGCACCTCGACGGGCTTTCTTCCAGCGGTCGGTTCGGGCGCGTCAACTAGAAGAAAAACTCCAAACATCGATTATTGATTGCTTTTCACTATCTTCCCTTCACTACATATTTTGCGACCAAGAAAATATTCGAAAATGTCCGCCTGCGCGGTGAAATATTTGAGCCACGCTCATTTGGCAACCACAGAAATATTTCGTCTAGTTCGTTTTCGGAATACCGACTACATAAATGGCCTCGTTAGTAAGATTATCTGTGGGGTACACAATTTAATGGTCTGGCGCAAATAAATGAATATACAAACAAACCAAACAGTTGGCAGCCATTAGAGCATATTGCTTAGGTGTTTATCTAAACGGATATTGTAACCGCTGTTACCATACTGCGTATGTTAGTCACCCCACTTTGGATAAGTATTGTCCTTCTTGATCTCTTATTTTTCCAACTATTTTAGGTATTGGAAGTGATTCTTGAGACCGTAACATTTCGAACCGTAGTACATTGCACTGCCTCTGCAGTAAGTTTAATCCATTCATTAACTACACGGCTGGCGAAGTTGTTTCTACCCACTTCCGAATTAAGTTCACGTCCTGACAGCTTGAGACCGTTGTTTCTACAAATTCTGCTGAGGTTACATACCCGAAGGAATGACCTCTTATGTAAACAAAAATCGCCTATTTTACTGAGATCCACATTCTTGGTTACGTTTCCACGTTTAAGGGGACGAACTTGGTCTCGAGTTCGAGCCTGGCCGTCGGACACAACTCAACTCCCAGGGAGCACTCCACCTCCCCGGGGGAGTCGGGAGTGTCTTTCAGGTACCAACTAACACCTACCAATCGCCACATACCTATCAACTAACACCTGCCAACCACTACCCACCAACCACCAACCATTACCTACCACCACCTACAAACAACCATCCAGCAAATACCAACCACCTACCACCAATTACCACCTACCACCAACTACCACCTACCACCAACTACTACCTACCACCAATTACCACCTACCACCAACTACCACCTACCACCAACTACCATCTGACACTAACTACCTACCACACACCCACCAAGAGCTACCTACCACCAACCACCTACCACCTACCACCAATTACCACCTACCACCAACTACCTACACCTACCTACCACAAACTATCCACCTACCACAAACTACCAACTACCACCTACCACCAACCACATACCACTAACCACCTATTACCAGCTATCTACACCACCACGGCAGCATCAGCAGCAGCAAGAGAAGGAACAATGAGAAGTTTTATAACTACACACGAGACCATGAGCGGTGCGCACCCATCCATCCATCTGGGCAGAGAGCCATCTGGCACAAAGTTTCCAGCTGGCGTGTCGTCGCGGGGGTCGATTCAGGTCTTCTCGTGCCGCAGCACCTGTCGCGATAGATGGTTGAG
>NC_134810.1:43296765-43306765 GCF_046742065.1 Oratosquilla oratoria | reverse complement strand
AACTGTCAGTTAAAACTGCATGTGTGTGGGTATCTCAGTGATACTCAGATACCCACACACGTGCAGTTTCAACTGACAGTTACAACTGTTCAGTTATAACTGTCAGTTAAAACTGCACGTGTGTGGGTATCTCAGTGATACTCAGATACCCACACGCCGTGGCTGTTTTGGAACAGCCACGGCGTGGGACAATCACTGATAGCCTTTGAGATTAAACCGGTGCTTTCGAGATTAAGAGGCGAGATCGAGGCCCAATGGTTCAAAGCGACCTAACTGTGACCTGAAGAAAATGAATGACCGCCATGGAATTTGTCTTAATTCACTGGAATCGGCACTATAGCTTTGAGCATATCTGCCGTCAGGTGATTTTATTCAGTGATGGAAAACGCGTGCAGAGGTCAAGAGGTTTATTGTGAAAGGATACCTACACTTTCTCGTATGTTTTCTGAAATACGTATGACATCACTAAGTATAACATCAAATCACAAAAAAAAAAAAAAAAAATCATCGTGCCCCCGAAATTACTGTGGATTTTTTTATGGTACTCTATCGAAAATGGAAATTGGAAGGTGGATTTCGGGCAGATTTACGATCAACTTAATGAAGCCCGGTTTGTTTTAAGAATGCGGACCCTGGTAGCCCGAAGGGATTACAGTAGATGCTGATAACTTGCACCAAAAAAGTATCTTTACCTTTGTGTCCGGTGGAGGTCGGGATGAGCAATCCGATGTCCGGAGAACGCGCGCGCACACACACACACACACACACACACACACACACACACACACACACACACACACACACACACACACGACTCGATAGCGCGGTTGGTAGAGTTCCCGGCTGCAACTACGGTCCTCCGGGTTCGAATCCCGCCCAGGGCTGAATTAATTTCAGTATCGCTGCGCTGCGAGCCGTTACTCCAACTCGTAGGCGGGGAGTTTGTGTGTATGTGTGCGTGTAAGCAGACCACACACACACACACACACACACACACACACCGACTCGGTGGCACAGTTGGTAGAGGCTGAACTGGGAAGCAGGAGTGCTCCAGTAACCAGTTCGAATCCTGCCCAGGGGCCGAAATTATTTCGGTATCGCTGTGCCTCGGGTCGTTACTCTGACTCTCGTGGGCGGGGAGTTGGGTGTGTGTGTGTGCGTGTGTAAGGTCACAGCATTACCCATAGATCGGTCATACATGAGCTCTGAGCTCTCTTCCTGGAGGGAAATAGCTGTCGATCACGAGTCCAACACGTGATCCAAAGACCATGGTGAATCACACACACACACACACACACACACACACACTACTTTTATTATATCAAAGAGTGCCAAGAGAGATAAAGTTATAAAAATGAAAAATAGGAACAGACTTCTCGTAGAGAATCACTTCAAAATCTGAAGTTTTCAGAAGTGTCTTCAAACTCCATTTTCGGAAAAAAAAAAAAAAAAATCCAGATCACAAAAAGCCGAGCGGGAATCCTTCAGGGTTGAGTGGGTGGAAGTGAAATTCCAAAGGCTCCACGTGGGGATGAACGAATAAAGAAAGAAAGAAAGGAAACTCATCCCTGGGGCGTTCTCGTTTGTGAATTAAGTCCATTGTAGGACAAAATGACAGCCTCCTTTCTCAGCAGCTCCGTTCATATTTCCATCTAGAGAAGCGGTTCTCAGCCTCTGCAAATACAGCTAAATAATGAACTACTCCCTCCAGAAAAAACACTCAAAATATCTCGTAGTAGTACTCGACAGGACCCTGACATACAAACGACACCATGAAAATACTGCACATGAACTAAAGAAGAGGAACTCGCTCACCAGGAAACTAGGTGGAACGTCATAGGGTGCATCTTGGACCGTGCTAAGAACATACACACTAGCCCTATGCTACAGTGTGGACACGCAGCGCCCACACAAGCAAAACTGACGCCCAGCTAAGTGAAACTATGCGGGTTATAGCCGGTGTCATCAAGTCTGCACCATTGGTGTGTCTGCTAACAATGAGTGAGATTTCCCCACCACGCCTCCGTAGACAAAAGCTGCGCCAACGCACTAGGGACACCAACATCGACACACCTTTGAAACGAATAACTGACGAAGCACCCACTGCATCAAGACTAAAACCAAGAAGTCCTCTTAACGAATCATCTCAACAAGACTTCAACATTAAGGAAGCTTGGAGATCAGAATGGAAGGAGTATCTTCCTAGAGGTGGCGACCTAATAAGGGAGCCCATTGAATAACTGCCCGGTTTCTAACCACCAGACCAGAAAGTAATGGACACAAAGGATTACAAAGGCGGAGCATGCCGACAGGAGATGAGACCTTTTGGTCCATATCTGGGTCAGATGCGAAAAAACCATAATAATGATAAATAAACAAATGAATAAATAAAAACTATAACAATGTAAATAACAAGATACATAAATAAATGTATAGGTGTAGTTAAGTAATAAACAAACAGGTAAATAGTAAATAATAATAAATTGACATATAACTAATAATAAATGAGAATCAAGCAAATAATAATAAACAAGCAGACAAATGATAATAAAACAAATAAACAAATGATATAAATGATAACCATTACAGCATCTTGCATAGGTGTCTATCTGGTAAATAGCCTGAGATCAGGCTATGGCAGAATAGCGGTCAACCTGTAACGATGGAGGTATCGTGAATCCCCTATATGTCATGCATGCCATGTATCCCCATAGGACACAGACCATCTCGTGTTGAACTGTCCGGTCACAGCGATACCGGGAGAGATACGACACAAGTGCATGGACTATGCTTCTGAATTCGGAGATGCGAGAAACTCCACACACAACCACTATCCCATCCTACCACTCCACAGAGTGGATTTGGGTACTTGCCCGTGGGAGGAGGGGGAAGCCGCGACCTCATACGAACCAATTTCCTCGCGAGGACACTTTTTAACTCTCGGACTTAATTTCGTATCACGCGGGACACGTTCTTTCGCGCCTAACGCGGATGGAGGACAGACTTCGTTACTGTTTCTGGGTTTCAGTCAATCAGTCAGACATTTCAAGTCCACTGCTGAACAGAGGCCTCTTCCAATCTCTGCCATGGCACTCCTGTAAACTTCTTTCCCTTTCCCAGATCGAGACAGACACTATGACCACATCATTTACGCGACTTCGCATCCTAACCCACCCCCCACTTCCCTTCTCCTCATCATCATCACCCATTTCCTCCTCCTCCCCTCTTCCTCTTCGTTCAGTCCACTTCTTCCCATCTATTACACCCCTCCTCCACCTCCTCCTCCTCCTCGATCTACCTTTTCTCCTCCCTTCCCCCTACACCTCTTCCTCCTCCCCCTCCTCCTCCTCCTCCTCTTTCTACTCTTCCTTCTCATCGTTCCACTCCTTCCCTTCCCCTCCTCTTCGTTTAATCCACTTCTCCCCACCTTCTACACCGCTCCTTTTCCACCTCCTCCTCCTCCTCCTCGATCCATCCCTTCTCTTCCCCTCCTCCTATACCTCCTCTTCTTTCTTCTTCCCCTCCTCCTCCTCCTCTTCTTCCTTCTCCTCCTCTTCCTCCTCATCGTTCTACCCCTTCTCTTCCCCTCCCCTCCTCCTACATCTCATCCTCATCCTCGTTCCCCCCACTCCTCCCCTCCTCCCACACCTCTCCTCCTCTTCCTCCTCCACCTCGTCCTACTCCCTCAGTCCGACCTCGAGTTGGGTCAAAGGAGGTCTATGCCGACCTTTTTTGAGCGTACGGCCGCCTTTCGTCTTCGTCATTGTCGTCTTCGTCTTCGTCTTCGTCTTCTTCGTCTTCGTCTTCGTCTTCGTCTTGTCCTCCGCTGAGGAGAAACTCCCAAAGAACTCGTTCGCCTTCGCGATCCTCTCGTGTCTCCTTCGTGTTCCTCCATTTTTATCCATTTATATTTATTTATCGTTTACTTATTTATTTATCTATTTATTTATTTTTATATGTTTATTTATCATCACCACGTAACCACTGCACATATATCACATCACTACATCACATCACGTCAAATCACTACACACCCCACAGCAAGTCACATCACTACACATTACATATCACACCACAACACGACCATGTTCCACCACTACATTGCATCACATCACTACACATCGTCACATCACTACATCACGGCACATCACATAACATATCACATGTACCGTATCACACCACTACACTCCACATCACACTAAATCACATCACATCACATCACATATCACATCACTTCTACCATGTCACACCACATCACATGACATCACTGCACCACATCAGCACATCACCACATCACTACCGTCGTCGTGAGGAGCAAGATCTCGTTAGTTATTGGCAGGATCGGAGCCTGAGCCCTTGGCCAAACCTGTTTAAAAGATAACCTTGTTTCCCTTCTCTGCCCTTTGTAGAAAGCCTTGATCACATTTTTCTCCCCCTTTAGTCTTTGCGACCCATTCCCCCCCCCCTCTTTTTGTCTCTCTCTTTTTTTCTCTTTTTTTCTCTCTCTTTTTTTTTTGCCCTCGCCTCGCCGCGTGGGCGCCCTTGCGTTTTCGTTAGAATCTAATTTGTCGCTTGTTTCGCCAAAACGTTCGTTACCCGGTGTTGGTATGTTACCTCGCAGTGCAATTGTTATTTCGCAATAATGTACGTTATTCCGGGATGTCCGTTATTCCGGAGTGTCCGTTATTCTAGAGTGTCCGTTATTCTGGAGTGTCCGTTATTCTGGACCGTCCGTTATTCCGGAGTGTCCGTTATTCCGCTTTGTCCGTTATTCCGCATTGTCCGTTATTCCACAGTGTCCGTTATTCCGCAGTGTCTGCTATTTCACAGTATCCGTTATTCCGCATTGTCCGTTATTCCGCAGTGTCCGTTATTTTGCAGTTTTTGTTCCAACACATGTCCCGTCCTTCTGTACATTCGACAAGAGTCCGTTATTCCAAAGTAATCTAGGTTATTCCGTTTTGTTTTTTGTTTTTTTGTTTTTTCATCACTGAGATGCCGACACTGTCCTTTGTTCTAAGACACTCTCCATCATTACAATTACTAGTTTGTTATATTTATTTATTTCTAGATACTGTTACTTGTTCCAAGACAAGACATACATGCATACATACATACATACATACATACATACATACAAACGTACATAAATACATACGAATGTACGTACAAACATACATATATATACATACATACATACAAACGGTATTTCTTAACAAGCGGGATGCCTGAGTCCAGGGGTACATTTCTTCTTCTTCTTCTTCTTCTTCTTCTTCTTCTTCTTCTTCTTCTTCTTCTTCTTCTTCTTCTTCTTCTTCTTCTTCTTCTTCTTCTTCTTCTTCTTCTTCTTCTTCTTCTTCTTCTTCTTCTTCTTCTTCTTCTTCTTCTTCTTCTTCGTCTTCTTCTTCTGCTTCGTCTGCTTCTTCTGCTACTTCTTCTTCATCTTCTTTCTTCTTCTTCTTCTTCTTCTTCTTCTTCTTCTTCTTCTTCTTCTTCTTCTTCTTCTTCTTCTTCTTCTTCTTCTTCTTCTTCTTCTTCTTCTTCTTCTTCTTCTTCTTCTTCTTCTTCTTCTTCTTCTTCTTCTTCTTCTTTTACTTTTCCTCCTCCTTATTTTTTCTTCTGAGAAAAGTGAAATGGGCTTCGTCAACGGCACTGAACACAGTAAGACCTGACAAGGCATTGCATTACGCGACGCGACTTACCACGACCTGACATTACACGGTACGGCACGACCTGACATTACACGGCACGACACGACCTGACACAACGCTGCATGACAAAAGCTGACGTGACACGGTATGATACGACCTGACACAACAGGACACGGCACCTGACCTGACACGATACGACACGACATGACCTCACACGATACGACACATGACCTCACACGATACGGCACGACATGACCTGACATGATACGGCACGACAAGACCTGACACGACACGACACACGACCTGACACGACACGACACAAGTCCAGACACGACACGACACACGACCTGACACGACCTGACACGACATGACACGACACACGACCTGACACGAGACGACACACGATCTGACACAAACACGACACACGACCTGACACGACACGGCACCCGACCTGACACGACACGACACACGACCTGACACGACACGACGCGAGGCAAATAAAAAGACCGAGTATATATTCTCCCCCAACTTTGTTATTCTTGTAAGAGCAGACGACATGTCCATTTAATGTCGAGTAGTGGAGCCTTTTGCGGGTGTATTCTCCCCCTCTCCCCCTCTCCCTTCTCCCCCTCCACCCTTCTCCCCCTCTCCCGCTCTCCCCTCCGCTTTCCCTGTCCTCTCCCCCTCTTCCACTCCCCCTCCCCCTCTCCCTGTCCCCCTACCCCTCTACCGCTCGCCCAATCCTCCTCTCCCCCTCTCCCTCTCCCCCTCTCCCCTCTCCCTCTCCCCCTCTCCCTCTCTCCCCCTCTCCCTCTCCCCCTGTCCCCCTCTGCTACAGAGGAGGCAACGTGGGAGGATGCTACGAGAATGGACAAAGCAGCTGTTAGGCGGCTGTCAGAACAAAAGCGACGCCCATGGAGTGGGTGGGTGGGGTTGGGGGGGTGGTGATGGGCTTTACACACCTCTCACGGTTCTAACCCCCCCTCGTCACCGGGGTGAATAAAATCCTCTGGCGGCAGAAAGAACGGAAGGAAAAGTGTCATTTGCTGCGGATGGGAACGAAGCGACGTTGCCGCATTGCTTCTGACGTCAGCCGTGCGACGGGAGGCGGGGATGACACTTCGTCCAGATGGAGCTGAGATGAAAAGGAAAACAAATGAATGGGTGTTGGCTGGGTGAAGGGCGGCTGGGTGCGTGCCTTGGCTGACCACCCCCCCATATAAGGGGGAAAAGGTATTTTGGTATATGTATGTTTATATATACATGCATACATATATATATATAACGTAGAAACCACTGTTGGAGTAGAAAAGACTGGAAACGGGGAATCTATATATTTCGATTGCAAACTGCAATCCTCTTCAGTAGAGGGGTATCTACTGAAGAGGATTGCAGTTTGCAATCGAAATATATAGATTCCCCGTTTTCAGTCTTTTCTACTCCAACAGTGGTTTCTACGTTATTGACAAATGTGTGATTACATTTTTCACCTGTAATATATATATATATATATATATATATATATATAATATATATATATTGTGTGTGTGTGTGTGTGTGTGTGTGTGTGTGTGTGTGTGTGTTTGTATTTACCTAGTTGTATTTTACGGGAAGGGGAGCTATGCTCGTAGTGTCCCGTCTTCATATCTCGTTTTATCTAAACTGTGTGTGTGTGTGTGTGTGTAGTGTGTAGTGTAGTGTGTACATATTTATTATGGATGTGTATGTATATATCATGTACGTATGTATATACTGTATGTGTTGTATATGGGTACGTATGTATATATTGTATATATGTATATGTTAATATTATGTACGTATGTATATATGTATTGTATATGTGTATGTATGTGTGCATGTATGTATGTATGTATGTATGTACTCGTATGTATGTGTTCTTGAATGAGACAGTGAGGTCCTGAAAAAAAATGTCGAGTGACAATGATCGACCTTATGCCAGGAGTAAATACGGTCGGAAATTGTATTGTCAAACCCACGAATGATTCAGAAAGTGAACAGAATGGATCGATCATCAAGAATATATTGAATCTTGAAAATAAAATGAAGGTTTATGAAACTTGTACGAATTGCAGCAAAAAAGTCATTTTTCCCTACAAACGAGACTTTGACCTTTTCGTTCAAAATCTGACAAAATCTGACATATGCTGGATGCAAATGAATGACGGATGGATATATGAAGCCACTTTTTTTCTTCTTCCCCTTTTAACCTAAAGCTTCCGCGGTATTATTATTTGTATTATTATGCATATACTTCGGTATCAGTTTATTTATACGAGACTAGATATGGTTTAACGTCACAAACTCCCTCCTATCGGAAGGCTAGGACGGTGCCCCTCACAGAAGACTTTGTAGCGTGGAATTTAATGAACCATGCCCTTGGTTCAACTACGCCGGTGGCAGGGTTCGAACCGCCATCCCCTCAACCTTCGCCGCAAGTAACGACGCCCTAACCCGCTCAGGCAACAAGCTGCCATTATTTTATATTTTACTAAAAAAAAAAAAAAAAATCGTAGATGTATTGAAATTTCGGGTCAACCCTGCACTCACTATGGCGGATCTGACCAAAGCTTTATTCCGCGGGGCGGACGATCCCCACCCTAGACCAAAACACTTCCCTATGTCCTCCGAACGATAAAACATGCTGAACGAAACATTATGGACACAGTCGAGTCACTTGTGCAGCCAACCGAAGAACGCTGAAGACAATGGCTGTTCTTCTTGTTCAAGTTTTGAGGTCATAGTTAGAGCAAAAGGGGCTTCAAATAGTAAACCTCGAGGTTCTGGAGAGACAGGACTCTCAGTTCAGCCCCGTATAGGTCGAGAGTCCATCGAAGACTCTCAACGGCTGTTAAGTCACGAGACGCATCTCTATTGGTAGCAACTTTTTGCTCACTCGAGCTTTATCGTCCACTTGAGTACGACTCAAATTCTCGAGCGCAACGTCGGCTGCCATATGTACGATGCATCACACTACTATCATTATAGAATATAAAGTCATCGCTGTATTACTCGTTCTCTTTTATTCTTGGGTAATAATAAACACAGAAAACGTGATCAAAGCAGTTCACAGAATCCGGGGGGTAAATCGTGTACAACTACAAAAATATATATATATAATCAAAACGCCGCCCACGGCAACCTCGTGTACACTCACGCCTCATGAAGCCAACGCAGGCATCATCGTACCGATTACAAAGGATAACAAAGGCGGAGCACACCGACAGGAGACCTTTTGGTCCATATCTAGGTCGGATGCGAAAAAATAATCATAATGATAATAAATAAATTAATAAATAAAAACTATAATCATGTAAGTAACAAATAAGATACATAAATAAATGTATAGGTATAGTAAAATAATAAACAAACAGGTAAATAGTAGATAATAATAAATTGACATATAACTAATAATAAATGAGAATCAAACAGACAAATGATAACAAAACAAAAACAATATAGAATAAATGATAATCATTACAGCATCTTGCTTAGGTGTTTATCTAAATGATTCTTAAAGCTTCGAACTGAACTACATTGCACTGCCTCTGCAGGAAGTTTATTCCATTCATTAACTACACATTTGGCGAAGTTGTTTCTACCCACTTCCAAATTGAATCTATTTCCCGACAGTTTGAGACCATTGTTTCTTGTCTGATTCTCATTCAGTATTAAGCTTGTATGAGCGAAAAGTTGTTATATCAATAAACATTTCTTCGACCTCCCATAGTCCGTCTCTCGACTTTCTTGTCGTCAATTGCACTAACTCTCTCATTTCACAAAAGCTGGTGCTTGCCTGCAGTCAGCTGTCAAACCGAAGCTTCCGATCATCTGCTACCTTTATTAACCCCCGTAAATGGGGCGACGTACTTTATTAATTTTTTATTGTGTCTTTATTTCTGTTGATTTTTCTTCTTCCGGCTGTCATTTGGGGTCCATTCTGTGCATATGGGAAGATGGGCGGACTCTCTTTGGATGGGGGTCTCACCCGTTTGAGGTCCACTCACCCCCCTGCTCCTCCCCCTCCCCTCCCTCCACCTAACCCCCTCCCTCCACCTAATCCACTCCCTCCACCTAGCCCCATCCCTCCACCTAACCCCCTCCCTCCACCTAACCCCCTCCCTCCACCTAATCCACTCCCTCCACCTAACCCCCTCCCTCCACCTAATCCCCTCCCTCCACCTAATCCCCCTCCCTCCACCTAACCCCCTCCCTCCACCTAACCCCCTCCCTCAACCTAATCCCCTCCCTCCACCTAATCCCCTCCCTCCACCTAGCCCCCTCCCTCCACCTAGCCCCCTCCCTCCACCTACCCCCTCCCTCCACCTACT
>NC_134810.1:43289265-43294265 GCF_046742065.1 Oratosquilla oratoria | reverse complement strand
CCATGGTTAACAGATGACATCAGAAGTGTAATGAAAGAAAGAGATGAATTACAAAAAAACTTGAAATTAAATAGATATAGAAATTCTTTGCAAAATCAGTATAAAACTAAAAAGATACAAGTTAGAAATAGCATAGCAAATAGGAAAAAACAGCTGAGTAGGAGTCGTCTTAACGACAATAAAGGTAACATTTCTGGTACGTGGAATGTAGTTAAACAAATGTTGCCAGATAGTAGAAGCAACTCATGCCAAATCGATGACGAAGATCTGTCGAAAAGGGCGGAAGACCTGAATAATCTTTTTGCAAATGTAGGTAGAGTAACCTATCAGAAAACACAAGAGGGATTAAATGAAAATACGGCTAATATAGACATACAAGGTGGATCACAAAATACTGTTATCGATGTAAAAAATTATTTTAAACCTACTCCCGTAGATTGTGAAACCGTAATTTTAACTGTTAAAGAGCTCAGCGATTCTAGTTCTTATGGCTCTGACGAAATACCTGTGCGTTTTATCCGTGACTCACTACCTGTACTTGCCTTTTATATTACTTTAATTATCAATACGTCAATTGTAACCAACACTTTCCCTGACATATGGAAAACAACTCATGTCATTCCAATTCATAAAGGTGGAAATAATGCTGATATAAATAATTATAGGCCAATTTCTCTAATTTGCGTCCTATCTAAAATTCTAGAAAAGGTAGTAGCCAAGCAGCTAGCTTCATTCCTCGAGTCCAATAAACTCTTAGTAAACTCACAACACGGCTTCCGTTCAAAGCTCTCTACAGAAACAGCTCTCCTGAAAGTTACCGATACTCTTTTCCATAACATTGACAACAAACAAATCTCCCTCCTTATTCTTCTTGATCTATCTAAAGCTTTTGACAGCGTACATCACGATACTTTGCTTAGGAAATGTGTGGAAGTTAGTATAGACCCTACTTGGATAGATAATTATTTATCTAATAGATTGCAAGCAGTTCGTTTAGGATAGGTCACATCAAATTTACAAAGCATAAACTTTGGTGTCCCACAAGGGTCTATCCTGGGACCAATTTTATTCTCTATTTATGTAAACGATCTCTCCAAATCACTTCCTAACACTTTAGTTTTTCAATACGCTGACGATACGCAAATCATAATGACAGGAAATATTGAAGGCTTAGACGAGTTGACAAGAAAAGCTGAAAATATACTGCTAAGGGTTAAAACCTATTTCCAAATTAACGGACTGCTATTAAACGAAAAGAAAACTCAATGTATGTTTGTAGGTTCTAGGCAGTATATATCAAGAATACCAGAAGACACGATCATAAATTTTAACGGCTCAGTCATTAAACCTGTAAAAGTAGTTAAGAATCTGGGGGTGTATATGGACCAATATTTGTCTTTCGATAGTCACATAGATCATATACATAAGAAAGTCACGGGGATACTTATGTACCTCACACGAATAAAGGATTGTCTTGATTATGAAACGCGAGTTATGGTAATTGACGCACTGGTACTCAGCATAATAAATTATTGCTCAAATGTATGGGGCTCAGCTAATAAAACCCAGATTGAAAGAGTACAAAAATTACAAAACTTTGCTGCTAGAGTTGCTGTAGGGGGGATAGGTAAATACGACCACGTCTCACCCGCGATTAAACGTTTGAATTGGCTCAAAATAGAAAATAAGTGTTCATTTGATATATGTATGTTTATATTTAAAATATTAAAAAAGAGATTCCCCGAATGGTTGTATAGAAATATCTTCGACATCAGTATAACAAGAGATAGGCCATCAAGGCAAAGACAGAATCTCTATGTTCATCGGGTAAATACTGAAATAGGCACAAGAATGATACCTGTAAGAGGGCCTAAGACATGGAATAAACTCCCTATCGCTATTAGAGACATAACATCAATAAATGTGTTCAAAGATAGGTTGCGTAAATATTTTCTAGATAATCAAATGTAAGTCAGCAAACATTTGTTAGCGTATAATATGCACTAGTAACACAAGGTTTTTAAGCATATTCGATTTTGTAACATTGTGAATTTTTTTTTTTTTTTTACCTCCATGTTCTTGCGTTGATAAGCACTGCTAACACAAGTTTTTAAGCTTATATCATTTTGTACTATTATAAAGTCTTTAGTTTTTACCTTCATGTTTTATGTGTACAAAAATATGTATCACTATGTAATGCTCTTGTGAATATTGTAAATAATGTAAAGAATACCCAATGAAAATTGGAATAAAGGAATTATTATTATTACTCTCTCTCTCTCTCTCTCTCTCTCTCCCTCCTTCCAACAATGGGAACACCTGATTACTCTGGACTGCTATGTTCTGCAGACACTCTCTTCATCTCTCGTTGACCATTTCTCTGACTCCACCTTTTATGACGCTGTCCCTGCCCATGGATAGAAGTGCTGGTTAATTCTGGCCGACGAGGATAAACAACCCTTGGCTGCTCGACCCTGTAGAAGAGAGAGAACGTGAAAGGTTATTTTAGCTTAGCGCCTCCTGGCGAAAATTCCGTACCAGTACCTCTTCTTCCTCCTCTTCCTCCTTCTCTTCCTCCTCTTCCTCCTCCTCCTCCTCCTCCTCTTCCTCCTCTCAAGAGAGCGCGGGCTATTCGCATACCCTTCGGGCGCCTCTGAATAAAATCGGCTGGCGAGTCTTACAGCAACAAGACGACCCCAACCAATCCTATCCCTGCCGTGCCGAGTCATGATTTTTCTTTTGTCGTTAACAAGAACAAAATATATGAAGGACTTCGCCGTCTCGTTGGAGTTAATTGATTTAGGCTCGTAATGTGTTCGTTTTTTTTTTTTTTTTTTAACTGGATTTACATCAGGAACGGCAAAGGAAGGTTTCCGAAGGAGGGGAAGGCGGGGGAGGAGCCTTTTTCTGCTCTCGGAATTGGGTCATATTTGTCCTAAATTACGTGAACGTAATGTGATCTGTGCATATGCGCTTCATGTGGACACAAAAATGTGTGTGTGCGTGCGTAAGTACGCCTAGAGGCTTCGGCTTGTGGACACGCACGCGGTATATATGAGTATGTGTGTGTGTGTGTGTGATTCACCATGGTCTTGAATCATGTGTTGGACTCGTGATCGACAGTATTTCCCTCTAGGAAGAGAGCTCAGAGCTCATGTATGACCGATCTATGGGTAATACTGTGACCTTACACACACACACACACCTCCACGAGAGTTGGAATAACGACTCGCAGCGGAGTGATACTTAAATTATTTCAGCCCTGAGCGGGATTCGAACCCGGACCGCCGTAGTGCCGGCCGGGAACTCGAACCACTGCCTGTCTGGGTCTGTCAGTCTCTCTCTGCCTCTGTCTGCATGCCTACTCTCTGTCTACACGTCTTTGAGTGTCCATTTAGTCCTTGCCTCAATCTTTCTTCGAACGCAGATAAGACTCGGGAACGCACGCGTGTGTAGGAATGAAAGCTCTTTCATCGACATTCAATTCGTAAGCCATCTCTCCACAAATGGACCATGAAGGGATGCGTATTCCCTCCATCAATCTTCCTCCTTTATTTCCACCAATAAACCTAGATGGAGTTTCTCAGTGTTCCCTCTGTCTTCCTTTAACACTCCTTCACAGGGGAAAGGGGTCTTTGCCCTTAGCCAAATAAAATCGCCTGACGGCAGCTCAGATACATACCACAGACTTTAAAGATTGCCAGAGCTGGGCGCGTTACCAGGGGACAAATAGTGCGTTACACGCCGGACAGGTAGTGCGTTACCGAAAAATCTGCGTATAAATACTGCGCATGTGTATATACATATACACATACGCAGTAACGCGGACCGCTCTAAGGAAATTAAGATCGGTAACGCATTGACGGAACTGCACCCCAGATTTTTCGGTAACGCACTACCTGTCCTGCGGTAACGCACTACCTGTCCTGCGGTAACGCACTACCTGTCCTACGGTAACGCACTACCTGTCCGGCGATAACGCACAACCTGTACGGCGGTAACGCACTACCTGGCCGACGGTAACGCACTACCTGTCCTACGGTAACGCACTACCTGTCCGGCGATAACGCACAACCTGTACGGCGGTAACGCACTACCTGTCCTGCGGTAACGCACTACCTGTCCAGCGGTAACGCGCCCAGCTCTGTAAATAGCAAAAGGAATCCGGTGGCATACTGCAGATGCTTCATTCTGGCGAGGTATCAGGCGAAGGCGACTTTGCTCAGCTGAGAGGGATACACTTGGAAGGAAATGGGGTCTGGATTGAGATCCCATTTTTTCTTACCCCATTTTTACCCACCCACCCTAATTTACCCCAATTTTCATCCCATTTTACTTCCCATTTTTACCCTAATTAACCAAATTGTTATCTCATTACCCCCATCTTTATCCCATTTTACTCCCATTTTTACCCTATTTAACCAGATTGTTACCGCCTTTTACCCAAATTTTCATCCCAATATACTCCTATTTTTACTCTAATTAACCAAATTGTTATCCCATTACCCCCATCTTTATATAATTTTACCCCAATTTTTATCCTATTTCATTTCCCATTTTTACCTTATTTAACCAAATTGTTATCCCATTTCCACCAATTTTATTTCATTTTACTCCCAACTCCCCCATTTTGCCCTCATTTTTTACTCCCCATCTTTACCCCCATTTACATTTTCATCCCATTTTACTCCCCATATTTACCCTATTTAACCAAATTGTTATCCCATTTCCCCCAATTTTATCTCATTTCACCCCCAACTCCCCCTATTTTACCCTATTCTTTACCCCCAGCTTCTGCCACTGACCCATTTTTATGTCCTCACGTATGGAAGGCCGGACACTCCACATGAGTGCCTGGATTTGGGTCAGCCAAGTATTCAAAAACACGACCACGTGCCCAAATGCACATCCGATGAACATCACCCAGAGCACGCCTCACTCTATATATGCCACCTTACTTTTTTATATCGTGTGTGTGTGTGTGTGTGCACGCGCGCGCA
>NC_134810.1:43266765-43281765 GCF_046742065.1 Oratosquilla oratoria | reverse complement strand
AGTTAGTATTTCTGAAAATGACGTCTGTATGTAGCGTGCTGTCCCATAGCTTCAGTCTTAAAGTCCTCTGGCACTAAGCTTGTGAAATCTGAAGCCAAGAGTTTAAGAACTATATTAACCACAGCCGCCACTCAAGGTCTTCTGTGGCAAAGATACTTTATTCATCTATAGCCACAATGGCTAAAAATGTTTTAGGGGCAGTGCTAACCTTGCATATATGAGGGGACCGAAAGTGGGGGGGGTCGCCGATTTTATGAAGCGGCCTTGCTGTGGATGTACTATGTCTTGCTGCATTGCTTCTAACCCAGGGCAGTGGGCGAGATGCAGGGATGACCCGTCATCCAGGAAAGGTAAAGATAAGAGAGAGAGAGGGATTGTGAATGGGAGTGTAGTATGTGGGGATGCAAAAGCCGTTGGTATATATATATATATATATATATATATATATATATTATATATATATATATATATATATATATTTCAACCATATTAATTTTTTACTGGTTACGTCTCAGCTGAGTTCGAGTCCTTGGCTTGACTACGTATCAGTTTCCGTATATGTTTCAGTCAAGCTCCTTGTCAGTCTCGATCGTGATGGCATGGAATTAAAGTGACAAGTTAATATGGATATGGTTGAAAAAGATTAACATCTGTGTACTGGGGACCATTCCGTGTATTTGTGTATATATATGTATGTATATATATATATATATATATATATATATATATATATATATATATGTATATATTTATATATATATATATATATATATATATAAATGATGGACGCGGTCTGACAGTTTTCCATTTTTCAGCTCAACTCCCCCCAGCTTCCTCGTTATCTCCTGTCTTTCCTCTACGCAATTTGTGTTCGTTTTCAAAGCTGTTCTTCGAATAAGTTTGATATTATATATATATGTATATCTATATATATATATATATATATATATATATATATATATATATATATATGTATATCTATATATATATATATATATATATTTTTTTTTTTTTTTTTTTTTTTTTTTTTTTTTGAGCACACGACTAGAGTCTCTGTTTCGGGTGTACCAGCTCTCTCAGGCCTCGTTTCATTCTTTTTTTTTCTAAATTGCGACACTGCTTCTGACCCAGGGCGGTGGGCAGGGTGCAGGGATGACCCGTCATCCAGGAGGTGCTCAGATGAGAGGAAGGGTGGGAGGGGTGTGGAGTGTATTTGGGGATGTAATGGGTGGGAGTGTTTTTGTGCCTTTCCCTTTTTGGCTACCTCCCTTGGAAGGGGGAAAAAGCCTTGGTATATGTATGTATGTATGTATGGTTTTGAAATTTCATCTTCGGGTGTACCGGGTTTATCAAACCACCGGGACCCGTTAGTTGATATTACGAACAAGAGATGGCGCTGAAACAAACGTTTGTCGCTCGTGAACAAATTAAGTTACAGAAACCTTACAAATTTATCAAGATTAACGCATCCAACAATTTGACAGGCTTGTAGAAATTTCGTTGTTGTCAGCGCCAGATTGTTTGATCAAATCTGTACCACCTTTATGGATGAAGATGACAGGTGGTAATGGACATGGAACTACCTAGTGTAGGCCTTATGGTCTCTTGCAGTCTCCTTCATTCTCATGTTCTTATGTTCCTCCAACTTTGTTCTAATATAACAAAAGATATATAATCACCACCTAATTTTGTTTTTGGCGAAAACACTTTGTTGGCATATATGTCAACAAAAACATTGTTGCCACACTTCTCAAAAAAAACATTTTCGCCACATTTCTGGACGCCACCTTTGCCTTTTGTGCATGGGCAGCCACCGGTATTCATTGTGAATAGATCCCTGGTCGAGACCCAACGCCCCATAGCATCCGCCCACACACACACGGTGGCGCAGTTGGTAGAGTCCCTGACTGTCACTACGGCGGTCCGGGTTCGAATCCTACCCAGGGCTGAAATAAATTCAGTATCACTGCGCTTTGAGTCGTTACTCTAACTCGTGGGCGGGGAGTTGGGGGTGTGTATGCGTGTAAGGTCACAGCAGTACCCATAGATCGGTCATATACGATCTCTGAGCTCTCTTCTGGGAGGGTAATAGCTGTCAATCACGAGTCCAACACGTGATCCCAGGTCATGGTGATGGTGAATTACACACTATTTCATCAGTCCACTCCCCCCCCCCCCGGTCCTTCCCTTATTGTCTTGCTTTATTGCGAGTAACTTTTTTGCGGATCAATTTCACTCCGGATCATATTTCCAGCCAGCTTAGTCTACTGCAGACGCCGTCATTGTGTCTGTGTGTAATGTCGATTTTTTAGAACTGCACATAAGCAGGGTCACAGAGTATGTGTGTGTGTGTGTGTGTGTGTGTGTGTGTGTGTGTGTGTGTGTGTGTGTGTGTGTGTGTGTGTGTGTGTGTGTGTGTGTGTGTGTGTGTTTCACCATCATGGTCTCGGATCACGTGTTGGACTCGTGATCGACAGCTATTTCCCTTCCGGAAGAGAGCCCACAGCTCATATATGACCGATCTATGGGTAATGCTGCGACCTTACACGCACACACACACCCAACTTCCCACCCACGAGAGTTGGAGTGACGACTCGCAACACAGCGATACTGAAATTATTTCAGCCCTGGCCGGGATTCGAACCCGGACAGCCGTAGTGACGGTCGGGAACTCTAACACTGCGCCACGATTCGTATGTGTGTGTGTGTGTGTGTGTGTGTGTGTGTGTGTGTGTGTGTGTGTGTGTGTGTGTGTGTGTGTGTGTGTGTGTGTGTGTGTCTAACATAGACCCCACAGTATTCATCCCCCCCCGTCCAACTCTACAGATTTAGTTATGGCTAATGTCGCCAGACGATTTTATTGTTGTAGGGGGAGGATGTGAACTCTGAACAAAAGTAGTTAAATGAGTAGATAAACAAATAAGTGAATAAAGAAACAAATAGATAAATGAATAACCAAACATATTATTAAATGATTACGTACATCAATAGAATAAATAGGTAAAAATCGATCAATTGAGAATTCGTTTATTACCGAATCTATATCTCGTCCTAATAAAAACATTTTAGTCTTGTATTTCGCAAATCATAATAATGATAATAAAGAGAATAATAATGATAATGGTGACAATTTTGTGGTTATATTTTGACAGTTTAACGCCCGGGATCATACAGGCGTGTTAGGGCGTCGGTACTTGCGGCGAAGGTCGAGGGGATGGCGGTTCGAATCCTGCCACCGGCGAAGTTGAACCAAGGGCATGGTTCATTAAATTCCACGCTACAAAGTCCTCTGTGAGGGGCACCGTCCTAGCCTTCCGATAGGGGGGAGTTTGTGACGTTAATTGAAATCATCAACCATATCACCGACGCTTTGTCGAAAGCGATCAAATTTTATAGAAACCTGCTATAAACCAGTGAAACCGGTTGATATATACCCAGATAATGTGTTTAAATCCTGAAACAGCCTACTATCTCATTGTCAGATATACTCATTTTCCAAAAATATGATTCTATTTTCCTAACTCCCTTGGTTCATGAAATATTAACCATTTTCATGATACCCACCGAAACTAACAAAACCCACGATCTTGAAAAACTATAACCTAACCTAATCTAACCTAATCTAACCTAATCTAACCTAACCTAACAAAACCCACGATCTTGAAAAACCCTAACCTAGCCTAACTTAACCCAGCAAGTTTCATCAAGATATGACAACATGAACTGGAAGCTTTTGGTGGGTTTCGCCTGTTTTGGTCGGTTTTGGTAAAACATCAAAACCCTCCCCTTTCCCCTCCTCTCTCCCCCTCCCTCTCCCCTCCTCTCTCCCCTTCCCCTCCACTCACTGGAGGGGAGGGGAGGGGGAGGGGAGGTGTGCAAAGTCCAAAATTTTCGAAAAATAGTTAATGGAGATATTATTTTATTTTCTATCCATTTCCTAAGCATGCAGATATACAAACTAACGTTTACAAAAAATATATATATTTGTTCATTATGACACTCCCGTGCGCGCTCGCACACACACACACACACACACACACACACACACACACACACACACACACACACACACACACACACATACACACACACATACACACGCACGCACGCACGTACACACACACACACACTCACACATACACACTCACACGTACACACTCACACGTACACTCACACGTACACACTCGTTCATACACAAACACGTACACACACACACACACACGTACACACACGTATAACACAATCACACACACACACACACACACACACACACACACACACACACACACACACACACACACACACACACACATATTCACATGCACACACATGTACACACACATGCAAACACACATGTACACACGCACGCACACATGTACACACACGCACACACATGTACACATGCACACACACACGTACACACACATGCGCTTTACCACTGCCTCCACTTACTATTTAAATCAAAATTTGCTGAAATTGCGAAAGTCAAGAAATAGACACAATATTTCCATTTCAAAGAAGGCAAACGGAGTTCTTCAGGTACTCGAATCCATTAATTCCTGAAAAAGAACATCCACCACCATCCCCACCCCCATCCTTCTTTTTCCTGAAGATCGTGTGTGTGTGTATGTGTGTGTGTGTGTGTGTATGTGTGTGTGTGTGTGTGTGTGTGTGTGTATTCACTTGGTCTTTGGATCACGTGTTGGACTCGTGATCGATAGCTATTTCCCTCCTGGAAGAGAGCTCAGAGCTCGTAGGTCCGATCTATGGGTAATGCTATGACCTTGCACACACACACACACACACCCAACTCCCCGCCCACGAGAGTCAGAGTAACGACCCGAGGCACAGCGATACCGAAATAATTTCGGCCCTGGGCAGGATTCGAACTGGTTACTGGGAGCACTTCTGCTTCCCAGTTCAGCGCTCTACCAACTGTGCCACCGAGTCGGTGTGTCTGTGTGTGTGAACGTGTACGTGAGAGCGCGCGCGCGCGCGCGTGTGTGTGTGTGTGTGTGTGTGTGTGTGTGTGTGTGTGTGTGCGCGCGCGCGCGCAAGAGGGTGCAGTTGGCGAGGTTCGTCAAAGGACGCGCCTCTCGTTTTCTTTGGAAATGAACTGCATTTGTTTCTTTTCCAAAGGCGCAATGGACCAGGCAGGCAGACAGGCAGGCAGGTAGGCAGACAGGCAGGCAGGTAGGCAGGCAGGCAGGCAGGCAGGTAGGCAGGCAGGCAGGCAGACAGGCAGGCAGGCAGGCAGTCCATAGGAACAAGAAGCGTCCTTGGTTTTGAAATCAAGTTTCCTTTTCCTCCGAGGCATCTGAAAGTCCTCCCCCACCCGTCACTCTCCCACCTCCACCCCAGGAAAGGGTGACCAAAAAGTCACGTGTGTGTGTGTGTGTGTGTGTGTGTGTGTGTGTGTGTGTGTGTGTGTGTGTGTGTGTGTGTGTGTGTGTGTGTGTGTGTGTGTGTGTATTCACCTCGGATCTGCTGCAGTCTCTGCTGTGTGTTTGTGTGTGTGTGTGTGTGTGCGTGCGTGTGTGTGTGTGTGTGTGTGTGTGTGTGTGTGTGTGTTTGTGTGATTCACCATGGTCTTGGATCACGTGTTGAACTCGTGATCGACAGCTATTTCCCTCCCGGAAGAGACCTCAGAGCTCATATATGACCGATCTATGGTAAATGTTATGACCTTACACGCACTCACACACCCAACTCCCCGCCCACGAGTGTTGGAGTAACAACCTGCAGCGCACCGATACTGAAATTATTTCAGCCCTGGGCGGGATTCGACCCTGGACCGTCGTAGTGGCAGCCGGGAACGCTACCACCGCGCCACAAGTCGTGTGTGTGTGTGTGTGTGTGTGTGTGTGTGTGTGTGTGTGTGTGTGTGTGTGTGTGTGTGTGTGTGTGTGTGTGTGTGTGTGTGTGTGTGTGCCTATGGATAGACATGGTTCTAAGATTCATGAAACTTCAGCCTGGCTGTTGTCCGACGCAAAAATAAATAAATAAACAAATAAATAAACAATTAAAAGAAAACAATTAAATAGACAAACAAATAAACAAATAAAGATGGACTCCCCGCACTGTGACAAATTGGAATTCCTCGGATGATTTAGGAATTTTATATATAATTCTTTCTGTGATTAGATTTGAAAGGACGCGCCATCTTTATTCGGTCATTATGTATCTTTCCTCGTGTTCCTGATTGATCCCTTCAACACACTTCGTAGATTTTATTTTGTCCTACTTCGGAAGACTTTATGAAATTCCCTGTAGTTAGAACATGTATCTGTGTGTTTAAGGCCTTGATAGCTCCGCGGAAGTGTACAGCCTCTACGGAAGCTCCTGCAGTGGATTGGAGGTGGATCGTGGTAGGAGGACGATGGGGACGAGTAGGGCAGTCTGTGATTACCAAGTCAGTACATAAGGCCCCAGTCACATCAAGCTCACGACCTGTTTCCGGTCACCGGCGAGCAGGCTGATTTGTGCTGTTCCTCTATTTATAAAGATAATTCAAGTCAGTACATACGACCTGCTTCCGGTCACCGGCGACCAGGCTGATTTGTGCTGTTCCTCTATTTATAAAGATAATTCAAGTCAGTACATAAGGGCCCAATCACGCCAAACTCTCGACCTGTTTCCGACCACCGGCGGCGACCAGGCTGATTTGTGTTGTTCCTCTGTTTATGAAAATAATTCAAGACGATGCTGCAATTGGGACGAATCTCTTCCCTCGTCACGAAGACGAGTATGAAATGGCCACGTGGCACTAACCATGGGAAAGTGCCACTGTCGAAGGTGGTCGGAAACGGATCGCACGAGTCAGCTTACAGACCTACTCGCCTAACCCCTCATTCTCCCTCCCACATCCATCCTGTGAATTGGGTGAATTTGTACACCCTCCCCTCTGTCTTCTTCCTGTTGACGTTTCCCATTTTCATATTGGGTCGCCGGTCTTCGCTAGTCGTTCCCACTTGTTTCGGTCCATCACCTGCTCCTCTTCCAGATGTTTCTCCTTAAGGTCCCCTCTGTATTTGGTCCAAAAAGATCTTATTTTTGGGGTATCAAGTTGACCCCTCCCCCCTTTCCCCGTCCAGCCTCCCACCCCAAAATCCTACCCCCGCCTTGATAGTCTATCTCCTCCTTGATCCATCCTCCTATCTCTTCCTTGATCCATCCTCCTATCTCTTCCTTGATCCATCCTATCTCCTGGACAGATCGTCTTCTTGTGTGTCACAAATCCCTTCCTCTCCCGATGGTCCCCTCACCGCCGCAGCTCTGACGTCATCTGGAGTGAAACATGACACCCCCAATCCCCAGACGCTCGCTAGCTCTGTCTGTGTGGAACTTGGAACGAAGACTTGCCTTCGCGAAACCAGTTTCAACCGGTTTCGTCATGTTTTACTTGACATTTGCACAGTCGGAAGACCTGTGAGGTGATATGCCCGCGATGTGTGCGTAGGCGGCCATAGGGCGAATACTCGACGTTCTTTATCGATCAGTATATGTATCCCTCTGTCTGCTGCTCTTGTGCGCAAAATCTCCTTTGTCTAAGAAAAGAATATTGGAACAAGACCATTTTTTCAAACCCCCCCCATCCCCTCCTACTCCCCTTCCTCCTCCTCCCCACCTTCCCGACCTTTTCCCCCCCTCCCTCTCCCTTCTCCATCTCCATCCCACCTTCCCCCTCCCACCTTCCCCTTCCCTCTTTTCCTTCCCTCTTTTCCCTCCCCCTTCTCACCTTACCTCTCTCCCTCCTCACATTCCCCCACATCCTTTTGTCTCCCCTCCCTCTCCCTTTTCCCTCCCCCTTCCCACCCTCCCCCTCCCCCTCCTCACATTCCTCCACCCTTTGGCCATCCCCGCTCCCTTCCCCCTCCCTACCTTCCCCCTCCCTACCTTCCCCTCCCCACCTCCCCCTCCCCCTTTCTCCCCCTCCCCCTTTCTCCCTCTCCCCCTCCCCCTCTTCACATTCCCTGACCCTTTGACCTCCCCCGCCCCATTCCCCCCTCCCCATCTTCCCCTCCCCACCCTCCCCTCCCCCTCATATTCCCCGACCCTTTAGCCTCCCCCGTTCACATCCCCCTCCCCACCTTTCCCTCTCCACCTTCCCCTTCCCACCATACCCTTCCCATCGTCCCCTCCCCACCCTCCCCCTCCCCCTCTTCACATTCCTCGACCCTTTGGCCTCCCTCATCCCCCTTCCTTCTCCCCATCTTCCCCTTCCCCCTCCCCCTCCTCCTCACATTCCTCGACTCTTTGGCCTCCCTCATCCCCCTTCCCCTTCCCACCTTCCCCTTCCCCTCCCCACCTCCCCTCCCCCCCTTCCCCGACCCCTTGATGTCCTGTTCTTCCTTATTAACACTCTTTTTTAAGCGCTTTATAGGATTTTTTTTCTTTCTTCTTCCGTCTTGTCTTGTCTCCCCATTTTCGTGCCCCCCCAGTGGCGTTTCAGCATCCCACGGGGCAGATTCTGGTGCCTCAGAATCCCGATGTACAACTCCCCCCCCCCCTCTCTCTCTCTCTCTCTCTCTCTCTCTCTCTCTCTCTCTCTCTCTCTCTCTCTCTCTCTCTCTCTCTCTCTCTCTCTCTCTTTCTGTACGTCCCTATCTGTCTCTTTGTCTGTCTCTGTATCTCTCTGTTTCTGTTTCTCTCTCTCTCTCTCTCTTTCTCTCTCTCTGTCTCTGTCTCTGTCCCTCCCTCTCTCTTTACCTCTACCTCTCTTTTCTCCCTCTCTTTTCTCCCTCTCTCTCTTTTCTCCCTCTCTCATTTTCTTTCTCTCTCTCCCTGTCTCTCTCTTCCCCTCTCTCTCTTCCCGTCCCCCCTCTCTCTCTCTTCCCCTCCCCCCTCTCTCTCTTCCCCTCCCCCTCTCTCTCTCTCTCTTTCCCCTCCCCCCTCTCTCTCTCTCTCCCCCCCCCCTCTCTCTCCCCCCCTCTCTCTTCCCCCCCTCTCTCTCTCTCTCTCTCTCTCTCTCTCTCTCTCTCTCTCTCTCTCTCTCTCTCTCATTTTCTACCTCTCTCATTTTCTACCCTCTCTCATTTTCTCTCTCCCTCTGTCTCTTCCTCTGTCTCTCCCTCTGTCTCTCTCTTCCTCTCTCTCTCTTCCCCTCTTTCTTGCCCTCTCGCCCTCTCTCTTGCCCTCTCTCTCTCTCTCTCTCTCTCTCTCTCTCTCTCTCTCTCTCTCTCTCTCTCTCTCTCTCTCTCTCTCTCTCTCTCTCTCTCTCTCTCTGTATATATATATCTCACACACACACACACACACACACACACACACACACACACACACACACACACACACACACACACACACCTACACTCACACACACACACCTACACATGTACACCTACCTACCTTCACAGGCAGCCACATCCTGCCGAACTAGAAGTCTGATAAGACTGTTGTCGCTCTCAAAGGTAAAGTCAGAGAGGTGGAATGTCTGTCACGTTCCTAAAGGACACACAGACAGACAGACAGACAGACACAAGCAGACAGACACAGACAGACACAGACAGACCGACACAGACAGACACACAGATAGACAGACAGACAGACAGACAGACAGACACACAGACGTACGGACAGACACAGACAGACAGACAGCTTTAGTCACGTGAGAACAAGGAAGACACTTGGCTAAACAGCAGCTCAAGAGCAAACTTTGTCACAAGAGGAAAAAAAAAAAAAAAAAAAAAAAATCGAGACCTTGGTTTCAACCAAGGAGGAAGCCAACAAAGGTGCCGACCCCGGCCTTGTATCAAAGGCTTATTTACATACTGCATAAAGATATGTCCCGCTGTTATTGGACACATGATTACCGTCACAGTGTAAACGTCTGTACGCTCGCGTCGCCGTAGGATGCGGTTGGAAACTTCCAGAACAGGAGTTCTCAAACTTTTTGTTCCCAGGTTCTCTACTTATGGAATGCTATTTACAAAGCTCGTGTAGATCTTTTCAACGCTGATTAAAATAATTTTGTATACACCAAATGCTACAAGTTTCTTGGCTATGTGCCATCTTGAGAGGTTTCCTGGATGTCTCACTCCCCAGAACCTCTGCTCTTGAAGACCAACAGGCAAGTCCATAACGAGACTAGTTGCGCACGAAGAAGAAGGAGAGAGAGAGAGAGAGAGAGCACAACGTGGGAGCTTTGCATGTCATCGTCACTGTGTTTCTTTCTCTGAAAGAGTGTCAGATCGTATCTTGAACCCAGATAGAATTGCCTGTCATTGCCAGACATTTCATTTTCTTTCGGTTAAGAATCGGTTTGGAAATATTTAGAATGACCTCGTTTAACCTTGCAGCAATGCTTATGACCCGGGAAGTGGTGGGCGGGAGACGGGGTTGGACCTCCACCACCAACAAGGAGTTGAAATGGAAGGGTGTTGGAGAAGGAAGAAGAAAACGAGAAGGAAGAGAAGGAGGGGAAGGAGGGAGTGGGAGGGGAAGAAGGAGGAAGGAAGGGGGAAAGGAGAAGGAGCAAGAGGGGTAATATTAGGAAGACCAGGAAGATGAGGAGGAGGAGGAGGAAGAAGAAGAAGACGAGGAGGAGGAGGAGGAGGAAGAAGAAGAAGACGAGGAGGAGGAGGAGGAGGAGGAGGAAGAAGAAGAAGACGAGGAGGAGGAGGAGGAGGAGGAGGAAGAAGAAGAAGAGGAGGAGGAGGAGGAAGAGAAGGAGGACGGGGCCAGCCTCCCCGTCCCCTTATGGAATGGTGTGTTATTCACCATGGTCTTGGATCACGTGTTGGACTCGTGATCGACTGCTATTTCCCTCCCGGAAGAGAGCTCAGAGCTCATATATGACCGATTTATGGGTAATGATATGACCTTTCACGCACACACACACCCAACTCCCCACCCACGAGAGTTGGAGTAACAACCCGCAGCGCAGCGATACTGAAATTATTTAAGCCCTGGGCGGGATTTGAACCCGGACCGCCGTAGTGCAGCCGGGAACTCTAACCAATGCGCCATCGAGTCGTGTGACTGTGTGTGTGTGTATATGTGTGTGTGTGCGTGCGTGCGTGTGTGTGTGTGTGTGTGTGTGTGTGTGTGCGTTTGCGCGCATTGCTTCAGTGATGAGACACAGGTCTGAATGTCTGTGCCAGTCACTTTATAAAATAAAAATCATAAAATCAACCTAACAACATGTGCGTGCGACAGCGTCTATGTTGACCTCGGTCAACAAGTCATGTTAGTTGAACTACCATGGGCATGTTTGTTAGTTTATTGATTAATAAAATCGTCTGGCGCCAATATGATTTGGTTTGACGTCACGAAACTTCCACTATTTGGAGGCTAGGATGGTACCCCTTACAGAAGACTCTGTAGCGTGGAATTTAATAAACTATGCCCTTGGTCCAACTCGCCTGTGTCAAAGTTCAAATTGCCGTCACCTAGGCCACCGCCACAAGTGGAGGCGCTCTAACTCATTCTGCCAGGCATTATCCTGTTAACAGGAGAGACTAAAACGTTAGAAATAGTAGCGACAAGGTACTTCTAGTAAAAAAAAAAAAAAAAAGGATAATGATAAAAATATAATATCAGTAATCATAAAAGTTGAAGTGCACATCTTAATTCGCATTTTCCAGTCGGCGAGGTTAATCCTGCTTAACATATAGATTAAACTTGCTCTTCTTTGTGTGTGACGAAGCACAAATCGCTTAATCACCTCGAAAATCAATTAATTTTAGGTGCGATTTCGATCGTGTTACGTGCATGGGATATGCTACGGTCCTGCTACGGCCATGAGTGTGATCGACGACTTCCTAGTAAAGAGGAGGTCTCGAATATCATTAAGAACGGCCAGACGAGGTCCCGAATATCATTAAGAACGAAAAGAAGAGGAGGAGGAGGAGGAGGAGAGGAAGAAGAGGAGGAGGATGGGAAGAAAGAAGAGAAGGAGGAGATGAAGGAGGAGGAGGAGGGAGAGGAAGAAGAGGAGAAGGATGGGGAGGAAGAAGAGGAGGAGGAGATGAAGGAGGAGGAGGAGCCGAGGGAGGAGGAGGAGATGAAGGAGGAGGAGGAGCCGAGGGAGGAGGAGGAGATGAAGGAGGAGGAGGGAGAGGAAGAAAAGGAGGAGGAGGGAGAGGAAGAAGAGGAGGATGGGGAAGAAGAAGAGGAGGAGTAGGAGGAAAAAGAAAAAGGAGGAAGAGGAGGGTGAAGCGAAGGATGAGGAGGAAGAGAAGGCTGAAGACGGGAAGGAGGAAGAGGAGGAGGAGGACCAGGAAGAAGTAAAGGAGGAGGAGGAGGAAGAAGAAGAGAAAATTGAAGACGGGAAGGAAGAAGAGGAGGAGGAGGAGGACCAGGAAGAAGTGAAGGAGGAGGAGGAGGAGGAAGAAGAAGAGAAGATTGAAGACGGGAAGAAGGAAGAAGAGGAGGAGGAGGACCAGGAAGAAGTGAAGGAGGAGGAGGAGGAAGAGGAGGAGGAGGAGGAGGAGGGGGAAGGACGAAACCATTCTCTCCCTCACCCTCCCCTTAAACTCTTGGCTACAGAAAGAGTTTAAGAGTGCCACGTTAGATGAATAAAATAGGCAGGCGACGGTCAAAGGAAGGGAAAAGGGATCATCAGGTACGTAAGGAGGCTGACAGATGCGGATGAGTTCAAATGATCATTATGGATTTCAGAGCGACCATTTTGTTGAGGAATTAGAACTAATGCAAGGACCGCGTCTCGTAATTATACCCTCCTCCTCCTCCAGCGTGCCTTCCTCACCCACCCCCCTCCCCGTTCTCGGCCTTTCTTCACTCCACGCGTAGTCCCCTAATATCTCTCTCTCTCTCTCACTCTCCTCTCTCTCTCTCCTCTCTCTCTCTCTCCTCTCTCTCTCTCTCTCTCTCTCTCTCTCTCTCTCTCTCTCTCTCTCTCTCTCCCTGTGCGATTCACCATGGTCTTGGATCACGTGTTGGACTCGTGATCGACAGTTATCAACCTCCCGGTTGAGAGCTCAGAGTTCGTATGACCGATCTATGGGTAATACAGTGACCTTACACGCACACACACACACACCCAACTCCTCGCCCACGAGAATTGGAGTAACAACCCGCAGCGCAGCGATACTGAAATTATTTCAGCCCTGAGCAGGATTCGAACCCTGACCGCCATAGTGACAGTGTGTGTGTGTGTGTGTGTGTGTGTTTGTTCTGCTCAATATCCCTCTCGTCCCCTTCTCACGTGTACCTTCACGTCTTTCTGGTCAGTGTCGGCACAATATAATGTCTTGTTCTCGCTTTTACGACTTGTGTGAAGGAACTCATAATCTAACTACAAGAGTCTCCATTGAACTGCTGTGGCGCCGTCGGTTTGGCTCTCGGCTCGTAGGTGCGAAGGTAACTCAGGAGCCGAAGATGACGAAAGACTGTTTTTCTTTAATCTTCAATTTTCAAAGAGAAGTTTGAAAAGAACGAAAAAGCCGTGGAGATCCTTTGCGGAAAATGTGAAGGACGAAGAGCGTACCAGTCGGAAGTCAAGCGGCGATGTGGTAGTGAGTAAAGTGTTTTGATATTATTCGTTTTCGAGAATGCAAGTCATTACTGCCCGGGAAATTCCCGAAGCTCCCGACAGAGAGAAAAAGAAAACGGAGTGTCCGGGTCAAAAGCAGTTGCACAGAAAACGAGCGAGGGTCTTGCATGGTCTTCAAGGTGTGAAGGTGGTGCACATCCATCAAGCTCAGAAGAACAGCGACCTTGAAAAGATGCAATATTGCAGCCGAGGAGAGTCTGAGAAGGCTAGAAGCGCTGGTTGAGTGAGGCGAGTGGCCCCAAAACATGAATCACCATGGTCTTGGATCACGTGTTGGACTCGTGATCGACAGCTATTTCCCTCCCGGTAGAGAGCTCAGAGCTCATATATGACCGATCTATGGGTAATGCTGTGACCTTACACGCACACACACACACCCAACTCCCCGCCCACGAGAATTAGAGTAACGACTCGCAACGCAGCGATACTGAAATTTTTCATCTCTGGGCGGGATTCGAACCCGGGTCGCCGTAGTGGCATCCGGGAACTCTAACCACTGCGCCTGTGTATGAGAAGCACAGGTCATGCATGGGTCATGCATTCACGTGTAAGCTCTCCGTACAGCAACAGCTGCGTCGGAATCATGAGATGAGTTCATAACCAGGTCGTCAAGGGAACTGACGGATAAACGGGCAAGTATTATTGCCATGTTGATGCGGACAGACTGGCGGATGCGTGAATGGGTGGAAGAGGGACTTGTTATATGGGTGACTGTGTGTGTGTGTGTGTGTGTGTGTGTGTGTGTGTGTGTGTGTGTGTGTGTGTGTGTGTGTGTGTGTGTGTGTGTGTAGATCAACGACTAGATGATTTGTTCCCGTGTCTCTGCCTTTTGACATCAACTTCCTCGTTATTGTTGTTCTTTTTCTTCTTTTTTCTCTTCCTCTTCCTCTTCAGCTTTTTCTTTTTCTTTTTCTTCTTCTACTCCCTCTTCTTTTTCTTCTTCTTCCTCTTCTTTTTCCTCCTCTTCTACTCCCTCTATTTTTTTTTCTCCCTCCTCTTTTTCTTCTTCCTCTTCTTCTCCTTTTTCTTCTTCTCCCTCCTCTTCTTCCTCTTCAGGGCCAAAAGGAGGAGGGCGGCTGGTATATTGACGGGGATAGGGGAGGGTAGATATCACCCAAGGATGAATCCCTAATCTGATCTGTAAACAGGATTCGAACCCACGCTCGACACCCCGTGACATATGGCACCACACACGTTGTCCTCCATTTGTCTTCAATTGTCTTGTCTTCTATTTTTCCCATTGTTTCTCTAGTCACTCACCTATGCAAGAATTGGCTTACTAATAGGTTAGTCAACGAATGGAATAGACTTAGTAATCATGTAGTGAGCGCTGAAACGATCGGTTGTTTTAAGAAAAGGTTACTTTATGGATGGGGATGACAGGTTATAATGGACATGGAACTGCCTGGTGTAGGCCTTATGGTCTCTTGCAGTCTCCTTTATTCGTATGTTCTTATATTATTATGTTAGCCAGAGACCTTCTC
>NC_134810.1:43259265-43261765 GCF_046742065.1 Oratosquilla oratoria | reverse complement strand
CTACCTCGCTCCCTCCCTCCTTTCCTCCCCTCTCTCCCACTCCCTCTATCTCTCCCTCTCCCTCTCTCTCCCTCTCTTACCCCCTCTCTCGCATCTCTCTCTCTTTCTCTCTCTCTCACTCACTCCCTCTCCTCTCTCTCCCTCCCACTCTCTCCCTCTCTCTCTCCCTCCCTCTCTCTCTCTCATATATATATATATGTGTGTGTGTGTGCGTGTGCGAAAATGTTTCCCTGAGGGGCATAGAACGTGCCGACAATAAAGCGAGACTCGCAAAATGTGTTCACTCGTCTCCATTTTCAATTCCACATTGAAAACGAAATGATGCGAATATTCTTGTTCTCTTTTAATTTGCGACGAATTCTCTCCGGCGATCATTCATAATGTTTATATTTTCGGGAAACTAAGTTCGCAAGTTTTACGTTGCCCGAAGTATATCTTGGCATTTTATGTAGAAATCTATATTGACAACATTAATCATACCTTCTTTTACGTACGTATGCGTGCATTAAATACACAAGCATATCTTGGCATTTTATGTAGAAATTTATATTGACAGCATTAATCATGCCTTCTTCTGCTGCGCTGTGGTTTGTTACTCTAGCTCTCGTGGGCGGGGAGTTGAGTGTATGTGTGTGCGTGTAAGGTCACAGCATTACCCATGGATCGATCATATATGAGCTCTGAGCTCTCTTCCGGGAGGGAAATAGGTGTCGATCACGAGTACAACACGTGATCCAGGACCATGGTGAATCACACACACACACATTATGGGTTGGAGGTCAGGGATGGACATGTAGATTCCTGTTTTAAAATTTCCTCCTGATTTAAAAAAATTCTACTTAAAGGGGCAACGTCCTGTCTTCCTCTGGTAGAGGAAGTCCGTGACGCTAAACCAAATCAGCACCTTGTGTGTGATTCACCATGGTCTTGGATCACGTGTTGGACTCGTGATCGACAGCTATTTTCCTCCCGGAAGAGAGCTCAGAGCTCATATATGACCCATCTATGGGTGAAGCTGTGACCTTACACGCACACACACACACCCAACTCCCCCGCCCACGACAGTTAGAGTAATGACTCGCAGCGCAGCGATACTGAAATTATTTCAGCCATGAGCGGGATTCGAACCCGGACCGCCGTAGTGGCGGCCGGGAACTTTAACCACTGCGCCACGAGTGTGAGTGTGTGTGTGTGTGTGTGTGTGTGTGTGTGTGTGTGTGTGTGTGTGTGTGTGTGTGTGTGTGTGTGTGTGTGTGTGTAATAGCTAGGAATGTATGTGTGTTTGTGTCCATGCATGTGCGTGCGAGCTTCCTTGCGTTTGTGTGGAGTATGTGGACGCGGCTGTGTAGAAATAAAATCAACAAAAGTAAACAACAGAATATTTAATTTACGGTAGAGAACTCTATCTAAAGAAGGGAAAGGGGGAAATGGGGGAAGGGGAGGAGAGGGGAAAGGGAGGCTGCAGCCGGAAGAGAACGGGCGAGGACCTTAATGGGAAAGATAGAGAGAGAGAGAGAGAGAGAGAGAGAGAGAGAGAGAGAGAGAGAGAGAGAGAGGACGAAGATGATGACAAGGAGTGTCGTTCTTGTTGACATGTTGCAAATCAGGTTGTGTAACTTGAGAGGACCAACACCATTAATGCAACGGCCTCCGAAGTGCAAACATAATGCCTGAGAACACAGTTTCAGATTTGGACACTATATAGCACGCTGCCTCGTGTGTATGTGCGTGCGTGTGTGTGTGTGTGTGTGTGTGTGTGTGTGTGTGTGTGTGTGTGTGTGTGTGTGTGTGTGTGTGTGTGTGTGTGTGTATGTATGTGTGCGTGTGTGTGTGTGTGTGTGTAAAGTGACAGCATTGTTCATAGATAGGGCTGTATGCTTCGAGCTTTCATAAGATAGGGTAATATTTGTAAATCACGAGGCCAGCACATGGTCCAAAACTGCAATGAATCGGATCCCCCACATTCGTTGAGAGAGAGAGAGAGAGAGAGAGAGAGAGAGAGAGAGAGAGAGGGATGGTTGTTCCACACCGGAAGTAAGTGTCGTTAATCTTACTTAGTTGGTAGGTAGGGAAGGTTTTTCAATCTTTTGTACAGATCGGGGCGACGTGGAGGGTAAACTTCAGCCTGTACAGTGTGTGAGGTCTTCTCCCTTAGAACTGGGCCTGTGGTGGGGGGTTGTATACTGAAGTGCTTAAAGTGTAAATATGAAATCTGAGATCAGTTAACGGAAATGCTTTATAAATCGGTTGACACTGGTTTTGAACCTAATGCTTGGGGTAGGCAAACGTTGTTCCTGTTTTCAAAAAGGGAGATAAATCGTCTATATGCAACAACAGACCAATCAGTAATACCTAATAGATTCAGAGATCACACCGATTTGGACAATGGTATTAATAGTGATGTTAGTAAGTTTGCGGACGATATTAAAGGAGGACGCCTAATGAGGTCAGAAGAAGACGCCGAGATTCTGAGTGAGGATCTTAAAATAGTTCACATGGT
>NC_134810.1:43234265-43254265 GCF_046742065.1 Oratosquilla oratoria | reverse complement strand
GTTACCTCCTCCCCCCCCAGGGGGGTAATTAACCCCCCCAGTTTGGGAACCACTGTTCTAGACGTTTCAGACCATTTACCGTAAGGTTTGCAATTCATTTGATCCTTTTCTTCTCGAAATTTTCACTTTATGAGAAAGGAGCTCCTCTCGGCGTGCATGGATTTGCTCGGCTAGGAGAGTCTGTGTATTAATGTTGTTAGTCATCTCAATCAAGGAGAGGGGGAGGGGGGAAGGGAGGGAGAGAGGGAGGGAAGGAGGGTGGGAGAGAGGGAGGGAAGGAGGGTGGGAGAGAGGGAGGGTGGGAGAGAGAGAGGGAAGGAGGGTGGGAGAGAGGGAAGGAAGGAGGGTGGGAGAGAGGGAGAGGGGAAGGAGGGTGGGAGAGAGGGAGAGGGGAAGGAGGGTGGGAGAGAGGGAGAGAAGGAGGGAAGGAGGGTGGGAGAGAGGGAGAGAGGGAGGGAAGGAGGGTGGGAGAGAGGAGGCGAAGAGAGGGTGGGAGTCAGAGAGGGAGCGAGGGGATGGAAGGAGGGTTGGGAGAGAGTGGAGGGAACGGGGGGGAGGTGTGTGAGAGGGAGGAAGAGGGGTGGGAGCCGAGAAGGGATAAGGCTATGTCGTGTGGAAGTAGCAGAGAGGGATGGAAGAGGGTTCATGGCGAGAGGAAGGGCTCGACCGAGTGGGGAAGGAGGTGGCGGAGGAGAGCGGAGAGGGGTGCACGCAGGGATTTTGTACTCTTGTTAGTGTTTTTTCCGTGGGGCACGGCGGTAGGGCTGACGCGTGCGTGGTGCGTCTCGGTCGTGTAGATGGCAGTTCCGGCTTTAGTTCAAAGGCGGGTCGGCACGGTCGGTTTTCACCACCGCTTAAGGAGAGTGTGGTAGTTGCGCAAGGGAACTATTTCTCTACTCGTGGGCCTATTATGTGTACTCTTTCTTGTTGGTGTGATGGTCTTGTAGATTCATTATTCTCGTTCCGTGCATGTCCTTCGTGTTCCTTTACCTATTCTATGGAAATCCTGGTTCACGATAATATTGTAAAGATCTCGGAGCATTGATGACCCTCTCTGGCGCGGTATGATTGTGCGCGCGACAATTTAATCCTATTCGTTTAATGGTGGCTGCGACGTGGTTTAGTCATTTTCGAAGTGTCGCTCTTTCTTCTCGCTCGTCATGGCGTGTAGTTCTACTCGCTTATCCTTGTGACCGGTTCCTTTCCGGTCCTTCTTATTGACGCGCGTGCCATGTTCACTGACTTTATGGCTCTCTCGCGCTGGTCCGCTCTTTCTCTTTTCACGACGAATTTCTCAATCCTGTTCCATTCCCCCCTTACCGTGCAATGGCCGATTATTCGCTTGTCTAGATGTTCTTGTTCCCTGTCGCCTTTCAGCTCCCGATCCTATGTGACGCATAGACAGTTTGTCGCTTCCCTCCGGCCGGTAGAGTGCGCGATCTCATCACAATCGTACCCCTCGTCAACTGCCCTATCTTCAATCCGCTCTTTCCTTCCGATTCTCTTTAAAGGCCCGATGCTCTTTCATGCTCGTACCTTCAAGTCTCGTAGTCTTGCGTACTCACGACTCCCACTATGCCACCTTCACTCGGTTAACTCGTAACGCGGACAACCTCTCACGCCCGTTATCATTTGCTGCTCCGCTTAACGCCTATTATTCTCCTGCCATCCCCAATCTGGTATTGAGTGTTTACTCCGTTGTCGTCAGTCAACTTCCCGCAATTTTGCCTCGGCCGAGTACCTCACGCATGGCTAAGCTCTCTGGCTCGCTCCAAGCTCGTTCCCATACCTTCCTCGCACCTACTCCTGCCCTCTCCGTCTGTCACGCCTGCTCTACTCTCTCTCGGCTCGACATCTTCGTCTCACTGCTGCTTAAATGTCTCTCGCGCACGACGCTCTCTCCCCCCTAACTCTGCCCCCGTCCCCCCTCTATCCTCGCTCGTTTACGGTGCTGGCAGGTTCTCGGAATCCCACATGTATTGCGCAGCCTCTAGATCTACTCTACTAACCCGCGGAGGCTCTCGTGCTTTCTTTCGGTAGTTCTATGTCCACAATATACGGTTATGGCACGCCCTTATACAAACCGTTGCAAACGGTCACTCCCATCCCCACTCGACTTCACGTTGATCCGACTCGCTCTCTAACTGTGCTTCTCTGCGTATGCCCGCTCGTGAGTTATCTCCTCTTCGCTACAGTCGACTGCAGCGCGAGACGCGGGAGTCGCGCGGCGCCTCCCAACCATCAATGTGCAACCCATACAATCGCCTCACAAGTTAATTCTGGAATTAGTCCGGTCATGCGACAGGGAAGTAGGCGACCGTGAGCCGACTCCAAAACGTATACCAACGCCCCAGATGATACTCTCCTAAAGATGCCCACGACCCCCCAACTAAGTCCGAGCCCCCTAATCCAATCGCTCGCCAACAATTTCGCATCATCCTCCGCCCGGTGGCAGATAGCCCTCGTTTAATACACTACACTATCTTTTTCATTTTCCTAACAGACCTTCGTTTACCTACAGACTACTTTCTTCCCCTCATACCATGGCTAAAAAAATTCCCCCCTCCTCGGTTTAACAACAACAGACTCTCATCCCGCACGCTTAGCGCGGTGGTCTTATTTCCTTGGAAAGAATAATAATCTGGACCCGCATCAATCCAGAAGAAGAAAGGGAAGTCCTTGATCCTAGTCTTTAATACAATCCACTGTTTCTTAAGCAGATAGAAAATCATTCCTAAGGAACCAGTAATCAAAATCCTTACGTAAGACGCTTGGTGTATTGGGCTAAGGACACACGCCCTAGCCGCAATCATCCAGAGTCACCTTTTTTTCGATACACCTTTTATTCGGAATCTTAAATGCCCATCGTGTCGAATCGTGACGTCACTATGTCGAAAGACGTTGACGTCACTAGGGCGACACAGGGTAACACAGTTAAGTTGTTCCATTGTCTCTGAGCCATTAGCTCGGTCGCTTGGTCTCAACAAGAGAACTCTTCGTGAAGGCAAAAAGCGCTCCAGGCCTCTTACTGGACTACAAGCACTCCATCCAGTTCTCATAAAGAAAAAATAAATAAAATAAAGATAAAATAGAAAGGTCGAGTAAAGTTCTTGCGAGTTCTTGTCCTGCATTTCTCCCTAACCTTCCCTCCCCCCACCTCACCTACTCCACCACGGAACTCCGGAACAGCGAATTCCCCCCCTCCCCCATCCCCCAAGGGGCAAGCTGCCAAGGCTTCCAGCCCCCCAGTACTCCTTCACACCACTCTACCTCCATCCTACACCAGGTCCCCTCGCTCAAGCCTCCGAAGAGTCTTGGAGGTAAAAGATATATACTCTGGAGAAAGTTACAGGAATGGGGGGGGGGGGGGGGGGTGGGGGGGGGGGGGGGGGGGGGGGGGCCATTTATGAAAATGCAGCAATTAATACTTCTTTGATATCCTGACACTGTAGCAACCTGACTCATCGCCAGGGGGTCTTTTACTCGTAGTGGTGTGTGTGTGTGGATAGATATATAATAGATATATATTATATATATATATAATTATATAAATATATATAGTTGTATATATGGGTATAGAGAGGAGATTTCTCTCAGTCCTCAGCATGTTTGGTTAAATCTATCTATATATATAATATATATATGGAAATTGGTATTTATATAAAACACATGTATAGTGAATATACATATACCAATATATATATATATAATATATATTATATATATCATATATTATGTATGTAACATATGTAATACACATATCACACATCTATGTAAATTCATATCTTGTATATATATATGTCACGACACACCACACACATATACACACAAGACACCACTACATGGGTACCCGGCGAGATTTCCTGCTCAAGCTCTACCCTCCAGTAAAAGGATGAACCCATACACATACACTCGCACCACATACAATACTACACCAGGAATCTGGTACACTAGATAACCCCCACATTTATACTCACGATCGAACACCCCACCCATCACACACGATCTCAACACCACACATCGCACCCCCACAAACCAACATAACTACATACAGGACACACATAGACACATCACAACACAACAATACACTTCACATTTATGAATACACTCAACGACTACACAACAAATATGGCATCGCATTCTCCCCAACCCCTCCCCACTACTGGCCGGCCAACCGCCCCCCTAACCCTCATCTCTCGCCTGAAACCCTGTATCGTCGAAGAACGGAACCCACCCCCCTACATCTGTAAACGTTTCGTCCCGCCAACGTCTCACTTCATCGGGCCACCCCGAGTGTAATTACGTAGACCTCTGGCCAACAATGTGAAGTTTATGTACTAAATCTAATTTATCTTTTCGGACTACATTATTGGGAAAGGGTCTGCATAAGCATATTTTATCCTGGCGTGCTTTAGAGATTCAAAATACTAGTTTCTTTATATCTAGCTTTTTATAATAACTATGAGTGTGTGTATGCGGACATTAACCGTCAAGAAAAAAAATAAAATGACAAAGCAGAAGAGCTTTTCGTATGATCACAACTCTTCACAGGGCTAATACAAAAGACGACGGGCAATTATCTAATTTCCACGCATCTTGTGAACAGTAGTGTTTCTTAGTGCATTATTACAATTGCATGTTATAAAAAATATATATATACATATATATAATATATTATATATGATCTATATAATAATGTGTGTGTGTGTATAATATCACAAATCACGAGGCATTTTTATTTATTGTTTTTGTGTTGCCCATGCACTTTCATATTTGTTTACTTTAATTTGTTTATTGATTTTGTTTATGTATCTTAGTTATGTATCCACGTATTATTTCTATTTTCATTTTAGATGTTTATCTTTATTGTGCGAAAGCTAGAGGGAGTGTAAAATAGTCACTGCATGAACGGAAGGGTAAATGACAAAGGAATATTTGAGAATCACTCGACGAGATAATCCTAACCTCTCGGCTGCAGTGACGTCAATGATGGAGAATGATGACGATGATGACGACGTTGATGATGATGACGACGACGACGATGATGATGATGATGATGATGATGATGATGATGGTAATGACGATGATGACGACGACGATAATGATGAAAATAGCGACGACGATTATGAAGATGATGACATCGACGTGGTGACGACCACGATGACAACAACGACGATGTTGAAGATGATGACGACGACGACGACTATGGTGACGACGATGACAACAACGACGACGACGATGATGACGACGACGGTGATGACGACGATGACAATGACAACGACGACGACGATGATGACGACGATGATGAAAATGGCGCCGACGATGATGATGATGATGATGACGACGACAACAACGACGACGACCCCGCGAGTGTCGTCCTCGTCGTCGCCGCCACGTTTAGCAAGACGACGACAAATGTCATGTGAACGAACACAACACGGCATGTCGGTCGATCCTTGCCGCTTACGCCGGTAATATGTCTTGATTATCCTAACCTAACCTAACCTAACCTAACGTGACTTGGTTAGACGTAACCTTAAACTTAATATAGACCTAACCCAGACCTAAACCTAAACTAAACTTAATCTAACCCAAACCAGAACCTTAACGTAGCCTAACCCAACCCTAACCTAGTCCTAACCTAACTCTAAGCCTAACCTTAACATAATTCTGACCTAATCATGAACCTAACCTAACCCTATAACCCTAACTTACCCCTGTAACCCTAACCTAGCCCTATAACCCTAACCTAGCCCTATAACCCCAACCTAGCCCTATAACCCTAACCTAGCCCTGTAACCCTAACCTGGCCCTGTAACACCTAATCTAGCCCTATAACCCAAACGTAGCCCTATAACCCTAACTCTGACTAGAAAACCTAAACCCTAGCCAGACTTAAACCTAACCCTAATCTAACGCTAACCTGACCCTAACCTAACCTTAAACTTAACCTTAACTTAGCCCTAAACCTAACCTTAACTTAGCGCTAAACCTGAACTCGGCTTCATCGACGAGGAAATGATAGTGACAAGAGACGAACGACATCGTCGTGATAATTGATTGGCCACACCCGGACGGAAGGTAAAGAATCTCCGTTGCGAACTCGACGCTAAGGCTGATGTCACACGGGCGGTCTACCCGCCTGACCGCGGCGGGTGAGACGCATTTCCCCACTTGAAACCGCCGCGGCCAGCCCGCCTGGCTATGTCAGACGAGAGGTTTATACATAGGAATCAATATAAAGCGGTTCCGCGGCGGCTGACCCGCTTTGCACCAGCGGCGGCCAACCCGCTCGTCTGGCTAGGGCTTAACCAAGACCTCAATAGGCTCCAGTTTTTCGTTGACCGCGGCGAAGTGAGACGCATTTCCCCACTTGAAACCGCCGCGGCCTTTCGCCTGGCTATGTCAGAAGATGGTTTATATCATAGGAATCAAAAGAAAGTTTTCTCTTTCTTTCTCTCTCATTTTTGCAACAAGAATCTTGACTTTTAATTTGCGTAGTTTGGGATCAAAGGAAGACGTTTTCGTGAGAGGCCATGTCTGCTTAATTTAACATGGTTGCATTTATATATATATATATATATATATATATATATAAAATTGTGTGTGTGTTTCTGCGTGATTGCGTGCATGTACGTGTGTGTGTGTAGGTGTGTGTGTGTGTGTGTGTGTGTGTGTGTGTATTCACCTTGGTCTTTGGATCACGTGTTGGACTCGTGATCCACAGCTATTTCCCTCGCGGAAGAGAGCTCAGAGCTCGTATGACCGTGTGTGTGTGTGTGTGTGTGTGAGAGAGAGAGAGAGAGAGAGAGAGAGAGAGAGAGAGAGAATATCGTGACAATAAAAAAAAGGCGGGGAGGGGGTGAAATGACAAGACGAGAGGAGAAATGAGTTAATAAACGAGCGTATCGAAACAGAGAGATCATTATCGAAGTATATCGGGCATCTACGGACATACCCTCGTTGTATCTATTAATTTCCCGAATAAAGAAATTGAACAGAAACGACGCCGTACGACGTAGTCGTTGCGGCACCGAAGATGTAATCAAAGATTACGCACAGGACAATACTTCTGTTCCCTCTGGACCACGACATGGTTCCTCCCTCCCCCCCTCCCCCCCCCTCCCCAAGGCTGCAGCTGTGGAGATAGAACCATTGCAAAGGGGCTGCGATTGGCAGCCAGTCACGGTTCAAACGTTTAATCAAATCGGGAAGAATATGGCCCTTACGAGAGAGAGAGAGGGAGAGAGGAGAGAGAGAGAGGGAGGGAAGGAGAGAGGGAGGGAGGGAGAGGGAGAGAGAATTTCGAAGAGATGTGGAGAGAGGGAGAGAGAGGGAGAGAGGGGGAGAGGAGAGTTAAAGAGAGGAGAGAGAGAGATCAGAGAGAGAGAGAGAGAGGAGAGAGAGGGAGGAAGGATCTGTGTGGAGGGAGGGAAGGAGAGGGGGAGGGAGGGAGAAGGAGAGAGAGAAAGAGAGAGGGGGGAAGGAGAGGGCGAGGGAGGGGGAGATAGAGAGAGAGGGGGGAGGGAAAGAGAGAGGGGGGGAGGGAGGGAAGGAGAGGGGGAGAAAGAGAGAGGTGGAGAGAGAGAGAGAGAGATTCTGTTCCCTCGTCTTCTTCTTGATTTTTTTTTCTTCTTTCTCTTTTCCTTCTCTGTCATGTCTTTTTTTTTCCTTGATCCTGATTTTCCTTATTCTTTTCTCTCTCTTCCTTCTTCTGCTTTTTCTTTTTTTTCTCTCTTCTTTTTTTCTTCCTCTCTTTTCTTTCTTTCCTTTCTCGGTGTCTCCTCCCTCTCTTTATGCCTTCTGTCTCTGATTAGATCCGATAGATGTTGGTCGCTTTTCTTCTTTTGGTTTCTCTCTGTTCGTTCCTCTCTCCTCTCTCTTCGCTGAAGTGGACCTAAGTCGATCGGTCTCTGGTTCTTCTCTTGCTTTCTTTGTCTATCCGTCTACTTTGTCTACCTCGCTCTAGATTCTCTCCTCTCCTCTCTCTCTGTTTCTCTTCTCTCTCCCTCTCGTATTCCAACGACCCCCCACCATAATAATCCTATTCCTCCTCTCAAATACACGACAATGATCACAACGTGTCGAAATGTGGAGCGTTTGTCGTATAGTCCCTGCTATTGTAGACTGAAATTGCACTTCCTTCCCCCCTCTTCAACCCATAAAGAACCAGAGAGGTGGATCAGATTTCTCAAGTGAGGGGAATCTTGCTGACCACAGCCATTTGGCACCCATATGCTCGATTGACCTGTATTGTTAGAAAAAACTAACTGCAACCTACATATTTGTATTCACCCACTTAATACGTTTGGTTTGTTTTATATACAATCTCAATTCTTATCATATTTATAGATATAAATTTCTCTTTCGGGAATTCTGTTATGTTGAATCCTAGCATAAATTTGTGCCTAATTATAGTCCCCCCATGTGAGGGGGGGATTTATACTGGGGGTGAGGAAGCGAAAGCGAACAGCCATTTCCCATGCACATACAACCCAGTTAACATTTCTAGACATCATATAAACAAAACAATACATCGTGTTCTCATTTGTCGATGGCTTAGGCCATCAAGAATTCTGTCTCCCGACTTTGGGAGTTCGGGTTCTAACGTACGTCTCTTCCTTCACTCTAATCCTCATTCTTCTCAATTCTCCTTCCAGGGCCATAGCATACAGGACCATACAGCGTAGGCGAAGCTGAAGGGGGGGCGATTGCTTCGACCTCTTTAATGGCTCGGTTGTTTAATCCTTAATGCGCTTGTTCTGGGTTATTAGGACCACGAGAGAGACTGGGGTCTTGCACAGCGGCTCGATGGAGCCTGACGGATGATGATGGTGTCTCGGGAGCGAGCTCGTATCCTCCCTTTCCTTCCCTCCCTTTGTTTTGTCCCTTTCTCCCCTTCCCCCTCTACCCTTCCCTCTTCCTCTTTTCCTTCGTCCTTCCTTCTTTCTCTCCCCCTTTTCCCCTCCTCCTCCATTCCCCCCCACCCTAATTCCTCCTTTTCTTTCCCCTTTTCCCCCTCCCCCCCCCTCTCTTTCCTCTTTCCCCTTCCCTTACCTCCATTTCCTTCCTCCCTCCCTTTCCTTTCACCTTATTCTCCCCTCCTACCCCCTTTTATACAACCAACCCCCTATCCCCCCTCCTTCCCCCTTTCCCTACTTCCTCCTTCCCCCCTTATCCTATTCATTCCTTCTTCCACCTTCCCTCCTTCCCCCTTTCCCCTTCCCCCCTCCCCCCACCCTAACCCTTCCTCCTTCCCCCCCCCTTATCCTAATTCCATTCCTTCTTTTCTTGACCACCTTCCCTACTTTTTCCTCCCCTTCCCTATTTCCCTTCCCCTCCCCCCTTATCCCTATTCCCACATCCCCCTTTCTTTTTACCCTACTCCCCCCCCTTCCCTACATCTCCCTTCCTTATTTCCCCTTCCCCTTGTCCTATTGCTCCTTCCCCCTTCCCTACTTCCCCATCCCCCCTTATCCTATTCCTCCTTCCCCCTTCTCTATTTCCCCTTCCCCCTTATCCTATTCTTCCTCCCCCTTTCCTACCTCCCCCTTCCCTACTTCCCCTTTCCCTGTTTCCTCTTCCCCCCTCACCCCCTTCCTCCCCTTACCCCATTCCTCTTTCCCCCCTTCCCTACTACCCCATTCCCCCATACCCCATTCCATTTCTCCCATACCCAATTACATTCCCCCCCCCGTCCCTCCTTACCCTCTCCCCTCTTCCCATCCCCCGCCTCTCTTACAACACACTCGAAGGATCGTAAGAGGGAAACGAGTTGCCTCATTGACGCTATGTAGCGTCTCCTAGCGTAAGCGAGAACAAGGTCCGACCTACCGACCTACCTACCGACCTACCGACCGACCTACCGACCTACCTACCGACCGACTAGCCGCCATCCGAGCGACCTTCACGCCAGGAACTTAGACTAGATACTCGCGAGCTAAATGATTTGCGAGCCGCATGATTGATGCATGCCGGTGATGATCATTGCAGCAACCCCACTCCATCCCCAACCCCCATCCTAAACCCCCCCTCCCCAATCCCTAATCCCCCTCCCCAACCACCTACCCATCTCCCCTCCCATCTCCCCCTCCCCAACCCCCCTCCCCAACCCCCTCCCAAACTTTCCTCCCCAACTCCCCAACCTCAATCCCCAACCTCAATCCCCAACCTCAATCCTCTTCCCCAACTCCCCAACCCCAACTCCCCAACTCCCCAACCCCCCTCCCCAACTCCCCCTCCCCAACCCCCAACCCCCTCTCCCCAACCCTTTCTCCCCAACCCCCCTCCACATCCCCCCTCCACAACCCGAAATTTGGTATTGGGTGTTTGGAGGGAGGGGGTATAAGAATGTGGCCGTTGAAAGATCAATCTGTCCCGTGTTGAAGCAGGTCTATGCTCTAGTGAGCGTCAGGCGATTTTATTAAAACCAGTGAGGGAGGTGATGGGTTGGGGCAAGTTCTGAATAAAATCGTCTGGCGACAACAAGACCAAGAACCAGTAAATGACGTCATCCTGTTAGGGATGTCTAATTGTTTGATGAGAAACTAAGTCCCCATAACGTAACGATGCCATTTTGTTGGGAATTTTCCACAAATTTGTGTCTGAAAATTTTCCTCACATGGGATATTTTGTGAGCAAATTATATGTTGCAATGAACTTGTTTGTGTCTATAATGATAATTCCTTCTTTTTTGTGGGAAAAATGTGGAAATCCATATTTCCTTATGGGAATTTTGTGGTAAAAATCTCACTCGTTGGTGGGAACAGGCATAGATCAACAGTGGCAACATGTACGTAACATGGCATCTCGGAGGAGGAATAAAATCACCTGGCGGCAGATAGAAACGTCACAGTGCCAAAGTAACAACCCTTTCCGTAACTGTACTCTTATTGTTACAACCGATCTAAGAAGAATGACACCTAATTGGTTATTACTAAACAGACGAGTTTCGCTTTTTTCAGAGGCGCTGAATCGATGCAAAACTATTCTATTCGTCTGAGGGAACAGAACTTTGTCTGAGCGGCCCTTTATGGACCGTGACCCCGTCCAGGAGAAGGTGGAGGGTCGCCCTGGCTGCTGAATAGAATAGTCTGGCGGTCCTGTTGTGAATGGGGTGGTTGAAAGGGGGAAAAGAGAGAGTGACCCTACCCGGTCAAGTCAGGTCATCTGTTTGGGTTCATGTAAAGTCGGAAAATGTTTCGTTTGTCTTTTTGTGTTCACTTGTTTACCTTGACGAGCCTGTATCCCACACACTTCCCTGTCTGTCTGTCTGTCTGTCTGTTTGTCTGTCTGTCTGTCTTTGGATGAGTGAATGGTGGAAATATGCCCTGCCTGGACATCTCCTTTATAGGGGAAAACGGGTTTTAGTATATGCATGTACATGTATATTGGTATTTGTGTGTATGTGTGTATATATATATATATATATATATATATATATATATATATATATATATATATATATATATAAGATTTTATTTTATTTTATTTTGTATCGTTTTATTTCATTTTATTTATTTATCTATTTATTTATTTATTTATCTATTTATTTATATATTTTTTACTTGTTCCACGCTTTTACAAACCTGATAGCTAAAGAATCGTAGGATTTCTTGAAGACTTAACCAAACAAAATACCCGAATAATATCACTATTCTCCCTCGAATGTGTTTATTCCTTCCCCGTGGGAGAAGGATAAATTATATAAGACTAAACCACATCAAGTTTTACAAACCAAACCTTCGGAAGACAGATTGACAACACGCTGAAGGTCCTTGTGTTTCTTCCAGTATTTTTTTTTTTTTTTTTTTTTTTCATTCCTTGTAGTTTCTTCCTGTGTTCCCTTTTTCTTGGATTGGATTTCTTGAGTGAGACTTTCGTGGAGAAAGGACAGTATGAAAAAATTGTTTCAGTTATGATGTTTATTTTTCAACATATGTTCTATTGAGGTCAATACACTTCTGCATACGTTGATCCCCCAGCCTCTAAGTCCGTCTGAGTAGAACTGAGGATCATATGATCTGAACCATGTCAAAGCAGTTCTTTTTACATCTTCAACTGATGGAAAATTGGTACCTTTCCATTACTTTTTTAAACTTGGAAGCAAAAAGAAGTCGAATGGGGCTAAATCGGGGCTGTAAGGGGGACGTCGGATGATTTCCCATCGAAATTCATGTAGCACAGCTCTTGTCTGCCGAGCACTGTGAGCGTGTGCATTGTCGTGGTGAAGAGGACGCGTCGATGCAGGTTTCCAGGGCATTTTTCCGAGACTTTTTTTGGACAGTTTTCTCACAACGCATTCGTAATAAGTAGATGTAGTTGTTTTCTTGTTCTTGAGGAAGTCAACCTGCAAAATCTCTTCTACATCCCAGAAGACAGTGGCCATGATCTTTCCTCTTGAACGCTCAGATTTTGCTTTGACTGGTCCACTTCCATCCCGGGGCAGCCACTGATTTGATTGAATTTTGTCCTCGGTATTGTACTGGCAAAGCCATGTTTCATCACTTGTCACAATTCTCTGCAGAAAAGCTTGAGTCTTCATCCCACTTGATCAAGATTTCCATTGAAAGGTCTGCCCTTGTTTGCTGCTGATCTGGACGCAACAGCCTAGGGATCCATCGAGCGAAAAGCTTGCTTAGCCCCAAACTCTCTACCAGAAATGTATGTGCAGAACCCACGGAAATGTTGAGTGTGGGTTCTGATTCAGTGGTTATTCGTCTTTTCTTTTCAATCATGTCGCAGACAGCACGAATGTTTTTTTTCTCACAAACTAACGTTGATGGACTGCCACTGCGGGGCTCATCTTCAATTTCATTTCTTCCACCTTTGAACCGACTTATCCATTTGTAGATTGTTGATTTTTGGGGGGCATTGTCACCATAAACTTGTTTCAGAGCGTCAATGATTTGCATATTCTCCCAACTGACTTTCACCATGAATTTAATATTAGTCCTGGCCTCGATTTTGGTGGATTCCATGTTGCTTAAATGGTGTCCGATTTCCAACTGGCGGCGATGCGTCATTACTTGCATTTATGGGTTCATGTCTGAAATTGTTATAACACGTTGGTACAAGAATGTCCAGGTGCAATAATAATATCAAGTTCCTTCCATATAATTTTTAGTTATGGACTTTTTCCACGAACTTTTTGAAGCTCCCTCGTGTGTGTGTGTGTGTGTATGTGTGTGTGTGTGTGTGTGTGTGTGTGTGTGTGTGTGTGTGTGTGTGTGTGTGTATGTATATTGTGTGCGCGTATGTATGTGTATATCCCTTATTCTCTTTAACAGGCTTCCCTGTATATTTACCTTAGTATCATTTGTGTTGCGGTAGACTGGGCACAACAATGACGTAGTGCCTCTTATTTTTCTGCCAGATTGTGCAATTGCGCCACACGATGCTATTCCTCTTGGTCCTGATGCAGCCCTTGCTTGCATTTTCGTTCTGTTTGGCTTTCGGGGAGATATTGCGTGTGTGTATGTGCAATTGTAAGTGCATGTTTGTGTATGTGTGTTTGTGTGTACCCTCACATATATGTACGTGTGTGTGTGTGTGTGTGTGTGTGTGTGTGTGTGTGTGTGTGTGTGTGTGTGTGTGTGTATTTGAGTGTGTGTTTAATTGTAATTATATGTCTGTGTGTTGTGTGTGTATTTGATGTGTGTTTAATTGTAATTATATGTCTGTGTGTGGGTTCACTTGGTCTTTGGATCACGTGTGGGACTCGTGATCGACAGCTATTTCCCTCCTGGAAGAGAGCTCAGAGCTCGTAGGTCCGATCTATGGGTAATGCTATGACCTTGCACACACACACACACCCAACTCCCCGCCCACGAGAGTCAGAGTAACGACCCGAGGCACAGCGATACCGAAATAATTTCGGCCCTGGGCAGGATTCGAACTGGCTACTGGGAGCACTTCTGCTTCCCAGTTCAGCGCTCTACCAAATGTGCCACCGTGTGTGTGTGTGTGTGTGTGTGTGTGTGTGTGTGTGTGCGTGTGTGTGTGTGCGTGTGCGTATGTACGTCTGCATGTATATGCCTCTGTGTACGCTTGTGTTTGCGCGCACGCACACTTACCTTATGGCAACATACGGAACATGAGCTATCTGTATGCAGCCTCTATGCCTTCATCGGTTAAACTTGGTTTCTCATTTGTATGCGCGTTTGTGCGCGCGCGCGCTGGTACACCTGCGCGCTTTACTCCAGTCCATCAGTGTATCCTCCCCCCCTCCTCTCCCCTCCCCTCCTCTCCCCTCCAATCCCCTCCCCTCCCCTCCTCTCCTCTCCCCTCCTCTCCTCTCCCCTCCTCTTCCCTCCTATCCTCCGCTCCCTCCCCTTCCTCACTCCATCCCCTTCCTCCCTCCATCTCCTTCCTCTCCCCTTCTCTCCCCTCCCCTCCTCTCCCCTCCCCTCCTCTCCCCTCCCCTCCTCTCCCCTCCTCTCCCCTCCCCTCCTCTCCCCTCCCCTCCTCTCCCCTCCTCTCCCCTCCCCTCCTCTCCCGTCCTCTCCCCTCCTCCTTTCCTCCACTCCCTCCCCTTCCTCCCTCCATCCCCTTCTCTCCCCTCCCCTCCCCTTCCCTCCTCTCCCCTCCTCCTTTCCTCCACTCCTTTCTTTCCTCCCTCCATCCCCTTCCTACCACCATTCCATCCCTTTCTCCCGTCCCTTTCTTCTTCCCTCCACTCCCTCCCTCCTCTTCCTCCCTCCCTCCTCTTCCTCCCTCCATCCTCTTCCTCCCTCCATCCCCTTCTACCCTTCACTTCCTCTCTTCCCTTCTTCCCTTCTTCCCTTCTTCCCTTCACTCCCTCTCTCCCCTTGCTCTACTTCCTCTCTCTCTCCTCTCTCCTCCCCTCCTTCGTCTCTCCCTCTCTCCCTCCCTCCCTCCATCCCTCCCCCATACCCTCCCTCCCTCTCTCCCCTTCCTCACTCCCTCCGTCCCTACCTCTTTCCTCCGTCTCTCCACTCCCTCCCTCTCTCCCCTTCCTCCCCCCCTCTCTCCCTTCCTCCCTACACCCCTGCCTCCATCCCTCCACTCCCTCACTCCCTCCCTCCCTCCCTCTTTCCTCCGTCTCTCACTCCCTCCCTCTCTCCCCTTCCTCCTCCCTCTCACCCTTCCTCCCTTACAACCCCTGCCTCATCCATCCTCCACTCCCTCCTCTCCCTCACATCACTCACTCCCTCCCTCACATCACTCCCTCCCTCACATCACTCCCTCCCTCCCTCCCTTCCTTCCTTCTCTCCTCCTTTCCTTCCTCCCTTCTTTCCTCCTTTTTTTTCCTCTCCCGTACGTTTCCAAATGTTACTTTATATGTTTTTTTTTAGAAACTATTTTGTATGGTGGCACACGGGACGTGGCACTGTGACATTGTACCATTGTATCGGCTAGGCGTCTGCGAGAACGTTAACTGATTAATTCGTTATTCACAAAGGATTACACAGGAAGGTCATGCCGATAGGAGACCTTTAGGTCCATAACTAGGCTGGATCGATAGAAGAGAGGCTTATGCACAGATGTCATAATGACTGAGGGGATAGATATAGATGAAAGAAAATTAAATAAATACATCATTGACTGCAGTATGTGAGTGTGAAATTTTATGTTCACTATTTATTTTTCCGTGTCTCAAAATGAGTAAAAGAAAATGAAATAAAATAACCGAGTCACGAAAAATAGATTTTCCTGGGAAAAGTCATAAAATGGACCTTTTCAACGAAAGGGAAAGTGACGTCAGGTAAGGGGAAGGGGATTGAGGTCATGGGTCGCAACCTGTTTAATACAGTAGCCACACCCCAGGCTGCTTTATTCGTTTCCGTAGCACCCACCCCTTACCACTAAACCCATTACCCCAACCCATTACCCCAACCCTTTATCCCCATTACCACCCACCCCTTACCCCAACCCATCACCCCCAGCCTTTATCCCCATTACCCCCACCCCCTTACCCCAACCCCTTATCCCCATTACCCCAACCCTTTATCCCCATTACCAACCACACCCTTACCCCAACTCATTACCCCAACCCTTTATCCCCATTACCCCCACTGTATGGTGCGAGATGTGCTCTTAAGGACTAGAACTTAGTGAGTGAGGTGCCCTAATGTTCAAAACTATATAGAAAACAATTCTGAAAGAAAGCTGTGCAACGTGTGTTAGTGATATTTTCTTTTTTGAACCGGACTGTATGATAATAGTGTATTGAAACTAGATAAATTCCAATTTTGTAATAAAAAGAAGAAAAGTGACGTTTTGGAAGATTATCTAGCCCGCAGTAAGTCCTCCTCATGTAACCCTCAACACCAAAAGGGTTACACCACCCCCTTACCCCAACCCATTACCCCCCACCCTCTATCCCCATTACCACCCACCCCTTACCCCAACCCATTACCCCCAACCCCTTAGCCCCCTTAACCCAACCCCTTACCCACCTTACCCCAACCCCTTATCCCCATACCCCAACCCCTTACCCCCCTTAACCCAACCCCTTACCCCCATTACCCCCGCACTTTACCCCATTACCCCCACCCTTTATCCCTATTACCCCCGCCCCTTACCCCCATTTCCCCCACCCTTTACCCCCATACCCCCCGCCCTTTACCCCAACCCCTTACCCCCATTACCTCAACCTCTTATCCCCATTACCCCCGCCCCTTACCCCCTTACCCCCAACCCTTACCCCCATTACCCCCCGCCCCTTACCCCCTTACCCCCCACCCCTTACCCCCTTACCTCCAACTCTTTACTCCCAACCTCTTATCCTCCATCACCCCACCCCTTACTCCCAACCCCTTACTCCACACCTGACCCACCCACGCCCACCTCCTCGGGAGTGGGGAGGCTGGCACTTGAGGCTATTACGTCGAATGCCTGTGCTGTCCACACGCGCCACGCAGATCCGAGAGACGTGAGAACGTGAGAGAAGCGCAGACGCCCATTTCCCTCTCACGCCCACCTCCCTCTCGCGCTCGCTTCTCTCTCACGCCCACCTCCCTCTCGCGCTCGCTTCCCTCTCACGCCCACCTCCCTCTCGCGCTCGCTTCCCTCTCACGCACACCTCCCTCTCACGCACACCTCCCTCTCACGCCCACCTCCCTCTCACGCCCACCTCCCTCTCACGCCCACCTCCCTCTCACGCCCACTTCCCTTTCGCGCCCACTACCCTATCACGCCCACTTCCCTTTCGCGCCCTCTTCCCTCTCACACCCACTTCCCTTTCGCGCCCACTTCCCTCTCACGCCCACCCTCTCACGCCCACTTCCCTCTCATGCCCACTTCCCTCTCACGCCCACTTCCCTCTCACGCCCACTTCCCTCTCACGCCCACTTCCCTCTCACGCCCACTTCCCTCTCACGCCCACTTCCCTTTCACGCCCACTTCCCACCACGCCCACTTCCCTCACGCGCCCACCTACCTCTCGCGCCCATTTCACTCTCGCACCCACCTCCCTCTCGCGCCCATTTCACTCTCGCGCTCACCTCCCTCTCAAGCCCACCTCCATCTTACGCCCATTTTTTCTCACGCCCACTTCCCTCTTACGCCCATTTTTTCTCACGACCACTTCCCTCTTACGCCCACTTCCCTCTCACTCCCATTTTTCTCTCACGCCCACATCCCTCTCGCACCCACCTCCCTCTCAAGCCCTCTTCCCTCTCACGCCCAGCTCCCTCTCACGCCCACTTCCTTCTCACGCCCACTTCCCTCTCACGCCCACCTTCCTCTCACGCCCACCTCCCTCTCACACCCACTTCCCTCTTACGCCCACTTCCCTCCCACGCCCACTTCCCTCTCACGCCCACCTTAATCTCACGCCCACTTCCCTCGCACGCCCACCTCCCTCTCACGCCCACCTCCCTCTCACGCAGGCACTTAACTCTGGCATATATCCACGAATGGTCGGACAGAAATTGAGTTTTGAGGCTGACGGGGAGCGGGGAAGGAGGAGGAGGAGGAGGAGTAGGAGGAGGAGGAGGAGGAAGAGGAGGAGGAGGAGGAAGAGGAGGAGGAGGAAGAGGAAGAGGAAGAGGATGCCTTGCGTTCTGTCTCGTCATTGTAGACCGACTGTCTAACCAGAACTGTCAGTTGAAACGGTTTGTATATGGTGGCCATTAGCGGCACTGGCGGGAGGAGGAGGAGGAAGAGGAGGAGGAGGAGGAGGGGAGGAGAAAGAAGAGGAGGGGAGGGGAGGAAGAAGAGGAGGAGGAAGGGGGGAGGAAGAGGAGGAGGGGAGGAGGAGGAGGAGAAAGAAGAGGTTGGAGGGGAGGAAGAGGAGGAGAAAGGGAGGAAGAGGAGGAGGAGGAAGGGGGGAGGAAGAGGAAGAGGAAGGGGTAGGAAGAGGAGGAGGAGGAGAAAGAAAAGGAGAAGTAGGGGAGGAAGAGGAGGAGGTAGGGGAAGAGGATGAGGATGAAGAGGAGGAGAAAGAAGAGGAGGAGGAGGAGGAGAAAGAAGAGGAGAAGTAGGGGAGGAAGAGGAGGAGGAGGGGAAAAGGAGGATGAAGAGGAGGAGGAGAAAGAAGTGGAGGAGGAGGGGGAGAAAGAGGAGGAGGAAGAGGAGGTGGAGGAGGAGAAAGAAGAGGAGAAGAAGGAGGAGGGGGAAGGGGAAGAAGAGGAGGAGGAGAAAGAAAAGGAAGAGGGATAGGAGGAGAAAGAAGAGGAGGAGGAAGAGGAGGAGGAGAAAGAAGAGGAGGAGAACCCTTTGGTTCCTCGCGTTTGCAACATGTTGGCAACACACAGTATGGACGATGTAATTGACCCCAACCGGACCGACAAACATGACGCTTAAAATAACGATAGGACTTCATTTGCGCGGTCCTTCCTCGCAACTAAACAGAAGCGTCTGGAAAGGAAAGATTTGTATTAGGAAAGAACTTTCTTAAGAATAACACCGTAAGATTCTTACGGTGGTATTCTTACAAAAAATTCTTTCCTTATATAAATCTTATATAAATCCTTGGAAGGGAAAGATTTATATAAGGAAAGAATATTTTTTAAGAATACCATCGTTGACTGAAGGTGGTATTCTTAATTCTTTCCTTATATAAATGTTTCCCTTCTAAGGATTTATGTAAGATTTATATAAGGAAAGAATTTTTTTAAGAATACCACCGTAAGAATCTTACGGTGTTATTCTTAAAAAAGTTCTTTCCTAATACAAATCTTTCCTTTCCAAGGATTAATATAAGGAAAGATTTTTTTTAAGAATACCACCGTAAGCATCATACGATGGTATTCTTAAAAAAATCTTTCCTTATATAAATCTTTCCCTTCCAAGGATTTATATAAAGAAATATATATATATATATATATATATATATATATATATATATGAGAGACTCGGTGGAGGAAGAATAAGCGAAGATGGGCTGGAACAGCTTACTGAAGAAGACCGAGTCGGTCGAAACGTATAAGCAATAAAAAGTTCCAGCCCATCTTCGCTTATTCTTCCTCCACCGAGTCTCTCATCTGTCTAAACCATTCATCATATATATATACTATATATATATGTGTGTGTGTGTGTGTGTGTGTGTTGTGTGTGTGTGTGTGTGTGTGTGTGTGTGTGTGTGTGTGTGTGTGTGTGTGTGTGTGTGTGTGTGTGTGTGTGTGTGGTGTGTGTGTGTGTGTGTGTGTGTGTGTGTGTGTGTGTGTGTGTGTTGATGTGTGTGTGTGTGTGTGTGTGTGTGTGTGTGTGTGTGTGTGTGTGTGTGTGTGTGTGTGTGTGTGTGTGTGTGTGTGTGTGTGTGTGTGTGTGTGTGTGTGTGTATCAAGAATACCGTGAGATCCTTTTCAGGCCTTCAGTCATTGTGAAGGGAATAGACGAAGCCGTTTCAGTCCCTTCAGAGAAAGTCCGCCCTTCAGACAAACAAAATCTTTGGCCCACAGAGGAGAGGGGAGAGGTGGGGAGGCGAACCGACACCAGTAAATCCGGGAAGTGTTTAGAGGAGCGCGGCAGGAGGATGGAGTGGGCGGGGGTGTGGGAGATTGCTCGTCTAGCCTTGAATGTATTAGTGTTGG
>NC_134810.1:43206765-43229265 GCF_046742065.1 Oratosquilla oratoria | reverse complement strand
TGCGTGTGCGTGTGTGTGTGTGTGTGTGCGTGTGCGTGTGCGTGTGTGTGTGTGCGTGTGTGTGTTTTGTGTGTGTACTTACTGTCACATTCCCAGTATAGATTTCAGGTCTGTATTATTCCTTAATATAACCTCCTTTCCATAGTCGTCCTTTCAATATAGTAAAATATGTAAATAGAAAACAGGCCCTGCGGTCGCCTTTCTACCAGAATGGCCCGCTTCTCTACAGACTGTACGTGCCTACACGTGTGTGGCATACGAGTTTACTTTACATTTGCCAAGCGCATTCAACAGTGAATCGAAATCATCACCGTCAGTGCCACCACCACCGCCAACACCACCACTAGCACCACCTCTGCCACCACCACTACTATCACTGCCACCACTATCACCACAAGTACAAGCAACACATCCCATGACGTACCTCGAAGTGACAGTTTGTGTGTGTGTGTTGGTAGTGGGGGGGGGGGGCACATTGCTCTTCATGTTCTTCGTTCTCCTCATACTCCTCCTCTTCCTCCTCCTATTCCTCCTCCTCTTCCTCTTCTTCCTCCTCCTCTTCCTCCTCCTTTTCCTCTTCCTCCTCCTCTTCCTCTTCATTTTCCTCTTCCTCCTCTTCCTCTTCCTCCTCCTCCTCTTCCTCCTCCTGCTCCTTCTCCTCCTCCTCCTCCTCCTCCTCCTCCTCCCGCTCCTTCTCCTCCTCCTCCTGCTCCTTCTCCTCCTCCTCCTCCTCCCGCTCCTTCTTCTCCTGTTCCTCCCGCTCCTTCTTCTCCTCCTGTTCCTGCTCCTCCTCATCCTCATCCTCTTTCTTCTCCTCCTTCTCTTCCTCCTCCTTAACCTCCCCCTGGATTTCGTTGCAAAATTTGAGTATGCGCCGATTCTCACGCCATCTGTCATCTCTGCGGGTTGCCTCCTCCTCCATCGCCCAAATTGCGGAGACACGGACGCGAAACTGTGATGCAATTCCTGTTTATTTGATACCCCAAGGAGCAGACGCACTTGATAGTCTTTATGCTAATAAGAACACGGGCACGTGTGCGCTTATGCAAAGTAGACTACTTGGGGGAAAAAAAAGAAACTAACGAAGCAGAGCGCTTTCGTATATTACATCTTCAGTAACGAACATGTATGTACTGTATATATGTATGCATCTGAACATGATTATATGGCTGTGTGCGTGTATGCGTGCGTCTTTGTGTGATTCACCATGGTCTTGGACCACGTGTTGGACTCGTGACCGGTAGCTGTTCCCCTCCCGGAAGAGATCTCAGAGCTCATAAATGACCGATCTATGGGTAATACTGTGACCTTACACGCGCACACACACACACACAACTCCCCGCCCACAAGAGTTGGAGTAACGACCCGCAGCGCAGCGATACAGAAATTATCTCATCCCTGGGCGGGGTTCGAACCCGAACCGCCGTAGTGGCAGTCGGAAACTCTACCACTGCGCCACGAGTCGTGTGTGCGCGTGGCTGTTCACGCATGTAGGATATATCACGCATCTATATGTATACAGTATAGTATATGAATATTTGGACCTGTGAATGTGTATATGTATGTGTGCATTTGTGTGTATGTATGCAGGCGAGCATGCGTAATAATAACCGTGATGCATTACTATACGTGTCGAGGGGTGTGTATATATTAGGTTGGGAGGATGGGTGGGGGGAGGAGGGGAGGGGGAGGTGGGGGAAGGGGGGAGGGGGAGGTGGCGGAGGGGGCTTACGAAAGGGAGAATATAAGTTTGGGGAAGATGGATGGAAATTGATGGGAGAGAGGAAGGAGAACGGGGTGTATGTGGGGAGGGGGGGGAACGTCAGTAGGAATGGGTTTTTGGGTATCTGGGCAAATCATTTTCTGTGTGTGTGTGTGTGTGTGTGTGTGTGTGTGTGTGTGTGTGTGTGTGTGTGTGTGTGTGTGTGTGTTTGTGTGTGTGTGTGTGTGTGTGTGTCCCCCCTTCTCTCTGTTTCTCTCTCTCTCTCTCTCTCTCTCTCTCTCTCTCTCTCTCTCTCTCTCTCTCTCTCTCTCTCTCTCTCTCTCTCTCTCTCTCTCTCTCTCTCTCTCTCTCTCTCTCTCTCTCTCTCTGTCTCCCCCTTCTCTCTCTCTCTCTCTCTCTCTCTCTCTCTCTCTCTCTCTCTCTCTGTCTCCCCCTTCTCTCTCTCTCTCTCTGTCTCCCCCTTCTCTCTCTCTCTCTCTCTCTCTCTCTCTCTCTCTCTCTCTCTCTCTCTCTCTCTCTCTCTCTCTCTCTCTCTCTCTCTCTCTCTCTCTCTCTCTCTCTCTCTCTCTCTCTCTCTCTCTGTCTCCCTTTCTCTCTTTCTCTATCTGTCTATCTCCCTCCTTCTCTCTCTCTCTCTCCCTCCATCTCTCTCTCTCTGTCTCTCTCTCTCTCTCTCTCTCTCTCTCTCTCTCTCTCTCTCTCTCTCTCTCTCTCTCTCTCTCTCTCTCTCTCTCTCTCTCTCTCTCTCTCTCTCTCTCTCTCTCTCTCTCTCTCTCTCTCTCTCTCTCTCTCCATCTTTCTCCATCTCTTTCTCTGTATCTCTTTTTAATCCTTGCTATGAACAGGTTCATGCAAGGTTAATCTTGTTTGAGTTGCGCTCTCTCGTTCTAGTGGACTCTGCAAAAGTGCTGAGCGGAATTTTCAAATCGGATCATCCAGATTTCGTAATGTGTTCAACGGAAGCATCGTTTATATGGCTTTCGCGCACACACACGCACGCACGCACGCTCCAGTGATTAGATATCATTTGATATTATTTGATATAGGGACACGCGGGAGGACCGTTTGCGAAATGAATCTTAAAAAAAAATCACTACTTTGAAGTGATTCACCATGGTCTTGGATCACGTGTTGGACTCGTGATCGGCAGCTATTACCATCCCCGATGAGAGCTCAGAGTTCGTATATGACCAATCTATGGGTAATGCTGTGACCTTACACGTACACAAACACACATACACAACTCCCCGCCAATGAGAGTTGGAGTAACGACTCGCAGCGCTTTGATACTGAAATTATTTCAGCCGTGGGCGGGATTCGAACCCGGACCGTCGAAGTGGCGGCCGGGAACTCTACCATTGCATACAGTCGTATGCATTGCATTTGCACGCTGCCGCTGAGAGGAGTGTGTGTGCGCGCGTCCGCGCGGGTGGCTTGATTTCTTTTCTTTATGTCTTGCAAACTTGTGAAAGATAAATAATTAAAATTAATTAAAATTAATTAAATAATTATATATATTGATAATTAAATATTAATTAAATTAAATTATAATTAATTATAATTGATTATTAAATTGTGATTAAATTGAATTAGATTAAATTACAATTAAACTAAATTAGTTAATAATTAATCAAATTGAATATTAATAATTAAGTAAATAATAAAAATGAATCAAAATTAATTAAAAATCTGATTATTTTTTAACCTCTGCTCTCCCTCCACTTAGCTATTTAAATCCTTACACATCTTCATTACTACCCCTTCGGGCGATAGTCTCCAAGAATAGTCTTCCCCTTCCACCTCCTCCCCCTCTCCCTCCTCCCACACACATGGACAGAAGCGCTGGTCATTGGAGACAAAAAACAGCGACGGAAAAGGTATTAATGTTTTCCTATAATTGGCTTCCAGCTATACAGGTCTGTGGGTTCTAGGGGGGGTGTAACTACTGATGCTGTTGCCCCCCTTCCCCCCTTCCCCCCTCCCCCTCCCCCCTTCCTGCCCTAGATTGGGGGTTAATGGGGGTGATATTTTTTTTTTTTTTTTTTTTTTTTTTTTTTTTTTATCCACGCATCGGAAGTCAACAACATCCTTACTCTTATTTGTAACTTAATTGTCCCCCGACGATAGTTATACATTCAATTTATATACTTATTTATTTGTTTATTTATTTATGTATCTGGTAGTGGACGAGAACGGAATGGGTGAAAATGGGGAAAAAATCTCTTGTTATATAGGTAGTAAGATATGTCTGTTCATTGTTTTGTTTTGTTTTGTTTCTGATTTATTATATTGTTTATTCGTTTATTTATTTACTTATGAACCGGGGAGAAGGGTTCCCTTCCCTCCATGGCCGTGGGGAATCGAGCGCGGCTCCCCTACGCTATGATGACCAATGACAATGCCATAAACATTTTTAATTTACTTTTATTTCAGTTCCTTTACACACACACACACACACACACACACACACACACACACACACACACACACACATATATATATATATATATATATATATATACATATATATATATATATATAATGTACAACACTAAATGGGTACCAGTGAACAAATTTGCATTTATCAACCACAATTCACTTTAATTCTAAGCCATCAACATCGAGAAACTCGATGGCGCAATCGGTTAAGTCACTATCATTTGTCATATGCTAGCGCTGGTTCGAGTCCTTGTCCGTACCACGTTTCAATTTCTGCATGTATGCCCCCTCGAGTTTCTCGATATTGATGGCTTAGAATTAAAGTGAATTGTGGTTGATAAACGTACATATATATATGTGTATATATGTATGCATATATATGTATATTTATATATATATTCATATATATATGTATGTGTATGTATGTATGTAATGGCAGTTATTTGCCCCCAAACAATGGCCATGACTCAACAGCGCAAACAGCATAAATTTGTTTTTATTTGTGTTGCCAATGTGCAGGGCAGACTATACATTTGTTTGCTGGTGGCGTCATCGGAAGCGTGCTGTTCTCGCACTCGCTTAATTGTGGGCTCGAATCCCGCAATCCTCTCCGTTTCCCATCAGTAACGTTACTTGCCCCGGCAGTCCTTAAAGCGTGTTAGTCTCGCATTCGCTTAGTTGTGGGCTCGAATCCCGCACTCCTCTCCGATTCCCATCAGTGAATGTTATTTACTTGCCTCTACAGTCCCTAAAGCGCATAGTAATAGGGGCAAAGGTGACGGCTTCGGCCACAGCTGCTCATCGCCTCCTGGCGCAATAGGCTCCTCCTCTTACCTTATGACGTCATGAGTGTTGCCATCCAGGCGACGGGCGTGTATCATTCTTTGCCGTGGATGTTGGATGAATGGATGATAATGCTGGTTCTCTTAAGCTGGATGAAGGTAAGTGACGGAAGCGTGGAAACTCTGTCTACAACAATACTCCGCGTGTAAAGCTAACGTTTGTAGTGTCGTTTTCAATGTCCATTGAAATGATTTCTGTTGTGAAGAAGAAATGGAAAAAGAAAAGGCTTATGCAATCAACCTAAGAGACGCAAATGAAAGATTGCTTTCATAGTGAGGTAAATCTTTGCGTGAGCACGATTTTATTAGTTCGCAAGCTACAACGATTCCGACAATTGTTCACAGTTCAGAGATATTTCTCACAAAAAAGGTACTCAGAGTAATAATTACATTCCCATCATCCTGAAGTGCCTATGCGTCTGTGTGTCTGTGACTCAAGCTGTGTGCATGTGTCTTTGTGTGTCTGCAGGACGTCGTAAGAACATAAGATTGAAGGAGACTGCAAGAGACCATAAGGCCTACACAAGGCAGTTCCATATCCATCACCACCTGTCATTCCCATCCATAAAGTTGTCTAACCGTTTCTTAAAACATACGATAGTTTCAGCGCTCACTACATGGTTACTAAGTCTATTCCATTCGTTGACCACCCTATTAGTAAACCAATTCTTGCCTATGTGCCAAGGAAGTAACGGTGGTATTCTTAAAAGAAAATCTCTCCTTATATGAATCTTATATAAATCCTTGGAAGGGAAAGATTTACATAAGGAAAGAATTTTTTTGTAAGAATACCACCGTAATATTCTTACGGTGGTATTCTTAAAAAAAATCTTTCCTTATATAAATATTTTCCTTGCAAGGATTTATATAAGGAAAGACTTTTTTAAGAATATCACCGAAAGACTCGAACTCGAAGAAGATTTTCGTGGATGAAATAGAAGAAGAACCTACTTGGAACAGGAACTTTCGTACTTCCAAGAATGTCCTTTTCCCTTTCTTGGTCCATGGGGGGGGAAGGGGGAGGTAATTCGTCCCCCCTGCACGAAATCCAACTTCTTTGGTTAACCCCCCCTCCCCCTAATTTCATATTAGGGTTTTCGAGGTGGGGAGGGGAAGAGGGCAAAACGTCTCTGAATGTAATTTGTCCCCCTAACACACAAAACCCAACTTTTTTCATTACCCCCTACCTTTTCATATCGGGGTTTTCGACGGGGGGTGGGAGGGCTCATGGTAATAATTAAAAAAAAATTCTGTCTCTTCCAGGGAATTATATAAGATTTATATAAGGAAAGATTTGTATAAGGAAAGATTTTCTTTGTAAGAATACCATCGTAAGATTGTTATGGTGGTATTCTTAAAAAATCTTTCCCTTACAAGGGTTTTTATAAGATTTATATAAGGAAAGATTTGTATTAGGAAAGAATATTTTAAGAATACCACCGTAAGATTCTTGCGGTTGTATTCTTAAAAAATATTTCCCTTCCAAGGATTTATATAAGATTTATATAAGGAGAGATTCTTTTTAAGACACAACCCCCCCCCCCCCCCCGACTGACAAGACTAGAAGAGAAGTTCGATAAGATGATCGAGGACTGGGAGCGTAGGTTCGGTCATGTTAACAACATTGTACAGAGGGTTGAAAAATTGGAAGAACTAGAGAAGGCGAACAAAAACTTAACTAAGGAAATAGAAGACCTAAAAAGACAGTTAAAAGAAGTAAAAAAGGAGAATGAAGAGTTAAAGATGAATAATTAAGAAAATAGAGAGGGATGGAAGACAATTCAAGAAAACAGTAAAGTTGCAGTTACTGACATAATTAAACAGCAAATGAGAGAACAAACTGAAGACTCAGTTATTAAAGTGATGAGACAGAAGGAGAATATAGTAAGAGACTTAGCTGATAAAAAGAAATGTATAATTATATTAGGAATGGAAGAGAAACATAACCCAGATAGAACCTCAAGAACCAATGAGGAAAATGAAAAAGTAAGCAGTTTACTAAAATAAGTTCAGGAAGATGAACCAGAAATTATGAAGGAAATTGAGGAAAAATTCAGGCTCGGAAAGTATAGTACAGATAAGACCAGACCAATTAAGATTAAATTCAGGTCACAAACGACGGCAGAGAATATCTTATTCAAAACAGGGAAACTAGCAACAAGTGAACAATATAAAAAGGTATGGATAAAAAGGGAAATGAATAAAGAGGAAAGAGAGGAAGAAAAAACAGAAAAGACTTGAAGCTAAGAAAAAAAACGAGAGCAGAACGGAGTCAGAAAAAGAGAGATTCTATTGGAGAGTAGTGAATATGAAACTAAGGCGGTTCGACATACAAGAGAAAAACAAAAGGGAAACAGAGAACACAATGGAAGTGACAGAAAACTAAGAGTGTCTTACACAAATATAGATGGATTAATAACAGGATTGAATGAGCTGAATGACTATTTGAAAGAAAAAGAACCGGACATAATGGGAATTGTAGAAACAAAATTAAAAGGCCCACTACCACCCAACAGTGTAGGACATGATGCATATAATTATTAGATTAAAAACAGAGAGAAAAAGCAAGGGGGTTGAGTTATGTTCCTGACTAAGAAGGATATAAACGTGAGGGGTGTCATATATGGAAAGAATACAGTAGAGATGATTATGATAGAAGTGGAAGACAGAGATAAGAAGAGCAGAAAATTTGTGATAAATTATGTGCCTCCGAAAACAGCCTCATGGGAGGAGAGTGAACATAAAAGTATGTTAGAGGACACAAAGATAACATTAAATAAAATAATGGAAGATGGAGGAAGAATAGTTATGATGGGCGACTTTAATTGCAAAGAAATCTGCTGGGAAGAAATTACAGTAAAGGGTGGAGACGGCTCATGGGGAAACGCTCTACTTGAGATGATTACTGACCATACAATGACACAATGGATACAGGAGAACACTAGGTATAGAAATGAAGAAGAACCATCGAGACTAGACTTAATAATTACATCTGAACCTAGAATAGTGGACAAGATTGAACATATAACACCAATAAGTAAAAGTGACCACATATTGCTTGAACTGGAACTTAATGAAGAAAAATATATGAAAAGAAATGAACAATATAGAAAAGGAAGAATGATGTATGAAAAAACAAACTTTGATAAAATAAGAGAATTCTTTCAACAAGAAAACTGGGAAGAAATATACAAAGAAGAAACAACAGTGGAAGAGAAATGGAATATTTTGAAAAAAAAATTACAAAAAAGGAGTGGAAAAGTATGTCCCAAGACAAAAACAAGAAAAAGAATATGTAAAATGCTGGTACAACAAAAGTTGTAGGGAGTTAAAAGACAAAAGAGACAAAGCTTGGACCAGATGGAAAAAAGACAGAAGACCTGAAAAATGGAAAATATATACCGGTTATAGAAATGAATATGTACAAGCATGCAGAGAGGAAAAGAGAAAATATGAAAAAGATGTCATAGAAAAGTGTAAAGATCAACCAAAACTATTCTACAGATTTGTAAACAATAAACTGAAAAACAAACAAGACTTGGAGAAATTAAGACAAGGGGGAGTTGAATACACTGAGGAAATGGAAATGGCGGAAATTATGAACAAACATTTTAAATCAGTGTTTACAAGGGAGAACATACAACCTGAAGAGATTGAATGGAAAGAGAAAGTCCCCCCTATGGAAGAAATAGAAGTAACAAAGAATGAAATATTGACACACTTGAGTAATCTTGATGTCAGAAAATCGCATGGACCAGATGAAATAGCAAACTGGATTCTGAAAGAATGCAGGAATGAACTGGCAGACAAAATACATAGCATACTAAACAGTTCCTTGAAAGAAGGAAAAGTTCCAGAAGATTGGAAAAAAGCAAATATAGTACCTATATATAAAGGAGGAAATAAAGAAGAACCTACAAACTATAGACCAGTCTCTCTAACAAGTACAATAGCAAAAATTTGTGAAAGAATTATCAAAAGTAGATGGGTAAAATATTGAGAAAAAAACAAAGTGTTAAATCCAAGGCAATTTGGATTCAGACAAGGACGATCATGCGTCACCAATTTAATATGTTTCTATTCAAGGCTAATAGATATAATACAAGAAAGAGATGGATGGGCGGACTGTGCATTTCTAGACCTAAAGAAAGCTTTTGACAAAGTACCACATAAGAAGTTGCTTAAGAAATTAGAAACTGAAGGAGGAATACAGGGCAAACTGCTAAATTGGATGGAAGACTTTTTGCAAGAAAGAATGATGAGAGTAGTGATAAGAAACCAACACTCAAAATGGAATGAAGTAATAAGCGGTGTCCCGCAGGGAACAGTACTGGCCCCAATAATGTTTGCTATATATATTAACGATATGGATGAAGGAATTGAAAGCTATATGAGCTTCTTTGCAGATGATGCAAAACTACTAAAAAGAGTGAAAACAGAAGAAGATTGTGAATCACTACAGAGAGATCTATATAAAGTACAGGAATGGAGTAGGAAGTGGGAGATGGAGTTCAATACAAAAAAGTGTAGTATAATGGAATTTGGAAAAAGCAAAAACAGAATAACAGGAGCATATAATTTGGGAGAAGAAGGAATAAAAAAAGTAGAAAATGAGAAGGACCTGGGAGTCATTGTTATGAATAATATGTCACCTGAGAAACATATAAATAAGATTTTTGGAGAAACTTATAATTTAATAAGAACAATCAAAGTTGCATTTACATACCTGGATGAAGAAATGGTGAAGAAAATCCTAATCACCCTGATAAGACCAAGATTGGAATATGCAGCAACGATGTGGTCACCAAGTACAAAAAAATGTATAAAAAAAACTTGAAAGAATACAAAGAGCAATTACAAAATTGGCACCAACACTCTCAAAACTATCATATGAAGAGAGACTAGAAAAACTTGAACTACAGACACTAGAGCAAAGAAGAGAGGAGATTTGATAGCTATTTACAGAATCATGAAAGGCATAGAAATTACTGATAGAGAGAATCTGATAAAATGGGATGACAGAAATACAAGAGGACACGGAAAGAAAATAAAAAAAGACAGCTATAGAAGAGATTTGAAAAAGAACAGCTTTCCTCAGAGTAATAGACAGTTGGAACAAGTTAGATGAGAAAGTGGTGTGTGCAAAAACAATACATGAATTTAAAAATAGTTTAGATAAAATGAGATATGAAGACGGGACCCCACGAGCATAGCTCCCCTTCCCGTAAAATACAACTAGGTACAACTAGGTAAAATACACACGACTCGACAGCGGAATGGTAGCGTTCGCAAACGCTGATACGGAGGTCCGAGTTCAGAGCTGAAATAATTTCAGTATTGCTGCGCTGCGAGTCGTTACTCCAACTCTTGTGGGCGGGGAGTAGTGTGTGTGTGTGCGTGTAAAGTCAGACCATTACCCAAAGACCGATCATACATGAGTTTTGAGCTCTCATCCGGGAGGGAAGTAGCTGTCGATCACGAGTCCAACACGTGATCCAAGACCATGGTGAATCACACACACAGAAGCAGACGTACACACATGCACACGCACGCGCAGACACACACACACACACACACACACACACACACACACACACACACACACACACACACACACACACACACACACAGGCACTCCCACTCCCACTCCCACTCCCACTGTGGCATAGACTCCTTTCATACATTCGCAACTCCCTCTGCCACTCCTCGCTGGCTCATCTCCTGATGAGCCCTTTTCATGTCCCACCTAGACTTAAATCCTCTTTGAAGACTAATCCTTCATAGCCGCCGCCTCCACTTGGCGCGAGAAAAGGTAGAGGTGGTGGATGTGGATGTGGTGGTGGATGTGGATGTGGTGGTGGATGTGGATGTGGTGGTGGATGTGGATGTGGTGGCGGATGTGGATGTGATGGCGGGTGAGGGTGAGAGGGAGATGGGCCTCCACGTGGATGAACAAGAGGATAACAACAACCCGGAGAAGAGCACAAGCGTCGATTGGTTCGAGTGAGAGAGAGAGAGAGAGAGAGAGAGAGAGAGAGAGAGAGAGAGAGAGGGGGGGGGGAGTGGGAGCTCTTTCCGTCTGCGTGAAGCCCGGAAGCCCGGGCTACCTCGGATATGAATGAAATAGCCTGACGACAACCATAATACATATATAATATATGATAAAATATAATATGTGATATATATAATATATGATATAATATGAAAAATTGTGATGTTACAACACATTTATAAATGTACACTTCAAACCCACTATCGGAGAAATAATATCAGAAGCACAGGAGATTCGTATATTTCGACTACTATCTGCTGAAGAGGACTACAGCAGCTGGTGACGATGATTCTATTGCCCATGGGTGCCTGGGTGCCTGTTCCTGTGAACACCCGCGATACTTCGTAGAGCTTCGGCGCTACAGACACGGAAACTAAAAGTACATCGTCCTTCCCACAAGTTTTATTCACAAGTTTCTGTCGAGAGCCACTGCTCTCAAAGGTGGGAGGTGAGGGGCGAGGGGTTGAGGAGCAATTAACCAAGTTGACGGTCTCAAGGATGGGGTGCCTTGGGGCTCTCTGGGGCTCCTCCTTGGGGCTCCTCCTCGGGGTTCCTTGGGAATCCCTGGGGCTTCCTGTGGTTTCTCGTGGCTCCCTACGGCTCCTTTGGGCTTCCTGGGGCTCCTTGGCGATCTTTGATAAAGAAAAAAAGGAGCCTCCACGTGGAACACACGAAGTATTCTGTGAAAAAAAAAGAATTCTTCACGTCTGAAGCCCTGATCGCTGGAGTCCAAGCTCATGACGGAACAATGGGATGCCAAAGTATCCTCCTTAGCTGCGGGTTGTCCTTACTCGCGAAGTGGAACCGCCGCTCCTTCACGGTCAAGAGTTTTCGATGGAAGACTCGCCAACGACCACTTAGTCAACTTGGGAGAGATTCAAGTGTTGATGTCGTTAGTACTCCTCCTCCTCCATCTTTTTCTTCTTTCTCCTCTTCCTCACACTCCTCCACCTCCTCTTCCTCCTCCTCACACTCCACCTCCTCTTTCTCTTCTTCCTTATACTCCTATTCGTCATCGTCCTCTTCCTCCAACTTTTTCTCTTTCTTCTGCTCCTCTTCCTCGTGCTCCTCCTGCTCTTCCTGTCCTTCCTCTTCCTTCCACTCCTCTTCCTCCCTCCTCCTTCAGGGCATCAAGAGTCTGCAGAAACTTTCCCTACCGAAAAACACTCCAGTCGCACTCGAAGACAGACGTTGAGGAGGAGGTCCCCCCGACCAGTGGACTTTTCTCATCGAATTCAGACTCAGCCGTGGCTCGCGTTGACAAGCAGTACGACGAGATCGAAATCATGATCGAAGTAAGCTTCTGCAAAATTTCCGCGCCGGTGGCGTCATCGGAAGGTTGCGTGCTAGTGTCTCATTCACCTAGCTGTGGGTTCGATTCCCGCAATCCTCTCCGACTCCCAGTAGCGACTGTCACCTGACCCAACAGTCCCAAAAGCGCATAATAGAGCAAAGGTGGCGGCTTCGGCCGCAGCTACGGGCCACCTGGTGTAGGTTCTTCACTTCTGTTTATATACTAATAAAATAATTCCTATTGATATCGATCTAAATCGGACCGGAAACCTGAAATCCCTCAAGGGGACACGTCCCCTCCAGCCCCTGATTGGCTGAAAGTGGTGACGTGACGGCAACGGAGACGACAGATTGGCCGAGAGCGGTGACGTCACGGCAGCGGAGACGACTGATTGGCTGAAGGCACCTGCGAGCGAAGCGAGTTTGCCCGAAGGGCCGAGCCCCCGAGTAGCGGGGTCGGGCGCAGCCCGTTGCTCGTATGTTAAAAAAAAATCAGGAAGAGCGGGTAGGGTTATAGACTGCCAAGTCTCCAGATGTGAAGGATCTTGTGTCAGAAGCGGTTCGCGGGTCGTGGTTCGCGGGAGTATGTTTTTATCATATCTGGAAGGACGCGAGCACGCTTGGGATGGTGCCACATCTTCCATATCTCATCAGGTGGACAACTTGCCAACTGTACATCTGTCATTGTTTTTAGGGATCGCAAGGCGTAGCCACACAGAAGGAAGGAAGGAAGAATGGAGAGAGGGAGGGAGGACAGTGAAACGTGTCACACTTGTTCTCAAGACTGAGCTGGGGCCGAAGGCTCTGAAAGCCTGACAGACGAATAGAACGGTAGTAGATAAGTGAATAAGTGGACAAAAACTTAATTAACTAACGAATACGCAGACAATTAAAATAAAGAACAGAGTAGATTTATGAATAGGCAATAGTATGAATAACTATTAAATACGTAGACAAGTGAGATTAACAGATAAAAACAAATGAATAAGATTTATTCGAGACTTCGGCAATTGTCGAAGAATGGGATGGTCAGCCTGATGGAGGAGACGACGACGACGACGACGACGACGACGACGACGTAAGGACGTCTTGTCGCCGGCGAGTGGACGCGGCCGCATTTTCCAGTTCATCGGAGCGAATCATCTCTGGTGGACCTGCGATGGAAGTAGAATGACGACTTGTTTTCCAGGACCAAAGTAACTTCGACCTGGAAGACTTCCGGAGAGCTTCGGCCACGAAGTGCTCTGCTTCTTCTGAAGCCAAAAGCTTTGCCCTCTTTGCTCGGATAGCCAGGCGGAAGTGGGATTCTCACCGCTGGTCGGAAGTCAAAGGGTTACAGGATAAGAGGTCATCGATGGTAGAGTGACGCAATGTAACACTATTATGCGCGTAACACGGCAGTAGTGGTGCCCGCAGACAGGGACAACGAGTTCGATTAAAAGTCTTTAGCGGAGGAGACTTCGAGGGAGTCGGAAGAGGCGAGAGGCGCAGCGGACGAACGGAAGGAGCGGGAGAGGGTCGAGGAAGCCAAGACGGCAACAAGTAGGTCGGTGGGTAGGTAGGTGTTTCCAGACACTCCGAGGACCAAACGTGTCTGCAGAGAGAGAGAGAGAGAGAGAGAGAGAGAGAGAGGGAGAGAGAGAGAGAGAGAGACAGACAGACAGACAGAGAACAGAGAAAGACAGACAGAAAGACAGGCAGAGATAGAGAGACAAAGAAAGACAGACAGAGACACAGGCAGAGATAGGCATAGAGACACAGAGATAGAGAGAGACGGAGGCAGAGACAGAAAAAGACAGAGACAGACAGGCAGAGATAGGTATAGAGAGACAGAGGCAGAGACAGAGAAAGACAGACAGACATACAGGCAGAGATAGACAGAGAGACAGAGGTAGAGAGAGACGGAAGCAGAGACAGAGAAAGACAGAGACAGACAGGCAGAGATAGACATAGAGAGACAAAGATAGACAGAGAAAGACAGACCTAGATATGGACCAAAAATCCGACCTAGATATGGACCAAAAGGTCTCCTGTCGGCATGTTCCGCCTTTGACACAAATAGCGTCGGAAGGTGACAATCGGTACGGTAGTCAAAGCCAGCAGGCTTTGTAGGCTGTCTGCCTCAATGTGCCAGTTACTTCGAGAGAAATCTCTTCCTGTACATGAACAGAGTCGTCATTGTAGCTAACACAAACCATTTTGGACTCTATAGGACCCAGCTGTCAGAGACTGGCGACAAGGAACGAAAAGATATTTGTAGTCGGCCTAAGCATGTGTAGGGATAAATTATAATCAGGAATCTAGATATACTGTGGAAAGCCATCGGGACAGATCCCCGTGAAAGTGGAGGAAGGAGAGTGCAAATCAGGTGGAATAGAATGTGGGTCGTAGCGCTTTTCTTTGGGCACAACTTTGGAAAATTTGGAAAATGGAAAAGCACTTTAACTCCAAAGTACAAATGGAGAGTTCTTAGGTTAGATAAAAGTTCTTAAAAGTACTAAATCAGTTGTTAAGAATCTTAAGGGATAAGAGTGTGTGTGGGTGTGATTCATTGTATTTTTGGATCACGTGTTGACCTCATGATCGACAGCTATTATCCTACCAGATGGGAGCTCAAACCTCATTTGTCCCTATCTATGGCTAATGCTGTGTGTGTGTGTGTGTGTGTGTGTGTGTGTGTGTGTGTGTGTGTGTGTGTGTGTGTGTGTGTGTGTGTGTGTGTGTGTTTACACGCATCTACCATATATGTATACACACATAAGCGGTCTATGTGCATATGTGTACATTCGCGAAGTGTATGGGCGTGGGTGTGTATGGGCGTGTGTGGGCATATGGAGAAGGGAAGGTGGGGGGAGTCTCAGAATCCCCCAAGGCAACTAATGTACGAACCATTTCCCGCTTCAGTGAACCGCAGCGTCTTCCAAAGCTGATGTGTTGACAGACAACAACTTCTTCAAAAAGGAAAATAATGTAACAATAAAAAAAGAGGGGGGAGGCTAAAGAAGAGGAAAAAGGAAGAAAAGGTCATTCTCCCACTCCCCTCCCCCTCTCTCCCCCTCTCCCTCTCTCTCTCTCTCTCTCTCTCTCTCTCCCTCTCTCTCTCCCTCCCTCGCTCGCTCGCTATCTATCTATCCATCTATCTATCTATCTATCTTCATTCCTATGTTCTTATATTGTTAGATTTCGTTCTCTTTCTGGGAAAACCCAAAGCAGAAGGAACCTTGAAAGGGATTTTTTTTTTTTTTTCAAACTACTCCGTCCTCCACAGCCCACTCCTCCTCCACCCCTTTCTCCTCCTCCACACGTTACTTTCCCCCCCACTTCGCCCCCTCTCCTTCCTCCCCCCCCCTCCCCCCTTTCCCCCTCCTCGCTCTCCCCTCCCCCATCTTCCCCGTCACTTCAATCCACCGCCCGCCATCGCAAGTCTCCTCCTCCCCTTCCCCCCTCCTCGCTCTCCCCTCCCTCTCCCCCTTTCTCCCTTCCCTACTACTCCTCCCCCTGCCCTCCCCATCCCCCTCCTCCTAATATTACAGTAGTTTTGTGAGATTCCAGTTTTGACAAACTTCTCCATGAAGAACAACAAGTCATTATTGAACAAACGCTTTTTCTGTGAGCTAGTAGCAGCACTATATTACAACAGGGCGACCCTCGCTTTGTTGAAAAGGGGGGAGAGGGCGGATGGGGGAGGGGGAGCGAGAGTGGGCACCGTTGATTACACTAGTCAACACCAGATTTACTGTTTAATTTCTTTTTTTCTTCGGCTGATTTAGGGTATTTTTGATGTGCTGAATACAAAAATCACGTTGGTTTTGCCTAATCAGGTCAACTTTCTGAATTAAGCTGCATGTTTGTTTTTTAAAAAAATTCTTTACATATACGGGTGTTTTCTTTTCACGTGATATGATGCAAAATTGTCTCATATTTCTTGCAATAAACGAACTCTGAAGAGTTTGCATGTGCCATGTTATGACTAATTGTTTTTTGTTGGGACAACAGTCCGGCTTCACCAAGTACCCATACTTTATGTGCATGTGGGATAGTAGGGACACTCCTCAGCATTATACAAAGAAGGGTTGGCCTGTGCGGGAAGATTTGATGCCTTACAGAGCAAGGAATGCTATCAACAATCCTCTGGTAGACAGAGAGAAGATACTCTTCCCTCCGCTGCACATCAAGCTTGATTAAGCAGTTCACCAAAGCTCTAGACAAGGATGGCGGCTGGTTCACTTACTTGTGCTATGTTTTTCCAGGATTAGCCATAGAGAAGTTGAAAACCGGTATCTTTGATGATCCTCAAATCCGTCAGTTTGTCGGAGATTCTGAGTTTGAAAACTCAATGAATGAAGTAAAACTGGAAGCATGGAAGGCTATTGTTCTGGTCGTGAAGAACTTTCTTGGCAACAACAAGGCCAGGAACTATGCAGAACTTGTCATCAATATGCTGACTCCTTTCAGAAACTTTGGATGCAAGATGAGAAATGCATTTCTTATTCTCATATGTGGATCGGTTTCCTGAGAATCTGGGGTCAATAAGTGATGAGAAGGGGGAGAGATTCCATCAAGACATGAAAGAGATGGCGACCAGGTATCAAAGGATAACAAAGATTACAAAGGCGGAGCATGCCGACAGGAGACCTATTGGTCCATATCTAGGTCGGATGCGAGAAAAAAAATCATAATAATAATAAATTAATAAATAAAAACTATAATAATGTAAATAACAAATAAAATACATAAATAAATGCATAGGTATAGTTAAATAATCAAACAAACGGACGCTGGAATGCATCCCTGCTGCTGAGCATTCGATGGTTTCGAAGAAACGGAAGTTTATGCTCTGAATTTTACACAATGACGACGTAACGTTCAATTTACATGTACTTACCTTTATCAATTTACAGAAATTGAAGTTTGTAACATTTGATAAATGCATTTGTCAGAATTTTTTTTCTCCTAAAACCTTTTTTCAATGAGAAATAGTAACAAAAATCAACTGATAATGTCACAAAATTGTAATCAGTTAATCAGAAGATCAGATTTATCAAAATCAAATTAGCATAAAAACCTGCGCAAAATGGTCCTAATTCAATTGAAAAAACATAGACAACTTACAATGTTTTTTTGCAACCCAGTGTTATGAGCGTGACGATTTTGACTTTCCCCACCCCTTTCCTTCCCTTTTAGTGACTTCCCTACGGATCAGAGTCGCACAGCATTTTTTATGAATGGAAATTCTTAAAATAAATAAATGAATAAATAAAATCAATTTTGATTGCTGTTCTCCGTCTGTTCAGCTACCCACTCCCCATCTTTCTTGTCCGAACTCTATGAGACACACACACACACACACACACACACACACACACACACACACACACACACACACACACACACACACACACACACACACACACACACACACACACACAGAGTCTCCCACGCTGTTTTTCTTTTCCATTAACATGATTGGTGTCATTTTTTCTGCGACAAGATATCACTATTGGAAAAAGAATATTCAAATCTCGATGCATATTTTGTTACTTTGAGCGGGTGAGGACGGAGCGTCAGCGCAGGGCGAAATCGCCCTTGGGATCGGAGTGCACAAGGTCCATTATCCTTTGTCCCTTGTGGTTTATCGATTATGCTGGGAGAGGAGGTTTTGATGGCAAAGCTTTCCTTCTTTCCTTCCTTCCTTCGCCACCTCCCATGAGGGTTCGATTCTACTGTGATCCATCAAGAAATTGATAGAAGTACGAGTGGGGGTTTCTTGTTTGTCTTTAGACTCGCTTTCTTGTGTTATGTTGTGTTTATTCTGCTTATCCCCAGCCGATGCCGGGAAGTGCCGATTAATCGGCATCGGCAAAAGTCGACACTTGTTTGGTGAATTGGCATCGGCGAGAATTTTTTTTTTTTTTTTTTTTTTTTTTTTTTAAGAATAGCATCGTCATAGGCAAACTATTACCGGTGCAGATGTATAATCTCAGTCTCAAAAAATGCCGATTCTCGCCAATGCCGGTGGAGTTTCACAAAAAAAAGTACCGATACTTGCCAATGCCAGTTCTCGTTCTCAAAAAAAAAAAAAAAAAAAAAAAAATTATCGCCGATGCCGGTGCAGATTCTAGTTAAAAAAAAAAAAAAAAAAAAATGCAGATTAACCCCCCCCCCCCAAAAAAAAATGCCGATTCTTGCCGATGCCGGGAAGCTTCGAAAGCTCTAATGAATCCTTTGTCGTCTGAAGTCGATTGGTGTTTTTAATATCCTCACTACCGCCAGCCAGGTGATATGATTCAGCTAAAACACACACACACACACACACACACACACACACACACACACACACATACACACATACACACATACACACACACACGCCAGCATTACCCATAGATCGGTCATACAAGCTGTGAGCTCTCTTCCGCGAGGGAAATAGCTGTCGGTCACGAGTCCAACACGTGATCCAGGAGGTGAAGGGTGGAGAGGAGAGAAATGGCCAAGATCTTGATCCCGCGAGAAATTAGTCACATGTTGACACTTCTCGAATGATTATACAATTATTCCGATTTTTTTAAGACTAATTAATTATATTTCGATCCTTTTCCCGACTATCGAATGGTGATGATCTTATTCAGCTTTTGAAGTCGCTTTTGACTTTTATTCCCGGAATCCAGCGCTTCTTTCCTCGAGGGGAGGGTAGGAGGGAAGAGAGGGATAAAGGAACTTAAGAGAGACCGGCATTCTTTCATGAGTAAAAACGTCTCAAGTTATCAAATAATGAAAGGTGTCAGCACACACACACACACACACACACACACACACACACACACACACACACACACACACACACACACACACACACACACACACACACACACACACACACACACACACAAGATTATGTAGATTGGAGCTCTGAGTTCTCTTCCGAGGAGGGAAATAGCTGTCGATCACGAGTCTAACACGTGATCCAAGACCATGGTGAATCACGCTCACACACGCGCACACGCACACATACACACGCACACATACACACACACACTCACACACACACACACACACGAGCTTCCCACATAGAAGTATAGACTTGGGAAATAACTTAGATAAAAATTGTAATCTAAGCCAACGCTATGAATAAATTCAAATAAAGGTTTGATAAATGGAGGAAAAGAGACGTTAATCCATGTTCCTTACGACCTGTCACCTCTATTCATCAACTCATTGAACACGGTTATTCATAATAACTGTTTAATATTGGTTTAAAAAACAATTCTATGCAGTTGAGTGTTTGTGGACATCCTACAAGGAGTCTCGATTGATTAAGTCTTCTTTCAAGCTCACGTCCGCCTTCTGAGCTTCATAAAATCGTCTGTTCTTGTCCAAAATAAAATTATTAAAGTGCGTCGCCGAATTGAAGTGGTCAAGTTATCTCATCGTTGTTTAAGCGCTATTAAATGAATACAAAGTTTATTCCATTCGTTAACTACCCAGTAGGCGAACCAGTTCTTGCCTAGTTCCTTCTTAAACCAAAAATTATCCAATTTGAATAATTTGCCACGAGTCCTGCCCGGCTGGGCTGTATATACAATCAAAATAATGAAAAAATAAAATAAAATCACAAAAAAAAAGGACAATTTGTATTCCGGCATTGTTGGTCAAAATTATTGAGCACAATTCAAATCGGGGAGAAAACGAGAGAGGGAATAACTCAAACAAGCTTCTGTTTTTTTTTTTTTTTTTGTGGATTTAAGAAGAAAACGAATAAAATTGACACCACAGTTGATGATGAGTTCCTGAAGCTTCAGGGAAAAAGAAATGAATTCGGAAACTTCGAGAAAGTAGTCGTGAAACACGACCTGATAAGTGCAAATGTAACACGACCATCATGGCATATAGTAGGTACAGGAGAGAGATCGAGAGAGAGAGAGGAAGTGAGTGTACTAGACCAGTGTTCTCTCTCTTCTCTCTCTCTCTCTCTCTCTCTCTCTCTCTCTCTTTGTTCTATTTTTTGTAAAGCCCTTTTTATCACTTTATGGAAGAAAATCACTTCTCTTCCACGCCCCTTTCCAACTCACTCTCTCACTCTCTCTCTCTCTCTCTCTCTCTCTCTCTCTCTCTCTCTCTCTCTCTCTCTCTCTCTCTCTCTCCTCGCTCTCTCTTTCACTCCCTCTCTCTCTTTGTCTCTCTCTCTCTTTCACTCTCTTCCTCTCTCTCTCTCTCTCTCTCTCTCTCTCTCTCTCTCTCTCTCTCTCTCACTCTCTCTCTCTCTCTCTCTCTCTCTCTCTCTCTCTCTCTCTCTCTCTCTCTCTCTCTCTCTCTCTCTCTCCTCTCTCTCTCTCTCTTTCTCTCTCTCTCTCTCTCTCTCTCTCTCTCTCTCTCTCTCTCTCTCTCTCTCTCTCTCTCTCTCTCTCTCTCTCTCTCTCTCTCTCTCTCTCTCTCGTTTAGCAAAGCCCTTTTCCACACCCCTTTCCAAGTCTGTCTGATTCAGGGACAAGATATCTATAAATATTAATTTCATCTGAACCCCTTTAAAAGTATAATTTCTTCAAGATTACGTTGATTGGAGAATCTATAGTTTTTTGGTTTGCTGGAAGGTTAATATTCCAATAATACGATCAAAGCATGGAATTCCCCTTCACCCACTATGAGAGGAATACCCCCCACTATGGAAGGAATATCACCATTATGGAAGGAATACCTCACACTATGGGAGGAATACCCCACACTACGGGAAGAATAGCCCCACAATATGGGAAGAATACCTCCCACTGTAGGAAGAATGCCCCCACTATGGGAAGAATACCCCCCCACAGTGGGAAGAATACCCCCACACTATGGGAAGAATACCCCCACACTATGGGAAGAAAACCTCCAACTGTGGAAAGAATACCCCCACTATGGGAGGAATACCCCCCACTATGGGAAGAATACCCCCACTATGGGAAGAATGCCTCACACTATGGGAGGAATACCCCCACTATGGGAAGAATACCCCCACTATGGGAAGAATACCTCACACTATGGGAGGAATACCCCCACTATGGGAAGAATACCCCCCACTATGGGAAGAATACCTCCCACTATGGGAAGAATACCCCCACTATGGGAGGAATATCCCCCACTATAGGAAGAATACACCCACTGTGGGAAGAATACCCTCCACCATGGGAATAATACCCCCCTATGGGTGGAATACCCCCCACTATGGGAAGAATACCCCCCCTATGGAAAGATACCCCCACTATGGAAAGAATACCCCCACTATGGGAAGAATACCCCCCACTGTTGGAAGAATACCCCCCTCTATGGGAAGAATACCCCCACTATAGGAAGAATACACCCACTGTGGAAAGAATACCCCCCACTATGGGAAGAATGCCCCCCACTATGGGAAGAATACCACCCCACTATGTGAAGAATACCCCCACTATGGGAATAATACCCCCCTATGGGAAGAATACCCCCACTATGGGAAGAATACCCCCCACTATGGGAAGAATACCTCCCACTGTTGGAAGAATACCCCCCACTATGGGAAGAATATCCCCCCACTATAGGAAGAATACACCCACTGTGGAAAGAATACCCCCCACTAAGGGAAGAATGCCCCCCACTATGGGAAGAATACCACCCCACTATGTGAAGAATACCCCCACTATGGGAAGAATACCCCCCACTATGGGAAGAATACCTCCCACTGTTGGAAGAATACCCCCCACTATGGGAAGAATATCCCCCCACTATAGGAAGAATACACCCACTGTGGAAAGAATACCCCCCACTAAGGGAAGAATGCCCCCCACTATGGGAAGAATACCACCCCACTATGTGAAGAATACCCCCACTATGGGAATAATACCCCCACTATTGAAATAATACCCCCCTATGGAAAGAATACCCCCACTATGGGAAGAATACCCCCCACTATGGGAAGAATACCCCCCACTATGTGAAGAATACCCCCCACTATGGGAAGAATACCCCCCACTGTTGGAAGAATACCCCCCACTATGGGAAGAATACCTCCCTATAGGTGGAATACCCCCCCACTATGGGAAGAATACCCCCCAACCTGAACACCAGAGTTGAGAACACCTTTGCTAGACGGAGCACCAGCAAGAGTGAGGGACAGAAAGAGGAAGGGCATAAGAGAGAGA
>NC_134810.1:43201765-43204265 GCF_046742065.1 Oratosquilla oratoria | reverse complement strand
CTCTCTCCTCTCGTCGCTCTCTCTCTCTCTCTCTCTCTCTCTCTCTCTCTCTCTCTCTCTCTCTCTCTCTCTCTTTCTCTCTCTCTCTCTCTCTCTCTCTCTCTCTCTCTCTCATTCTCTCTCTCTCTTTCCCTCTCTTCTCTTCTCACCCTCCCCCTCTCTTCTCCCCCCCTCACCTTTGCCCCACATACTCGGACTTCCAGGGCAGGAAAAAATCAACGATTTCCGCTGCTCTTGCATTTGAGCACTGCTTCGACTTACCGCTGTTTCATCATCATCATCATCATCTTTATTATTATTATATTATTATTATTATCATCATCATCGTTATCATCATTATCATCATTATCATCATTATCATTATCATCATTATCATCAGATGATGATGATGATTAAAATGATTTTATTATTATTATGATAATTATTATTAAAATAGTCTTATTATTAAGTATTATTGTTATTTCGAGTAGATATCCTTTTTATTATTAGATATTCTTATTATCATTACATATTATTACATTCTTATTATCATCAGACATCAATATTATCAAATATCATTATTATTGAATATTATTGTTTTTCAATATAGCTTTTTCGTAGATGTTTTCCTTGCGGTCAATCGAGCCCGACTATTTATTATCCTGAAAATGCAGCCTTTGAGGGACGATGGTGCTGGTGGAGTGTGGGTGGGGAGTGGGGGGAGTGTGGGTGGGGAGTGGGGGTGGGGAGTGGGGAGTGTGGGTGGGGAGTGGGGGGAGTGTGGGTGGGGAGTGGGGGGAGTGTGGGGGGGGAGTGGGGGGAGGGGAGTTTAAGAACTGTGGGTTGGAGGTGTTTTTCTTGTCTCCGTTTTCCTTCCAGTTTCTTTTCCTTTTTTCTTCGTTTTATTTTTCAAAAAAGTGCGAAAGAAGTGTATTTTTGCTTTTAATGTTTGTGCTGGTCACGATATAATGTAGGTAAAAGGAGACACGACGAAAGCATACCAGCATGTTGTTCTGATGTAAGTCCATTTGTGTGTTGGTAAAAGCAAAAAAGAAATAGATAAAAAAAAATAATAAAAAATAATAACAAGGGGGTGGGCGAAGATTTTTTTTTTTTTTTTTTTTTTTCAGGAGTCCGGGTAAATTCCATGACCACTCTTGGCGAAGAAGGAAAAAAAATTGGGATGAATGGAAGTCAGCTTGACAGGCTAACTATCATCATGTTTTCCACTGGAGTAATTTAATACCACACAGTAGTTGGCGACGACGGAGGAGGAGGGAGAAGAGGAGGAGGAGGAGAATAAGTGGAGAAGTAAGAGGAGGAGGAGGAAGAAGAGAATAGGTGGAGGAGTAAGACGAGGAGGAGGGAGAAGAGGAGTAAGAGGAGGAGGAAGAAGAGAATAGGTGGACGAGTAAGAGGAGGAGGAGGGAGAAGAGGAGGAGGAGAATAAGTGGAGAAGTAAGAGGAGGAGGAGGAGGAGGAAGAAGTGAATAGGTAGAGGAGTAAGAGGAGGAGGAGGAGAATAAGTGGAGAAGTAAGAGGAGGAGGAGGAAGAAGAGAATAGGTGGAGGAGTAAGACGAGGAGGAGGGAGAAGAGGAGTAAGAGGAGGAGGAAGAAGAGAATAGGTGGACGAGTAAGAGGAGGAGGAGGGAGAAGAGGAGGAGGAGAATAAGTGGAGAAGTGAGAGGAGGAGGAGGAGGAAGAAGATAATAGGTGGACGAGTAAGACGAGGAGGAGGGAGAAGAGGAGGAGGAGAATAAGTGGAGAAGTAAGAGGAGGAAGAAGAAGAAAATAGGTGGAGGAGTAAGAGGAGGAGGAGGAGGGAGAAGAGGAGGATTAAGAGGAGGAGGAGAATAAGTGGAGAAGTAAGAGGAGGAAGAAGAAGAAAATAGGTGGAAGAGTAAGAGGAGGAGAAGGAAGAAGAGGAGGAGGAGAATAAGTGGAGAAGTAAGTGGAAGAGGAGGAAGAAGAGGAGGAGGACGAGAAGGAGTGATGTACGAGGAGGAGAATAGGAGTGACGGAAAAGGAGTGAGAGGAGGAGGAGGAGGAGGAGGAAGATGAGGTGAAGGAGTAAGAAGAGTAAGGAGGAGGCGAGGAGGAGAAGAGGAGGATTAAGAGGAGGAGGAGAATAAGTGGAGAAGTAAGAGGAGGAAGAAGAAGAAAATAGGTGGAAGAGTAAGAGGAGGAGAAGGAAGAAGAGGAGGAGGAGAATAAGTGGAGAAGTAAGTGGAAGAGGAGGAAGAAGAGGAGGAGGACGAGAAGGAGGTGGAGTAGGAGGAGGAGGAGGAGGACGAGAAGGAGGTGGAGTAGGAGGAGGAGGGAGAGATGAGGATAAGAGGGAGGAGGAGGAGGGAGAAGAGGAGGAGAAGAATAAGTGGAGAAGTAAGAGGAGAAAGAAGAAGAAAATAGATTGAGGAGTAAGAGGAGGAGTGAGGAAGAAGTTGAGAGGAGAATAAGTGGAAGAAGTAAGTGGAAGAGGAGGAAGAAGAAGGAGGACGATGCCGAGCTGAGGTGCGATCG
>NC_134810.1:43197489-43199989 GCF_046742065.1 Oratosquilla oratoria | reverse complement strand
GGAAGGAAGGAAAGAAGGCAGGAAGGCAGGAAGGCAGGAAAGCGTTGTGGTGATTTGTCGTCAAAGGTGCGTCCACAGGTTTTATGATGTCGTTCCTGACCAGAGGGAGGGAGGGAGGGAGGGAGAGGGAGAGGGGGAGAGGGAGGGAGGAAAGCAGGGAGAGAGAGAGAGAGGGAGAGAGAGAGAGGGAGGGTGGGAGGGAGGTAGGTAGGTGGGTGGGTGGGGGAACGAGAAAAAAGAGAGAGAGGGGGAGGGAGGTAGGGAGAGAGATAGAGAGAGAGAGGATGAGAGAGAGAGAGGGGGGAGAAGGTTCGTTTCGTCATCGAGATCGGCAGCTCCCTGTCATGAGTTCCACTTGCTATGGACGCTCTAGCACTTAGGGCAAAGGTGGCAGTAAGGCGCCCCACCCCACCCCCGCCCCGTCCCCCAGTTATTCTTTATTGAGGGCCCTCAACAGAGGCTGCAACCTCAACTTACCCCAACATTTCCATGAGATGACGTCAAAAGGAAGAAATGAATGAGGATGAGGTGAGGGGCGGTTTGGGGGGCGGTTTGGGGGCGGTTTGGGGGTGTCCGTGACGAAGTGGTGACGTCAGAGAGGGAAGAGACGAATGAGAGATTCATAATGACCCAAACCCTTTTTCCTTTGGGGGTGAGGAGGGAGGGGGGGGGGGGGGGGGGGGGGGGGGGGGGGGAGAGGGGAGTGGGGGGAGGGGGAGGAAGGGGGGAATGAGGGGGGGTGGAAGGGGGGGGGGGGGGGGGGGGGGGGGAGAGGGGGGGGGGGAGCCAAGAAGAAACCCTTTTTTTCTTTGGAGTGGAGGAGAGGAGGGAGGGAGGGAGGGAGCAAATGCTTGTAGTTACCCCGTGTGATTTACATTTATCTCCCGTTTCAGTTGACCTTGCTCTTTCTTCCTTCTTTCCTGTATCTCTCATCTTCGTTTCTTCCCTTCTTTAGTCCGCACAAATACACTCACACTCACACACACACACGCGCTCTCTCTCTCTCTCTTCCCTTCTTTCTTTCCTCGTCTTCCTCCTCACTTCTTTATATCTTCTCTCTCTTCTTCCTGCTCTCTTTTTCTTTTTCTTTTTCTTCTCTCCCCCCAACAATGTCTACAAACCCCATTCCCTCCCTCCTAGTGCGCATGAACACCCACAATTCGTCAGGGGCAAACCAAACACACACACCCAGTCCCCTCACACACCTACTCCACCACCATACACCCAACCACCAATCAACCAAATCACCTACAACCTAACCCCACCTCTACCACCACACCCCCCACAACCCCACCAACACCACACCACAACCCACACCACCCACTCACAACCCACACCACCACCACCACCACCACCACCGCCACAATAACCAAACCCCCACCACCACCTCCACCCACACACACAACAACACACACCACCACCACAACATCACACACCCCCATCAACACACACCAAACACTCCACAACACACACCCCATACCTCAACCAACCACAAACACACCACCACCCACCTCATCCTCATCATACCTCACAACCGTCACCACCAACACTCCACCAAATCACTCCTACCTTCTTCTCCACAACCCCAATCCTCTTCTTACTACACCACAATCTCCACCCCAAACCAACCACCTATCTAATCCCTCAACAAACCACCACTCAACTCTCAATCTTCTCCACCACTCACATCCACTCACTACTTCCTCCTCCTTCTCCTCTTTTTACCCCCCTATACCCCTTCTCTACTTATCATCTCACCACCACCTCTCCTCTCTTCAATCTCATCTATACTATCACCCATCACATACACAACCAACACCTTCACACCCTTCCTCAATCCCCACAACAAAACCTACAGCATCCACTCACGTGCTAGCATCACTCATTCTCCTCTTCCACTTTTCCTTCTATCACTTCTCCATTCAGCCTTCCCTCCTCCTCCTCCTCCCTCCTCTCGTTCTTACTCTCTCCTCTCAACTCTTCCCTTCTGCCTCCTCCTCCTTCTCTCTCCTCCTCCCCCTCATTTCTTCTCATTCTCCCTTCTTCTTCTCTACACCTTTTTCTCTTCTAATCCACTTCTATCCTCTTCCTCCTCCTTCTCCTCTCTTATTCTCTCTTTCTTTTCTTCTATCCTCCTCCTCCTCCTCTCTTCTTCTCTCCTCCTCTCTTCTTCTCTCCTCCTCCTTCTCCTCTTCTCCCATCTCTTTCTCCTCTCTCTTCCTTCTTCTCTTCTACCTTCCTCTTCTATCCTCCTCCTCCTCCTCCTCCATCACCGTCTTTCCCTCCCCCCTCCCCCCACCGTTAATGTGACCTTTCGTAATCACCTTAAAGTCAAGTATAACTCATTCCGAGTTCCTTCCTAGCGAAGGAGAACGAGTGTGTTGGGGGGGGAGGAGGAAGGGGGAGAGGGGGAGGGGGAGGGGAGAGAAGGGGAGGGGGGAGAGAGGAGGATCCTAGTAAGGACAAGGGTCCAATCACGTGAACGGGGTCTCAAGAGACC
>NC_134810.1:43189989-43192489 GCF_046742065.1 Oratosquilla oratoria | reverse complement strand
TAGTCATGGCGTTAATGGAACTCAGAGGAAGCAAAAGCATATCAAGCGGGACGTTCTTCCTCCTCCTCCTCCTCCTCCTCCTCCTCCTCCTCCTCCTCCTCCTCTTCTCCTCCTCCTCCTCTTCCTCCTCTTCTCCTCCTCCTCCTCCTCCTCCTCCTCCTCCTCCTTCTCCTCCTCCTCCTTCTCCTCCTCCTCCTCCTCCTCCTCCTCCTTCTCCTCCTCCTCCTCCTCTCTCATCTCCTCCTCCTTCTCCTCTTCCTCCTCCTCCTTCTCCTCTTCCTCCTCCTCCTCCCTTTCCTCCTCCTCATCTTCATCCCCCTCCTCTTCTTTCTCCTCCTCCTTTCTCCTGCTCCTGCTTTTTTCCTCCTTCCCTCCTCCTCCTCCTCCTCCTCCTCCTCCTCCTCCTCTTTCTCTTTTGCCTCCTTTTCCTCCCCTTGTATCTGTATATATATGTTTGTATGTATGTATCTGTATATGTATGTTTGTATGTATGCATGCGACCATGTATATATGTATGTTTCCATGTGTATATATATATTTGAATGGGAGTATGTTTGTCTGTATATATGTGTGTGTGCTTGTATGTATACTTTTATGTATATATGTATTTTTGCATGTGTATATGTATGTACTAATGGGCGTATGCTTTTTTTGTATGTATGTATGTATGTATGTATGTATGTAATGTATGTATGTTGTATGTGTGTATGTATGAATATGTATGTGTATATGTATGTATGTATGCATGTGTGTATGTATGCATGTATGTATGTATGCATGTATGTATATGTATGTATGTGTATATGTATGTATGTATGCATGCATGTGTGTATGTATGCATGTATGTATATATGTATGTATGTATGTATGTATTGTATGTATGTTTGTATGTATGTATGCAAGTATGTATACATGAATGTGTATACGTATGTTTGTATGTATGCGTGCATGTATATATCTATGTTTCCATGTGTACATGTATGTATGAATGGGCGTATGTATGTTTGTCTGGATATACATTATGCGTGTTTGTGTGTGTGCATATATGTATGCGTGTACATATGTATTTTTGCATGTGTATATGTATGTACTAATGGGCGTATGCTTGTTTTTCTGTATATATGTATGCATGTGAGTATGTATGTATGTATGTATGTATGCATGCATGCATGAGAAATCACAAACTCGTGATTCTTAATATGCGGAAAAACCACGTTTTCCCCGTATGTATGTATGTATGTGTGTCAGTATGTACATATGTATGCGTGTATGTATGAGTGTGTGTGTGTTGACCACATAATCAGAGAGAAAGAGAGATAGAGATAGTTGGTATGGACAGGAGAGGGAGAGAGAAGAGAGAGATAGAGAGAAAGGAGAGGGAGAGAGGAGAGGTGGAGGAGGAGGAGGAGGAGGGGGGGGGAGTTGTTGATTGTTACGTCTTGAATGGAGCGAGGTGATTAACCCTCAGTCTTGGGGAAATTACCGGAAAGGGGATTTGCTAAATGGATCAAAATGTAATCAACGGAATTTAAGGCGCACACCCCCTTAACGATTTCTTTCTCATCACGCTCTCTCTCTCTCTCTCTTTCTCTCTCTCTCTCTCTCTCTCTCTCTCTCTCTCTCTCTATATATATATATATATATCTATCTATTTCTCTCTTTCTTTCTCTCTCTTTATATATATACATATATATATACATATATATATATGCATATATATATATATATATATATATATATGTTCGTAAAGAGCTGGAGTCCAGGAGCCATGATATCGGAAAAATTTCGAAACACTGGACTCAGAGTAACAGAATTTATTACCGACGTTTCGAACCCTGTCCGGGGTTCGTCCTCAGGGTTATACACAGTAAGCAAAAGGATTCATTTAAATAGTGTACCGATGTTCTCTGGGACAGGTCCCACCGGAGTGTACAAAGTTGAACCAAATCAAAACCCATTACGAATGACAAAAGGTAATTACAAATTTGTGTAAAGCGTTAACCAAATGAAAAGAATTGACAAAAACCTCATAACACATGTCATAATAAATGGAACAAAACCAATTCTAAACGATACCCAGAAATTGATAACAGAGTAAGTACAGAGTGTCACGCTTTACACAAATATGTAATTACCTTTTGTCATTCGGAATGGGTTTTGATTTGGTTCAACTTTGTACACTCCGGTGGGACCTGTCCCAGAGAACATCGGTACACTATTTAAATGAATCCTTTTGCTTACTATGTATAACCCTGAGGACGAACCCCGGACAGGGTTCGAAACGTCGGTAATAAATTCTGTTACTCTGAGTCCAGTGTTTCGAAATTTTTTGATATATATATTATATACATCAGTTTTTCTTTTTCCTTGGTGGTTTTTCCGCATATATATATATATATATATATATATATATATATATATATATATATATATATATATACGCTCTCTCTCGATTGGTCACCTCTCGTCATAGGTTTCTCAAAACACATATATTCACACA
>NC_134810.1:43177489-43184989 GCF_046742065.1 Oratosquilla oratoria | reverse complement strand
AATCTGTTGACTGTGATCAGAGTATTTCTTCTTTCGGAAATGGGATGAAGACGCGGTGGGGGGTGGGGGGTGGACTTTCTGTCCGAAGTTATTGTTAATCCTCTGACAAAGACTCGTGGAAAGAAGCGCTGGTTCCTGCGTAGGAAGGAGGCAATGACGAGTTCAACCACTTATGTTGATATTTATGTTCTCACGCTTTTATCTGCAATCCCCCGAACCCCCATTCGATCAAAGATTTAATTTACTAATGATGGTGCACTACTACACAATAATCGCAATAATCCGCGGAATACTTACACACACAAAGGAAAAATCATGTCAAAATATGATAAGATAAAGAGTCGGACAAAGACTGGTTTAATACAAACTGCGAGGCAGATAAAACACACACACACACACACACACACACACACACACACACACACACACACACACACACACACACACACACACACACACACACACACACACATACGCACACACACACGCACACGCACACACAGCACACACACATACGCACACACACACGCACACGCACACACACATGCACACACACATACACACGCACACACACACACACATACGCACACACACACACACACACACGCACACACACACACACGCACACACACACACACACACACAAAGGAAAACCATATGCCAAAATATGATAAGATAAAGAGTCGGACAAAGACTGGTTTAATACAAACTGCGAGGCAGATGAAACACACACACACACACACACACACACACACACACACACACACACACACACACACACACACATATGACGTGGCCCGATCGAAGTACGTAGATGACGTCACCGTGTTGGAAAGGCTGACCTGTCTATGGCCTCGATGAGGAGAAGGGTCGACCGCGACATCAGTCGAAGTGACATCGGAAGGACGACAACAAAACGGTCGGCGACAGTCGTCAGAGTGGAGATGAAGAGGGAGCGAGAATAGGAGGGAGGAGGAGGAGGAGGAGGAAGAAGATGAGGAGAGGAATGAGGGGAGGTGATGGTGAGGAAGATATAGAGACTGCTAGTCGAAGAGGAGAAAGACCAGGAGTAGGTGGATGTATGTGTGTATGTATGCGAACGAATCACAAAAACACGTGATTCACAAAATAAATATCGGCCACCTTTGATTTTATTTTCCAAGTGGATTTATTACACGTATGTATGTATGTATGTATGTATGTATGTATGTATGTGTATATGTATGTGGTGGAGATGTCAGTGAAAAAGAAAGATGAAGAGTAAAGACAAGATGGAGTTGGTGGTGACAGATGTCGAGAGGGAAGGAGGCAGTAGGAACAGGGGAGCAAGGGGAGGTGGTGGTTGTGGTGGTTGTGGTTGTGGTTGTGGTGGTGGTTGTGGTTGTGGTGATGGTTTTGGTTGTGGTGGTGGTTGTGGTTATGGTGGTGGTGATGGTGCTGGTTGTTGTTGTTGTTGTTGTTGTTGTTGTTGTTGTTGTTGTTGTTCCGGTGGTTCCTAATGGCCTCCAGAGGAGAAGAACTTCGTGCCGTGGACTTCGCCGATAGACTTCGAGAGGAAAGAAAAGAAGACTCGAGGGAAGGAGATGAGGTATAGGGACATCGAAGGAAGAGGAAGGAAGAGAGAGAGAGAGAGAGAGAGAGAGAGAGGAGTGGGAAAGACAAGAGAGGGGAGGGAAGAGATAGAGAAGGAGTGGTTAGGGGGAGAGAAGGAAAGGAGGAAAGAAGAGAAGGAGGAGAAATAAGGGAGAGAAGGGAAGAGATAGAGGAGGTGGTGTTAGGGGGAGAAGAGGAAGAGGGAAAGAAGAGAGGAAGAAGAAGTAAGAGAGGGGAGGGATGAAGGGAATGGAGGAGAAGAGGAATTGCCTCTCAGTAGTACCGAAAAGTAGCGACTGCATGCAGGTGAAGGGCCGTCAGCTCCCTCGTAGGCCTAATTGCCCAAACGTCCACGTAAAATTGTGTATATGATTGCTTGTGTATGTATCTTGTTTTGATGTGTTTTTGTGAGTGCTTATTGCTTTTACTGTTTTACTTAATTTATTTATTTATTTGTATTTGATAGATATGCGCTGAATGGCCTACCGGCTCCAGCGCTTGGCCTTCAAGCCAAAATTTTCATCAATCAATCAATCAATCAACCAAAGGTCCGCGTTCTGTGATGAAGAATAGAAAACGACAACAAGGGGGACTGCTGACTTCGAAGTGTTGAATCTGAGTTCGAGTGTGTGTGTGTGTGTGTGTGTGTGTGTGTGTGTGTGTGTGTGTGTGTGTGTGTGTGTGTGTGTGTGTGTGTGTGTGTGTGTGTGTGTGTGTGTGTGTGTATGTGTGCGTGTGTGTGCACATACGTATATATGTTTATATTTACCTGTTCATATTTATCTTTGTGGCGAATATAGCAGCCAGACGCTAATAGGTTAAATTAAAGAAACATTAAGCGGTAATGAGACCCTCAGTGCAGACGTATAAATGTTGCATTTCATACTCCTCCTACTCCCCTCACACCCCTCCCACTCCCTTCACACTGCCCTCAGGTCATGACATAGAAACATCCCTTTCACAGATTTTAAACAAGAAAATTAAATTTTAGCGGAACAACCACAAACCAGCCATTACATTATTCAACATTTACCCCCCCGTGAAATACAGGAGTATTCGCGAAATTGAATATAACATTGTGTCATCTGTACACTCAAACATTCGGTGTTTAGCAGGGCATAGTTTAATAATAGAGAGGTTTGATATGACTTTGTGGTATTGTTTGAAGGGTGCGCGGTAATTAGTTGTCGTTGTGATGTTGTTATTCATGTTATTATTATTGTTGTTGTTATTAATGTTATTCTTATTTTATTATTATTGTTATATTATTATTGCTGTAATTATTATCATTATCATTATCATTATTATTATTATTATTTTTTTATTTTTTTTTATTTTTAGTTATTTTTTTTATTTTTGTTATTAAATTTTTTATCATCATCATCATCATCATCATCATCATCATCATCATCATCATCATCATCATCATCATCATCATCATCATCATCATCATCATCATCATCATCATCATCATCATCATCATCATCATCATCATCGTTATCATCATCATTGTTGTCATCATCGTTATCATTGATATCATTATCATCAATATCATCATCGTTATCACCATCATAGTTATCATCATCATCGTTATCATCATTATCGTTATCATCATCGTTATCATTATTGTTATCGTCATCATTGTTATCATTGTTATCATCACCATTGTTATCACCAACATCATCATTGTTAGCATCATCATCATCATCATCATCGTTATCATCATTGTGTGCAGTGGTGGTGTAATCGGGAGCCTGCTGGTCTCACAAGCACTTGGTTGTGGTTCGATTCCCGCACTTCTCTCCGATCCCCAGCAGTCACTGCCACCTGCCCCAGCTATCCCCAAAGCGCATAGTAATAGGAGCAAAGGTGATTGCTTCGGCCCCAGCCGCTCATCGCCTCCTGGTGTAATAGGTTCCTCACAACCACGGATACAAAGAGAATAGGATGATGGTCCCCATTCCCTTTGAGGACGGGACCGCAGTGACGGGAAGTGGGAAGATGTCTGAGAAATGATCAAGACGGTCTTGTGGTGGCACCCGGTAGGGTAGGACAAGTGCCACGCGGCATGGAGGGGTTTGGTCGAGATGGCATCGCTTCGCTTCGCTCCTGATATTCGCGTTTGTTGGTCTCCGCATTGTCCCCTGAGTAGCCTGGGCAAACATGACCTAATGAGGATCTTTTGTCGACGTTCTTTCAAGATGATGGCCGTGGCCGTAATTAGACCCTGCAGGATATTATCTTTGCTTGAGACAAAGGCTTCCAATAACAATGATAACGATAAATCTCGTTTGTTGTTATGATGATAGTAATGATAATGATATCAGCAATGACAGTATAGATAATAAGTTAATTTGTAATTGTATTTCTGCAGCACGACTGGTTTTCATAACACGGTTTAATGAAATGATTTGGTCCAATGTTGACAGAAAAAACAAGAGACGTCAGACGCTTCAGAACGCGCATGCGTGGTGCGTTGACATCTTTGGTGGTGAGGGAGGAGGGAGAATGGGGAGGAGGGAGAGTGGGGAGGAGGGAGAATGGGGAGGAGGGAGAGTGGGGAGGAGGGAGAATGGGGAGGTGGGGTTCTTTCCAGGACTTTTTCTTCTCGACAGTGATTAGACTGTATATCGACGATTTCCAACCATCCGTGATTTAGTGGTGTTTGTGTCCTTGTGGACAAATTCCCACCGCCTCCTTCCGTGCGTGATTTAGCGGCGTTTTGTGTCCCTGTGAACAATTTCCTAATGCCCCCTTCCGTGTGTGATTTAGCGGTATTTGTGTTCTTGTGGACAGTTTCCCACCGTCCCCATCCGTACTTGATTTAGCGGAGTTTGTGTCCCTGTGGACAAATTCCCACTCCCCCTTTCCGTACGTGATTTAACGGTGTTTGTGTCCCTGTGGATAATTTCCCATCTTCCTCTTCCGTACGTGATTTACTGGCACTTCTGTTCCTGTGGACAATTTTCCACCGCCCCTCATCTCTGTAGGATGGTACTTTTGCTAATAGCCTGGATTCTACCAGTGGTCCCCTTTATTCGTTTAAGTGGCACCCCCATCAGTGACATAAGGGCTTCTCCTCTCATTGCAAGCCCTTCCTCCCTCCCTCACTCCCTCACTCCCTCACTCCCTCTTTCCCTCTTTCCCACTCTCCCTCTCTCCCTTCCTCCCTCCCACCTTCCCTCTCTTTAACATAAGAACATAAGAATGAAGGAGACTGCAAGAGACCATAAGTCCTATACTTCGTATCCATCACCACCTGTCATACCCATCCATAAAGTTGTCTAATCGTTTCTTAAAACAACTGCTAGTTTCAGCGCTTACTACCCTATTAGTCGACCACCCTATTAGTAAACCAATTCTTGCCTATTTCCTATTTAAATCTAAATTTGCCCAGGTTATAACCATTACTGCGAGTCCTGGCCTGTTGTTTAATATGATGACCTTGTTTGCATCACCCTTGTTAAAGCCTTTGATCCACTTGAACACCTCTATTAGATCACCCCTCACTCTTTGAATATGTTAACCTAAATTACCCAACTCCGTTTTTCTCGATCAGTTTTCCTTCCACGTCCCCCTCTTGTCCTCCTCTATCCTCTATCCTCTATCCTCTATCCCCTATTCTATCTCTTTCCCTTCTCTTCGTGTACTAAGTGGAAGGGTAATCCAAACTCTAAGGGCTACCGGTCATTGCCAATCGCCCCAGCAGTCCGGAAACTCAGGACTAACGTGATGTACACGGTCGCCACTAAGCATCTCATGGCGTGAGACCTTCATTATGTTCTTTTCCTCCTTTCTTGTGTTATCTACTTCACATTTCTCGCTTTCCCTTGGCCCGATGGTTCTGAGTGAAAATGCGAATCGAAATTGAAATAATGACATGTATTCCCTCTTGTATTCCTGACATACTGTGAGCATTTTACGCATTTCCCTATGAGAACATAAAAATGAAGGAGACTGCAAGAGACCATAAGGCCTACACTAGGCAGCTCCGTATCCATCACCACCTGTCATCCCCATCCATAAAGTTGTCTAATCGATTTTTAAAACAACTGATAGTTTCAGCTCTTGCTACATCCCTCCCCCTCCCCCCCCTTTTTTTTTCTTTAACACAACCACTATCTCTTCTACGTCCTCCCTTATCTGTTCCCCATTTCTGCTTCTTTTCCTCTCCCTCTCTTCCTTCCCTCTCCCTCTCTTCCTTCCCCTTACGTATTTGTTCTTCTTCCCTGTCCTTCCTTACCTCTGCTTCCCCTACCAGTCGTCCCCTACCAATCGTCCCCTTTGTTCTTTTAGCTTCCCCTACTCTCTCCTTTGTCCTTCGCTCCCCCTCGTTCCCAAGTTGGCCTCTGCAATGTCATCAAGGCGCCAAAGGCTGCGTTCTAAAGAATGGAAATGTTTTGAAGACCAGGACTCGAATATGGAGCAAGGGAAGGAGGAAGATGTAGGGAAAGGTTGGGGAAGAAGGGAGGAAACAGAGTGGGAGGAACGGGAGATATAAGTAAAAAAAAGGTTGGGGAAGAAGGGAGGAAACAGAGTGGGAGGAACGGGAGGTATAAGTAAAAAAAAGGTTGGGGAAGAAGGGAGGAAACAGAGTGGGAGGAACGGGAGGTATAAGTAAAAAAAAAGGTTGGGGAAGAAGGGAGGAAACAGAATGGGAGGAACGGGAGGTATAAGTAAAAAAAAAAGGTTGGACAACCAAAACTCGTCCATTTGCCAGTGAATCTAAAGAACACACATATACACATGATATCAATGGTGTAATAAAATAGAAATCGAGATCTGGACATAAGGACTTGGCATGACGTGATCAAACTAACACAGTAGCAAACATTCATACTGATCATGTCTAGCGTATATCGTTTTAATAGATTAATAATATTTTACCTGCGGAAACAAAACAAAATCTTAAGAAGGCTGTAAGTATCCTTGATATGGTGGTTAGACTTGAGTGTCATTTTGACTACAAGAGCTATATCGATATGGATTAAAATCTCTGCTGGATTGCCATATCAAATAAGCCTGACATTAAAGATGAGACAAAGGTCAGCTCGCACGCACAGTTCCAGGATCCATTGCTAAATGACATGCCCATGGTGGCGAACAGGGGCATTCCTCATAAATATACGGGAGTATTGCCGTAATGACGGCGTGGACCATTGGGCACGCTATAGATATTCGGGCTCCATCGAATATATTGACTAAGATGGCGCCGAAGACGTACGTGGATACATATACCAATAGCCCTCTTCCCCATTATAAGGGATATAACCATCCAACACCATTTTTTTTTTTTTTTTTTTTTTTTTTTTAAGCCCCTTGTGGACGGAAGTCCATCCTTGACCCCATCTCACCACTGTCCGGTTCAAAAGCAATGCAGCAAGACGTATCCCACTAAGGAGCAAGGAGGTGAGATTGCTGCCACAACTCTTCAAAAACCTTCATTGACAGCACTGCAATCATAGGACCATGGTCACTTAAAGGTGCACCCGATTTGCTTCTTGTGCTTACGAGTTGTATCACTATGTGTGAACAGTCAGAGCAGATCTAAGTCTTGGACATGAAAGACCTGAAGACGTCGGTATATGCTTGAAACGTTAAATCATGCACGTAGAGTTGTAGCTGTTGAGTTTGAACGAAGAACTGAAGTAAATCAGCTGGGGTATCGTGGTACTGAGTGAAGTCTAAGAGGAGAAAGAAAACCTTTTGCAGCTACAAGATGAACCACTTGGTTTACAACAAAGAATTAAATATCTAATGGAGTAGGAGTCTTAAACTAATCGAGAAAGTCTTGGTATCGTAGTCAAATTCAGTAGTATCACAACCTTCTTCTGCCAAATGCCCCTTCATCCCTCCAGCCCAACTCCCTCCCCCCTCACCTCCCTCCCCCTTCCTCTCACCTCCCTT
>NC_134810.1:43159989-43172489 GCF_046742065.1 Oratosquilla oratoria | reverse complement strand
CCTTATATGAAGATCTTCCGCAAATGTATGGTGATCTCGTGGCATAATTTCCCTTTGGACGCATAAAGTAAGCGCCCCCTTGTTCACCTGACGCACTTGTACACATAAGGCAAGAGTTTTTTTTTTTTTTTTTTTTCATTGGGTTACGGGCCCGCCGACGTTGGAAAATCCGAAATCAAAATAAAACAAAAATTGGCGAAATTCCTTTTTTTTTTTTTTTTATCGAACTGCCTACTAGAGCTGTATAACGATCAAAGTAACAACAACAACAAAACAACAAAAAAACAAAAAAACAACAACACAACAACAACATCTTGTGTGTTCATCAGCCTCCTGGCCAGTGAGAAGGTATAAATGAAACAAAACCGAAAAAAAAGTAAAAAATAAAAATAAAATTTTCTCCGACCGACCTGACAACATGGCGTCCTAAAAGCTTTAGATAAATAAATGTGTTGGTTGCAATTTTTTCACTTATTCTCCGTAACCTAATAAATAAAGAAATTCTGGCTTAAACAAAGATGGCGGCCACAAAGAGGATGGGAAATGACGTATATTATTATTATTATTATTTATCTGAGGCAATACTGTATTAACTGAATTCAGAGAAGTAATAAACATTTCACACAAAATCAATAAATAAAGATATGTGCTTAGGAACTTTTCGACATTTACCTTCATGAATAAAGCGGCCTTGCTGTGAATGTGCTGTGTCTTGCTACACTGCTTCTGACCCTGGGCAGTGGGCAAGATGCAGGGATGACCCGTCCTCCAGGAGGAAGCAAGATATGAGAGAGGGAGGAGGGTGAATGGGAGTGGAGTATGTGGGGATGAAATGGGTGGAAGTGGATTTATGCCTTTGACTTTGGCTACCTCCCTTGTAAGGGGGAAAAATCCCTTGGTATATGTATGTATGTATGTAGTCATGGATTTAAGAAACCTACATTTTACAATTTCATTCATGCTATTCTGGATGCTATTCCCCATCCCCCCCCCCCCCCGAAAAAGAAAATTAGCGATTTGCCTGAATCAGACTATGAAATGTTGATGTCTGACATCCTTGATTGTGGGCGGGAAAGCGTGTGGTGGATCACCGTGGAAATTACGAAGCGAAAACGCCTTGAAAACTTTCTCAAGCATTGGAGCGAAATGCAAGACTTCTTTATTAAGACTCCGTCAGAGACACCGAGTCTTCACTAAGCATTCGCTGAGACTGATCTTGCGGGGCAATGCAGCTCGGCTCGGCTCCGCTCCGCTCGGCTCCGCTCGGCGCGCATGAGCTAGAAACACGTATGTATGAGTTCAGCGGTCTATAGATTGGTGCGCACGTGGAGGAGATGTAGCAGACGTATAAATGAGCACATACGCCCACACGTTCGTGCGCACACACACACACACACACACACACACACACACACACACACACTCGTAGCGCAGTGGTAGAGTTTCCGGCTGTCACTACGGCAGTTCGGGTTCGAATCCAGCCCAGGGATGAAATAATTTCAGTATCGCTGCGCTGCTGGTTGTTACTCCAACTCTCGTGGGCGGGGAGTGTGTGTGCGTGTAAGGTCACATCATTACCCATAGATTGGTCATGTATGAGGTCTGAGCTCTCTTCCGGGATGGAAATAGCTGTCGATCACGAGTTCAACACGTGATCCAAGACCATGGTGAATCACATACACACACTGTGGAGAGACTAAAAGCACTGGTTCTGTCACCATTGAGAGATCAAAGAGAAAGAGAACCTCATTACAATCTTCAGGTCGGTAGAGAAAACAGATCAAATTGACAGCGGAGATGTCTCGATGGGACATCTTTAAGAGGTCATAAGAACAGTTTTAGTAAGACTAAGCGATGTGAAGAGCTGAAATGAGTAGATGGATGGATGGATGGATGGATGAATGGAGGAAGAAGGAACACGAAAACCACCCAGCTGTTGGACTTGAGAACATAAAAACATGAGAATGGAAGAGGCTGCAAGAGACTATATGGCCTACTTTAGGCAGTTCCATGTCCCTCACCACCTTCCACCCCAACACAGTCATCTTCTCTCAAAACAACCAATTGTTCCAGCGTTTACTCCATCCCTTAACCACTCCGTTGGTAAACCAATTCCTGCCCATTTCCTTCTTGAACTTAACTTTCTCCAACTTAAACCCATTACAACGAGTCCTGTCCTGTTGTCTTAATATGATGACCTTGCACTGTTTGCTCCTTCTTCGGAACCAAGCCCGGGGTTGGTGGAGGGAGAGGTGGGGGAGGTGGGGAGGGTAAGTTTTGAACGAGAAATGGGCCGAGACGCCCTTCAGGTTGAAGTCCGTCGCCGCCATTTCTCCGTCGAAGAGCGACCGGGCAATGTCCTCTTTCAGGATGTTGACGGGTTCTGCAGAAACCTTTGTCCGGGCGACGTCCAGGCGAGTCTCTTCAGCTGACCGATGACGTAGTGAGATAAAGAAAACGGGAGGAGGGAATATCGCTTGATCGAGACTTTCCTTCCTGTACCAGGTTCCTCTCTGTTCCTCAGCTGAATCCAATAATCTACCGAGACAAAGTCTGTGAAGATATTCAACCACAGAGGAGAAAAAAAAAAAAAAGACGAGGAGGGAGAGAAAGGGCCGTTGGGGAAAAGTTCGAAATCTTGTAACTTTGACTGAAACGGTAGCGTTCTTTGGGGAGGGGGGGGGAGTGGGGACGGAAGTTTAGCCGTGTTAGGTCGAGACGCGAAACTTCTTCCAGACCCGATGCCGAGACGAGCTAGACTCTCCGCCTCACGCGGACACCATTACCGCGTGGGAAACGACCAGATATGAAATGGGCTGAGAACATTTGAAACAATGAAACAGGTTTCGGTGTCTCCATCTCGACTCTGGCGCCAGGGTAAGGGTCTCGCGAGAGCCTCGCGAGGGCCTCGTGAAGGCCTCGTCGCGTGCTAAGGGGCTTTGCGAAATCACCTCAAGAACGACAACAGGGCGGCTTCGCGAAAGGTTTGGAAGAGAAGGGGGGGAGGGAAGGGAGAGAAGGAGGGAGAGGAGGAACGACGAGGAGGAGGAGGAGGAAGAGGGGGAAGAGGTGAAGGAAGAGGAAGGGAAGGAGGAGCAGGCGGAGGGAAAGGGGGAGGAGGAGGCAGAGGTGGAGGGGAAGGAGGAGGAGGAGGAAGGGAAGGAGGAGGAGGGGAAGAATGAGGGGAAGGAAGAGGAGGAGAAGGAGGGGAAAAGGAAGGGGGAGGAAGAGGAGGGGAAGGGGAAGGAGGAGGAAGGGAAGGAGGAGGAGAGGGAAGAGAAGGGGAAGGGGAAGAAGGGAAAGGGGAAGGAGTAAAAGGAGAAAGAAAAGGAGGAGAAAGATAAGGGGAGGGAAGAAGAGGGCGGAGGGGAAGGAGGAGGAGGAGGAGGAGAAGAAGAAGGAGGAGGAGAAGGATGAGGGGAAGGAAGAAGAGCCGGAGAGGAAGGAGGAGGAGGAGAAAGATGAGGGAAAGGAAGAAGAGGCGGAAGGAAAGGAGGAGAAGGAGAAGGAGGAGTAGGAGGAGAAGGTCTATAAAAATTGTAGCACCGAGTGGCAGTGGCTGGAAGCGCGGTGCCTGGCCACCGTTTGTGTGTGGCCGGGCAGGTCCCGCACGCCCATAGATCTTTCCTGGAAGAATCATAGGGCTGTTCTTTGGGTGGTATTACTGTGGCATTCCTACTACGCCGCCGATTTATAGTAGCAGTAGGAATAACAAGTTTATGATTTATTATTGCTATTGTTGTTGTTGTTGTTATTATTATTATTATTGTTATTGTTATTAGTATTATTATTATTATTATTGTTGTTATTGTTGTTATTACTGTTATTGTTGTTATTGTTGTTATTGTTGTTGTTATTGTTATTGTTATTATGATGTTGTTAACTATTACCTATTTATCATTTATCATCGTAGCGAGGACTTTTTCTTTCGCATTCTAGTTTATTATTATTTTTTTCTAAAACTCTTATTCCTACCTCCCTCTCCACCCCTCTCCTTTCTCCCTCTCCCTTCTCCCTCTCATCTCTCCCTCTCCTCTCTCCCTCTCCTCTCTCCCTCTGCTCTCTCCCTCTCCTCTCTCCCTCTCCCACCTCTCACTCCCAAAGACACTCAAGGGAGTTGCTCAAGACTCCAAAGGCCAACGAAGACTTAGGAAAGGAAAAATTTTGGTCTAATCTTACGAATCAATGCCTGTGAATGGAGCGACCCGACTTCTGTTCAGATCTCGTTCTCTTCGTTACAGAGAGACACGAACAGTATTACAGACAATAGGCCCAACATGCAATCACACACGCACGAATGCACGAATGCGCGTGCACCTATGCGTGTACGAATGCGCGTGCACCTATGCATGCACGAATGCGCGTGCACCTATGCGTGTACGAATGCACGTGCACCTATGCATGCACGAATGCGCGTGCACCTATACATGCACGAATGCGCGTGCACCTATGCATACACGAATGCGGGTGCACCTATACATGCACGAATGCGCGTGCACCTATGCATGCACGAATGCGCGTGCACCTATGCATGCACGAATGCGCGTGCACCTATACATGCACGAATGCGGGTGCACCTATGCATGCACGAATGCGCATGCACATATGCATGCACGAATGCGCGCGCACCTATACATGCACGAATGCGCGCGCACCTATATTGCGCAATAAAATCACACCTGGGGAGTAAAGGTAACGTCAAAATGACGCAGCCCGAAGGGATTTCTCCCCGTCTTCTCCTTTTATGCATGGAGGGACGGAGAGGGAGGGGGTCGCCAATTTAATGAAGCGGCCTTGCTGTTGATGTGCTGTGTCTTGCGACACTGCTTCTGACCCAGGGCAGTGGACAAGGTGCAGGGATGACCCGTCATCCATGAGGTGCTAAGATAAGAGGGAGGGTGGAGGGGTGTGGAGTGTATTCAGGGATGGAATGGGTGGGAATGATTTTGTGTCTTTTACTTTTTGGCTACCTCCTTTGTAAGGGGGAAAAAGCCTTGGTATATGTATGTATGTAATAAAAAATAACACGTAACGTCCTTTTTAACTGAGCAGGAACCATGGTGATACCACACAGTCAAGGAAATACTGCGTTGTTATGTGTTAATGCCTCCATTGACTCGCATTGCAGATGTTTGGAGGCGATATTAATCAAAGATTACCGCTCAGCATTCAAATTACATTACAATATGTGTAAGATCTTAACTGTTTGTAGCGTCCCACGGACCTCTAATGAACACCTAGCCTTCCTTGGAAATGTGATATCTATGTCCAATACATAATATTTTAAATTCTGTAAAGTTTGAAACCATTCTAGATATTGAAATATAGACCAACATGGAATTATATGATGATGAAGTATGTTCCCTTCCACCTACAGCTAAGAAATTGGCCAGGAAACTTGAAGCCAACAGGAAGATATTTAACGCTGAGTATGCTGTGTTCTTCAACAAATGTATACCAGAAAACATACAAAATTCATGTGTATATATATTCATGGATACTGTATATATATATATATATATATATATATATATATATATAATATATATATATATAAAACAGTGCTGAATGTTTTGCACATTTGTGGTTGATGCAACTCGGGTCTGACGGCGTCCTCGTTCTCAGAAACTCAGAAACTCGTCAACTGATTAAAATTTAATTGCTGTTGATGTTTTGTTTTTTTAATTCCGTTCTGCTTCTTGGTCCTGGCAGCCGGCCAAATTTATGGCAGGTTGGTCGGAAATATAAGAGCACAAATTTAATTATGCAAAAGTGCATTTGATTTAGATATTAAAAGCTCATTTAATCTCCTTTTCGTTTCAGGTCCTCGGGGAATAGTCTTCACGTAGTAAGCTGCTGAGGAGACGGCAAGGAAGCCAGCAAGCAAGCAAACAAACAAACAAGCAAGCAAACAAACAAGCAAGCAAGTAAGCAGGAATAAAGGGACTCGAATAATGTATACATGGATTCTAAAACGGAAGATATGTTAACTAGGCAAACCCAGTGCGTGTGTCCGAGCACGTACATCGACTACGGCTTCAAACACTCTCGAAGTCCCACATACGAACACGTGCTTTACCTGCAACGCATATTAAGGACACACTCGCTCTCCGCTGAACACCGCGATACTTCGCGTTTAATTCGTCCTTAACAGCTCCTTGGTAAATTACTTCGAGAACAGCGACCTAACTACCTACCATCAGCAACATGGCCGCAGAGGAGGACGTGGTGTGGGTGACCTCCCCGTCTTCCGAGTTCGTTAACGACTCCATCTTCCTGTCCTTCAACGCATCTGAGGACCTCCTGGGCAACGAGACCAACACCACGGGGGGTTACGTGCCCTATAACAAGCGGCCGGAGACCTACGTTGTCCCCATCGTCTTCGCTCTCATCTTCTTCATCGGCGTCGTTGGTAAGTCGACAAAAGAATCACGACGAGAATATATATATATATATATATATATATATATATATATATATATATATGTATATATATATATAAATATATATATAAATATATGTATATAAATATATATATATATGTATATGTATATATATATATATATATATAATTTTATCAACCACAATGCGCTTTAATTCTAAGCCATCAACATTGGAAGAACCGTGGAGGCAACGCAGAAATTGAAACGTAGTACGTCCGAGGACTCGAATCTACGATTTGCACTTGACCAGTGCAGCATTGACTTAAACCTTTACACCATCACTGGTTTAAGTCAATGCTGCACTGGTCACGTGCGGACCGTAGGTTCGAGTCTTCGGACGTACCACGTTTCAATTTCTGCGTTGCCTCCACGGTTCTTCCGGTGTTGATGGCTTAGAATTAAAGTACATTTTGGTTGATAAAATTGTATCTCTAATCACTGGGACCCATTCAGTGTTGTACAATATATATATATATATATATATATATATATATATATATATAATATGTGTGTGTGTGTGTGTGTGTGTGTGTGTGTGTGTGTGTGTGTGTGTGTGTGTGTGTGTTTGTGTGTATGTTAAAGACAGAGTGAACATTTTTAGAAGCTCTGCTTTCGGCCACCCGTAAGATTACCTTCACGAAGCCTTAACCCACTACACTACAGTCTCTATGGTTTAGTGGGTTAAGACTCTGTGAAGGTAATCTTACGGGTGGCTGAAAGTTGTGGGTTCAAATCCTACATGCGACTGTCATAAAAATTATCATATTGATGTTGCTGTTACTAGCGAATTTCTCTCATATAATATATATATGTATGTATATATATATATATATATATATATATATATATATATATATATATATATATGTATATAAGTAAATTTTGGAAACAGGTTTTCAACAATACAATTTCTATTAAATATCACAGCATACTCAGGGTTGGTGATTTTTTTAGGCTGATAGCTTAATACCTTGATACCTTAAATCAGAAACCAAAAATACATTTTTAGATACGTAGACGACATTTTCGTAGATATGGAAAAAGAAGAACAAATTGAAAAACTTAAGTTGGAAGAAAACTTCAGCCTACGATTCACCGTGGAGAGGAGCATTTGCTAATGAAATACTGTTTTTAAATGTTTGAGTAGATGGTTCTGTGAAAGTATTCACTACAAGCGTTTATAGAAAACCGAGTAACTTCGGAAGATTTTAGATGACTTGAGTTAATTCCCTTCTAAATATAAAATCAGTTTGGTACGTGCATACGTTACAAAAGCCTTCAAAATATGTCTTAATTATCTCCTTTTCCACCAAGAACCAGAGTTAAGCAAATTATAACTAATAATGGCTTTGGAATGGAAGATGTAAATAAATCAAGAATAATATGGAGAAAACAAACACAAGCACAAAAGATAGCATGAAAAAATTAAACATTTATTACTAAAACAAAAGATGAATAGGTATTAAAAGATATTATATGTAACCATTGGAAACCTAAAAACAAGAGGATAAACTTAGTTTAATCATTTATCATCGCAGCCCGAGAACTTCGTCTCTCCTGATGAAGAACAATATGACAGCAACAAACTAACACAAAGTAACGTTGTGGATAAGTAATCGTGTAATTTAAACAAAGACGGTTTGTAATGAAGAGTACATTGGCCACACAACACAAACATTATCACAAAGACTTGCATACAACATGCAAAACGGAGCAATAAAATCACACATCACAAAAACACACACCACCAACAAATCACGTGACCAGCTAAACACAGAGTAATAATATCGAGGAATAATGACAAAAGAAAACTTAGATGTATGGAGGCAGTATTAATTAGAAATCATATGCTGATAATTAATATCCAACAGAATATTATATGGGAGTTCGGAGCTCTTCGGGGGGCACCCCACGGCGCGCCGACCGGGAAGACGATGAGGCGTCCTGAACACATTGCTTCCATCCTCTCCTAATGTTACCATATGTAATACTTATAAATATGTATGTAGCTCAGAAAATAAACTTACCAGAAGATGCCTAATGTATAGAGGAAACGTTGTAATGTGTTAGTTTTTATATCCAAACAAGCATGGAGTCGTTCATGAATACTGTGTATTTTCTACTTTCTTCAGAGAAGAAAATGTAAGAGTAAAGTAAAGAGTCTAAAAAAAAAGATCAACGTCGAGTATGCTGTGATATTTAATAGAAAATTGTATATGTATTATATATATGTATATATATATGTATATATATATATATACATATATATATATAATGATTAATTTGTACATATGTTTTATTTATTTTGATTATTTTTATTTTTTCTATTTTATTTTATCTATTTGTTTATTTATTTATTTATTCTATTTTTATTCTATTTACTTATTCTATTTTTTTTATTTATCATTTATCTTTTTGTCAAAACTCCATCGCAACATTTGCGAAAAGGATACTCAGGGTAGTGAGGTTCAGAATGCATTCCATGAAAAGAAACTACTAATGAAATTATCCTAGATCTCTCTTCCCGTCTTTGCCCTCCCCATACCTCCCATGTACACTTCGTCTGCCTCCTCTTCCTTCTCCTCCTCTTCCTCCTCCTCCACCTCCTCCTCCTCCTCCTCCTCCTCCTTCCTCTCCCACGCTCTTTCATTCTTCATTACCTCCTTTCCCTTTATTCCATCCTTTCTTATTTCTTCCTTTCCTTCCTTTCTCCCTTCTTTTCTTCCTAACTCTCTTCCCCCCTTCCTCTCTTTCGTCAGTCTCCCTCTTTAATCCTGTCTATTTACCCTCTTCCCCATCCCTCTCTTCCGCCCCGTCTTCCTCTTTTCCGTCTCTCTTCTCCTTCTCTCTCATCTGTCTTCTGACATCTTTCTCGCTCTCCTGGCGGCAGTGGCGGGTTCATTCAATGCCTCACAATTTATCGCTTCTGGTGAAGTTCCGTTCTGCCCTCTTTGCATATTCTTGCACACTATAAGAGTCTCGCTGTTTCCTTTCTCCGCGAGAGGAGACAGCACCTTCTCTGCCTTCTAAACGTAGATCTATCTTCCTGTCGTCTCACCCCTTCCCTAACCACCCCCCACCCCCACCCTCACCTCCACCCTCGTTTCTATGGCACCCCTGAGGAATTAAATAATTTTGTTCCACCTAAGTGTGTGTGTACACACACACACATGCACGCACACACGCATACACACACACACACACACACACACACACACACACACACACACACACATGTACGAACAGGGACGCACACATGCACGAACAGGCACGCAAACACACACACACACGCACACTCGATGGCGCAGTTGGTAGAGTTCACGCCTACCACTACGGCGGTCCGGGTTCGAATCCCGCCCAGGGCTCAAATAATTTCTGTGTCGCTGCGCTGCGAGTCGTTACTCCAACTCTTGTGGGCGGGGAATTGGGTTTGTGTGTGCATAGATCGGTCATATATGAGCTCTCTTCCGGGAGGGTGATAGCTGTCGACCACGAGTCCAACACGTGATCCAAGACCATGGTGAATCACACACAAACACAAACACACACACACGCGCGCGCGCGGAAGTCTCCCTGGGTTGAATAAAATCGCTTGGTTTTCGCCAGAACAAAAGCTAAGCAGCAGACAGGGTCATATGCTCTTGCAGTCACCCGAATCTCAACAATGGTCTAACGGAACTATGCAAATATAATTATCTTTACTCATTTATCATTTTCTAAACAAACTTGCATTCTTCTCGCAACAGCGAAATATAGTTCCGCATAGCTTTGGTCTATTGTATCACAGTACGGATTCGTCTGTCCGCGAGACGATTCTAGCCAGCTGGGGACAGATGGGGCTGGGGGGAACCCACACTACTTCTTCTCGAACTGTCCTAACTCCCGTTTTCTTCCTGCGCGCATGCGCGGCTCCTTCAGGTAACGGGACGCTGATGGTCATCTTCGCCAGGAACCGCCAACTCTGCAACGTCCCCAATACGTACATCATCTCGCTGGCGCTGGGGGACCTCATGGTCATCCTCTTCACCGTTCCCTTCATCTCGACCATCTACACCGTCGACTCGTGGCCCTACGGCGAGTTCGAGTGTAAACTGAGCGAGTTCGTGAGGGACATCTCCGTCGGGGTGACGGTCTTCACGCTCACGGCCCTCAGCGCGGACCGGTACTTCGCCATCGTGAACCCGATGAGGAAGCACGCGGGGGCCATAGGGGCCCGGGGCGCCCTTAGGGTCGTGGTGGCCATCTGGATCCTCGCCATCATCCTCGCCCTTCCGACGGTAGTCCTCAGCAAGGTGAAGATCTTCAATGTGACCGAGACGAAGGCCATTGGGATCTGTTACCCGTTCCCCAACTACATCCCCGAGTGGTACAAGAAGGTGTACTTTCTCATTCGGGCGCAGGTGTACTACGCCATGCCCCTCATCATCATCGCCTCCTTCTACATCCTGATGGCGCGGCACCTCCTCCGGTCCATGTCCAACGTTCCCGGCGAGATGCAGGTCAACAACAAGCAGATCCAGTCGCGGAAGAAGGTGGCCAAGATGGTCCTCTGCTTCGTGGTCATCTTCGCCGTGTGCTTCCTTCCTAACCACGTCTTCCTCCTCTGGTTCTACTTCAACCCGAACTCGTACGTCGAGTTCAACGCCTTCTGGCATATCCTCCGCATCCTGGGCTTCTGCCTCGGGTTCATCAACTCGTGCATTAATCCCATTGCCCTCTACTGCATCAGTGGGACCTTCAGGAAGTACTACAACAAGTACCTCTTCTGTTGCCTCTGCAAGGCGAAGCACACACGAGGACCCGCACGGAGCAACACCTTCGGATCCTACTCGGCGTCCTTACGCTACACGTCCACCGTCAGGAGGTCTGAGGCTTACACCCTCACCTCCCTCATGAACGAACGCCCCTCGGCTCCTCCCCTGACACACTCCTTCAGGAACTGCGGCAGCGCCTCCTCCAGGGCGAATTACCCCCATCATATCCTCAACCACCACCACCACTACAGGGGCGTTGGCATCGGGCCCAGGATCATCGAGGATGAGGATGACCACCACCATCACAGGGCCCAGCATGCCCTCCACGGGCTCGAGGGGCACGGCTACCCCCACCGACAGCCCCCCGAGTACGAGATCGTGGAGCTCTGACCCAAGCCTCGACCGAACAGACGCGGTCTCGCGCGGTTTCGGTGAATGTGCCGGGTGTATTAGACGTAGATAACAGAACGGGGGGGGGAACGGCGGAAACTTCGTGTTGTCGTGACTGTGCCCGGGAAATAAGGTCCTGGACTGTTGTCTGGTGTGGCCGTGGGTTGGGACACCCGCCCTCCGCCTGTTTCTGACCCACACAAGATGGAGAACATGAGAATACTTGACCTGTCCGCTCAAGCAAAGGTCATGGCGTAAAGTCTTCTGGGAGAGGCGGTGGGGGAACTCCAGAATCAGACAACAGACGACATGACGTCATGAGTCGGTGCCAAGGCGCGTTGGTTTACTTTCCCGAAATGTAGTGACCTGTTCTTGTTTAGACTTTGTCGTGAACAGCGGCGTGCAGGTCTCCAACTCTGGCACTAGTGTTGTGTGTAATGACAAGTTTGGTATTCATCACCACCTGGAGAGAAGCTATGGTTACTTGTAACTTTCCTAGTGATTATATTATTATCAATGCTATATTTTTGTGATGGGCATTTACATGAACATTATTACACCTCATGCTTATATTGATATAAAGAATATAATTAACGTTAAGCATGTTGTTACAGTTAGTAGTTTAAGATTCATTATCATTTTATCAATATAAATCAATGTATAAACTTATGGACAGATATGGACCTACAGCGGTGGTCGTCCTGTGAGACGGACGTCAAAGAGAATCATCTCCCAGCCACCCTTCTTCAAAACCCGTCAACAACTTCGCGTCCATCTGCAGGTGTAACCCCGAGGGGTTGGTACTCGGTTCCCGGACCTGAGCCCGATCTCTCAGGTTCGACGGCTTTCTATTAGAACTGACAACCGGTGACTGATCATCTGGTCCCACACTAACAGAACGCAGAATATTATT
>NC_134810.1:43144989-43154989 GCF_046742065.1 Oratosquilla oratoria | reverse complement strand
GATGTCACGGCGGTAGAGAGTCTGACGGTAGTATTCTTAAAAAAAAAAGCCTTATATAAATCTTATATAAATCCTTGGAAGGGAAAGATTTTTTTTAAGAATAACACCGTAAGAATCTTACGGTGGTATTCTTAAAAAAAATCTTTCCTTATATAAATCTTATATAAATCCTTGGAAGGGAAAGACTTTTTTTAAGGATACAACCTCAAGAATCTTACAGTGGTATTCTTAAAAAAATCTTTCCTTATATAAATATTTCCTTATATAAATCTTGTATAAATCCTTGGAAGGGAAAGAATCTTTTTAAGAATACCACCGTAAGTCTCTTGGTCCAGTTGGTCAGCGAATGAGTGTTGAGGACGCGCAGCGGTTGAGACGACCGAAGAACGCGCGGGTTCTCGTGATCTGAGATCGACTGTGGAAGGTTCCTGCAAGACGCTTGCGCATTTCCATCGCACTGACATCTCTTTAAATATTCTATTCTGGCTGATGCTAGATGATTTTGTTCACCTGAGTGCCTGGAAAGGTCGAAACCCCATTTTACCGTGAGTTGCCCCCCTCCCCTCCCCCCTCCTCCTCATCTGAAGAAATTCGTTTTATGTTACCCAGAAAAGAATATAATCTCCCTCTTCTTTTTCTTGTCGGGGAGAAGGGGAAAGGGAATCTTATTACAGACAAAATACTCCTTCTTCTATTTGCCTTTCCATTGAATTCTATTGTAATCAAAGAGGTTGTCCATTGTATTCTTATTGTACACAATTTCGTTGAAATCACAAACATATTTCAAATTAAAATGGGCGTGTATATACCGTAGTTGTTGTTGTTGTTGTTGTTGTTGTTGTTGTTTTTTTTGTGCTGTGGCCTCGCATTCGTTTAGTTCCAAGTTCGAGTCCTGCACTTCTCTCAGATTCCCTGCAGTGACTGTTACCTATCCCAAAAGTCCAAGACCACAGGGCAATTGTGACGTCACCTCCAGGGGTAGGCTTCTCGCCTTCTCCTTCTCTTCGTTTCTAAATCTCGCCGATTCTCGCGCAGCGCGAGACAAGAGATGGATTACCTAACGTATGATGCTCAGCTCGTGCCACATAAACTCTCAACCCCAGAGTTGCATTACGGAGAAAGACGAGAAACGAGAACGAGGAACGAGACGAGGACTGACGCAGTTGTGCGAGCGACTCGTGGACAGAGGCCCCTCTCCCTGGTTAGGGTCTCCAGCGATCCAGAACCCACTCAGTAAGGATTAATTAAGACCCTCAAGTGACCATATCTGTATGACGGGGGAGGGAAGAAGGTTAACCTTGAGGTTAGTTTTCTCTCTCTCTCTCTCTCTCTCTCTCTCCTCTCTCTCTCTTACCATCGCCCAAGATTCGATTCACTTAATATCCTTCTTCTGTCACGGTTCTTCACAGAGTTCATACTAATATCAGGCGACCATTCCATTCGCTCAGTTAACCAACGAACAGTGCTCACAAATGGTGGTCCTGAGAAACGGACGTTGGAGAGGATCATCTCCCTGTCCTCAACACCGACCATCACCTGGAGGTGGGAATCGGGCTCCGGACCAAGGCTTCTTTCATCCGCTTTGACTCTTGCATTTCCAGGCAGTTTTCTTCTCTGCCAATAGTTTCCAGTCCTTCTCAGACACCACTTGCTCCTCGTTCTTCCTCAGTCCATCCAGTCATCCGTTCTTAGGTCTCCCTCAGTTGTCGTTTGCATTTTACTCTACCTTCCGTCACTAAGTAATCTGTCTACCTCCATTCGACCAGTCCACCTTAGTCTTCCTCCCTGCACTTCGCTCTGAATGCACGCTTAGCCGCTCTGATCTCTGAGACCCCCCCTGTTATGCTTTGTCTCCATCTCCCTCGTTCTTCGCCAGGCAAGAACTTTCCTTAGGATATTGTTTCCAAAGATTTCCAGTATCTTCTATGACTGTCTTTCCTCTATGTTCTCATGCATATAGAGATGACAACGGCAGACTGTTTTCCTCTTCTTCCCACCACCTGGAAACAGAAACAGGTCCGCATTTATGCGACGCTGTCAACAGTCAAACGTTTATTCCCGGAAGAGTTTATAAGAATGACCTCAGAACCGTTGCCCGATGTTGTGGGGCTGCGGTTTCAAGTCAGTGAAATTCCAAGCGATCATTATTACTCTTGTTCATTCAGTCAGTCAGTCAGTCAGTCATTCATTCAAGATGCAGCAACCCCCGTCTCGACGCTTTAGCCTGAACAAGACTTTCGCGCACATTTCAACACTAATTACGTTCTGACGCCTTGATTAACTCACTTTAACGACATCTGCATATTCTCCTTATAATGGAACCAAACTGCCTAGGCCATCGAATTCGAGTCAAAATAGATATGGTTCCATGACTCCTCTGTGAACAAAATTACTCTTTTTTCCTTCTGAACAAAATCGTTTGGGCCTCCGATTCCGTGGCCAAACATACCATAAGGTCAATTAAAGCTCACATGAAGCGAAAGCCACTCCGAGCAAAATGATGAAAGATGTCTGCGTGGTGATAACGCAATCCATCACTCCTGCATCTCTCCACCACTTTGGAGTTGAGGTGAAGTTATGACTCTTTGGGGGAAGAGAGGGAGGGAGGGAGTGAGGGGAAGATAGTCGGAGAAGAACAACGACACACGCACACAAAGAGTCCCCAGTATTGGACCAACGTGCCGCAGAAACCCGATGGTGCCAACCTGCCTGCGTAGAAAGGGAAATTACTTTTCCCAGCAGGATATGGACGGCCGCAGCCATTTGCGTCTCTATCCCCACTTCCCTGCTCTCTCTATATCTCTCTCTCTGTCGCTCTCCTCTCTCTCTCCTCTCTTCTCTCTTCTCTCTCTCTCCTCTCCCTCTCTCTCCTCTCTCTCTCTCTCTCTCTCTCTCTCTCTCTCTCTCTCTCTCTCTCTCTCTCTCTCTCTCTCTCTCTCTCTCTCTCTCTCTCTCTCTCTCTCTCTCTCTCTCTCTCTCTCTCTCTCTCTCCCTCCCTCCCTCCCTCCTTCTTTCTCTCTCTCTCTCTCTCTTTCTCTCTCTCTTTTTCTTTCTCTCTCTCTTAACTGCCAAAATCCCACCTTGGATCATAACTACACGACCACGGACCACCAACGCGATGGTCGGGGAGGAGGGAGTGCCCCCCCCCCTTTCTCTCAGGTTGCTATCACTGTAGTTGTCATCTGGCGAAGACGATCAATCAGTCCGTTGTTCCAGGTCTCTCTTTCAGAAGACCCGCGGCCCTCAGGTAACCGGCAACAGTTTCAGATTATATTCTATTGTCTAGGGATAGTTAGTGTGAGGCATTGTAGTATGTTATGTGCCCCCTGTGAGCGGTTGCATCTGGGGCAGTTTGAGTCTGAGTTCTATTCTGTGTTGGTAGTGTCTTGATGCTGGAAGGTGTCCTCAGCACAGGCGTGCCAGTGTAGTTTTTGTCAAATGTGTGATGATTTTTTTTTTTTCCTGTGGGGTTTATGTCTGCATGAGGGGACGGAGAAGAGGGGGGGATTGCCGATTACATGAAGCGGCCTTGCTGTGGATGTGCTGTGACTTGCTGCATTGCTTCCGACCCAGGGCAGTGGGCGAGATGCAGGGATGACCCGTCATAAGATAAGAGAGAGGGAGGGGTAGTGAATGGGAGTGGAGTATGTGGGGATGGAATGAATGGGAGTGGATTTTATGCCTTTTTTTTTTGGGCTACCTCTTGTAAGGGGGAAAAAGCCTTTGGTATACGTATGTATGTACGTTTATGTCTGGGAGTGACAACCAAAATGATGAAATGAAATGAGAGTGATCATTGAGAATCCATACGGTGACTGTGATGTGGCATGATGTTATCTTAAGATCATAATAGAATAACGATGAAAGATGATGGTAATGATGATGATTGATGATGATAGCGATGATGATGATGATTGATGATGGTAATGATGATGATAGCGATGATGATGATGATGATGATAGCGATGATGATAATGGTAATGATGATGATGATGATGATAGCGATGATGATGATGATATCTGTCATGGTGATGACAATGGTGGATATCTATGACGTGATGACGTCACTGGTCCTCGATTTATTACGACAACTTCGTGAGACATTTCTACCACTTCTACAAGAAGAAAGACATTTTCAAAAGAACAAAAAACTCGGCGTGCTAGTTACATTTACTCTTCATGGAATCACCATACTCGTAATGCCTGCCATTTATTTTTTATTTTTGTTTGTTTGTTATTATTTGTCTGTTTATTATTATTTGCTTGATTATCATTTATCATTATCTATTTGTCACTTTATTATTATTTACTATTTACCTTTTTGTTTATTATTTAACTTCACCTACTTATCTATTTATTTTATCTATTATTATTTATATTATAATTTTATTCATCTATTTATTTATCATTATTATAATTTTTTTCGCATCCGACCTAGTTATGGACCAAAAGGTCTCCTGTCGGCATGCTCCTTATTTGTTATCCTTTGTAATCCATCTTTTTACGCCATACTGAAGACCTTTTCTTTATTTTTTTTTTTCAATCCACGATCATCATCCGGCAGCCATTTTTCTTTTCTCTTCTTTAACCTCTGATCTTCGCCTTATCCCGAAACTATCTCGAAGAAGAAAATAACAATGCATTTCGATCTCACGTAGCGCGAAGTTTCCAACTTCCTTCGTTCATAAGCGAAGGAAGCTCCAACACAACAGCAGTAAACGTGACGACATCAACGACGTCGCTGCTGGGATGACGTAATAGTTTGCTGATTAAAAAAAACAACTGTGGTAGGCGACAACTAACCAAAAATTAAGATAAATTAATGAATAAACAAAATTGAATAAATAAGAATGAATGAATAAATAATAAATAGAATAAATAAAAGAGCCCCGAGATTAGGCAACAAAGCCAGGTCAGAGGGTGTCGCGAATGACGTCACGTCGACGATTAACCCGCAAATATGGATCTTCACCACCAGCGACGCGTCGTCGCCCACCGCCTTTCATTTTCTTTTTCTTTTGTCGCCATTCTCCTTTGTCTCCATTGTTCGGCGCTTTGGTAGAAAAACGGCGCAAGACTTGGGGGTTCCGCCTTAGCATACGAAAACACACAAAACTGAAAAAGAGGCAATCGATTGACATTATTTCAGGTTAGGTGGAGACCATGAAAAGAGCGCTGGGTCCATCGGTGTGGGAGGACCATCAGAGGCATAAAGTCCCAAAGGTTACGAGGCTGTGCCAAAGGAAACAGCTCAATTTGTCACTCTCTCTCTCTCTCTCTCTCTCTCACACACACACACACACACACACACACACACACACATATATATATATATATATATATATATATATATATATATATATATACATGCATGCATATATATACACACACACCGTTCAAGATTGCAGTGGTACTCTCGATCTGAGTTCGAGTCCTGACCAGGCCTGGAAAAAAAAATCGGCATCGTTGCACTGCGAGCTGGTACTCCAACTCCAACTCTGGAGGGCAAGTTTTGTATGTGTGTGTGTATGTGTGGTGCGTGTGTGTGTGTGTGTGTGTATGTGTGTGTGTGTGTGTGTGTGTGTGTGTGTGTGTGTGTGTGTGTGTGTAAGGTCACAGCATTACCCATAGACCGGGCCGTATATAAACTTTGAGCTCTCATCCGGAAAGATAATAGCTGTTGATCACGAACCCAACACGTAATCCAAGGCCGTGGATTACACACACATTACCTGAACGCTATTAACTCGAGCCTCAAAGAGTGGGGAAAGCCCACAGCCCCATGATACCCGGCAACGATCCTCAGGTCTTACCATCGAGATATCAGGGCAGAAACGGACTGTCCCAGTGTAGGACCGTTTCTATGTTTCCAGCTTAGCGGATTACGTGATCAGTCGCCGGTTGCCAGCCGCCGGTATGTGAAAAGTAGAGGAAATGACTGTCGAGACTGATTAAGAGAGGTTTGGGCCCCAGTCCAGGAACCGAGTGTCGGCCTATAGGGGCTGCACCTCCGAGTGTTGGCGAATTTTGAAAAGGGAGACGATTCTCTGTGACGCCCCTCTCGCAGGACCCCTACCTGAAAGTACCCGTCCCTGTATATGTAAATTTGCATACACGCATTTTATATATATATATTTTTTCTTAGAATGAAGTTCAAAGAAACTATACTTTGACTTAATCCGTCCATCCCTCGGGTCTGTGTTCAAGTCATCAGATGTGGCAAGTCAGGTCATAGATAGGTCACGGTTGACCTTGATCAGGTCAAGTGGTGACCCCGACGAGAAAAGAGAAAAAAAAAATGAAAAAATGAAAGAAAAAATACGCACGTCTTAAGACCACTAGTGGACCTTAACACACATAGACGATTTCATTCACCTCCCCTGGAACCCTCCATCACCCCCTGACCTCGATAGCGACGATAGAGTGACCGTCCATATCGACGAACTCCTTCCGTTCTGGTGACACTCTTCCACTTCGACTGCCGGCGGACTCTTCGACTCGGCCCTGCGGCAAAGAAGGCGTCGGAAGAAGTCTGTCAGTGTGTGTGTGTGTGTGTGTGTGTGTGTGTGTGTGTGTGTGTGTGTGTGTGTGTGTGTGTGTGTGTGTGTGTGTGTGTGTGTGTGTGTGCCTGTTTGTGTACCTGTGTGTGTTTACCTAGTTGTATTATACGGGAAGGGGAGCTATGCTTGAGGTGACCTTTCTGTATCTTGCAATATTTATTGTATGTGTGTGTGCGTGTGCGTGTGTGTGTGTGTGTGTGTGTGTCTGTGTGTGCGTGCGTGCGTGCGTGCGTGTGTCCGTGTCCTAGACTATTGCGACACTACTACCAAATACGTCAGGTCGCTTTAAACTTTTATAAGAGAGGTGGAGAAAGAATGAAAGAAGAGAGAAACTAAAAGTTCTTGTTTTTGGAATATAATTCATCAGCATTCCCATCCTTAAAGAGAAAAAAAGAGGATTATTATTTTGGTTTATAGTTTACCAACGCTTCTGTCCTGAGAGAGAAAGAGAGAGAGAGAGAGAGAGAGACTGGGAAACGGAACGAAAGACCGCGAACTACCCATATCGTGGCGACATCCGGAAATAAAGGGTTAACCTCTGTTAGACTCTCAACTTCCGCCCCCCCCCCCCCGGTCCCAGCCTCCTAGCTACCCCTCTGTGCAATACTGGGATCGAGTTACAAGGAAAACGGATTGAACTGCTTTGAGGTTTCGGAACAAAATAGAACAAGAGTTCCCCGTTCCCTTGCTGGGGGGAGAGGGGTCCTATGCACGGGAAGGATCTTTTGAGGGCGGACAAGAATTTAACGGCGAGTTCTCTACGTAGACGGTGAGCTCAGAACTAGGCCCGTGCCTCTATACTGCCTGCGTTTCAAAAGATACTGGAATTGCTCTCTCTATCTCTTTATCCCTCTCTTTCTCTCCCTAACAACTAACAAAAATAAAGTACGATTTCTCTGTAATGTACAATATGCTCTGTATAATAATGCATGAGTTTTAATGATAAAATCATAGTCTAGTTGTAAGTCGTGAAATGTGGTGGCAGCGATGGGAAGCGTTACTTATGACGTCATTTCTGCAGTGGATGTGACGTCAGTAGTCGAGTTCGAAGGTAACGGGCGCCGTGGCTGAGGGTCGTTACGCGGCTGAATGGAATCGCCGTTTTAGACGCTCTCTCCCATGCCCAGGTCCAAAAGACACTCTAAAGCCGGGTTCATACTTGTTGCATTTCCACGTATCGTATCATCTTCGCCTACCGCCTAGTGATACGATACGGTGCAACAGGGTATTGTACCCACTTGTTGTGTATCCGCCTGCTATATACGGATACGCAAGAAGTGGGTACAATACCTTGTTGCACTGTATCATATCACTAGGTGGTACGCAAAGATGATACGATACGTGGAAAGGCAACAAGTGTGGACCCGGCTTAAAAGAGACTGAGAGGAACTTTGTTACTGTGACAAAGATTCTTTGTGAGTGAATTTGAACTACGACATTGTACATATATGCACTTCATACGTATGTCTTAAAATGTAAACGGTATGCTTGCATGCAGATAATAGCGCATTAAAAACGTAGCATGCTAGATTATACTTGTATATACATCCATGCACACATACACATATAAACAAGTGAAAAGAATGTCAACAAATAAAGTCTCTTAACGAACATTGCAGAGAAGCTACAAACACATGAACTTTGAACGCCAAGAATGCAGTGCCCCCAGAAAGTATTTTCACAAAATGAAGATATTCGAAACCTTGTCGTGGCCTCTGACGTATTGCCATCCATGTGCATCCTTACCTTTTCCATATATCATCTCTGAGGCGCTTGCTCTAAATCCAGACGATTCAAGTCGACTACAAGGGGCCTGTTGAAGTTTAAGCACCGACGGGAGTATGAGCGTTGCGCGTTCATAGATGTTACATACATCATCCAGTATAACAGTTAGGTGTGCACAGGTATAAACACAACATATTCGGGGTGGAGGGCTTTCGGCGGAATTCCGGGAGGGCCATCAGTGTCCCCCCACTCCAATTTCACAACCCACCGATGCCGTGTGGGTAACACAAGTACAAATTCAAACCCCAGTCATATTAGGCTACCCCAACAGACCAACTTGAGACGGTATTTTTCCCCTACGCTCCCATGTACCCCTCGTTAAGAAACTTTTCTTTTTTCTTCTTGAGGTGTGGGAGAGTGGGGCCGTTGTGCACATTGCAGTCTCCCTACAACAAAGTCTAAAACAAAGGTTATTTTTCTACATATTTTTTCACAGTTGCGCACTTATTGTTAGCCCAAAACGCTTCTGCCGAGTTCCGCAAGTAACGAGGCAGGTGGGGGGGAGGGAGGGGAGGGGTAGGGGAGGGTGGAAGGGAGGGAGGGTGCCCCTTCTCACAGTCAGTATTCATAGAGTGTCAAACTTGTGTTAACAATGCTGACCGTGCTGCGGCTGATGACACTGATGAGAACCAGACGACTACCAGAAGAAAAAATACCGACACCAAGAATACTGTCAGTAATAAAATGTAACAATATGAATCCTATGAAATACTGACAGTGTGATGAAATACTTACGGTATAATTACTGTAAACGTATGTCGGCTGCATGTTGACTACAAGGAGCCGTGAGCCATGAAACAGACACCATACCTCGCGTATCTCATCTACACCACTGGACTTCTGACGACGAGACTGTTGACAACATTTTCCTTACCCAAAACCCACAATCAATCTTTCTTTGTGCATTAGATAAGAATAAATCATCCTTTGCTGCACAACCTTATGGGAGTATCATCAGAAACCAGAGACGTTTAGATAAGAGAATCTACTTGTCAATCGAATCCACAGTTGTTGTTTTTTTTTTTTTTTTTTTTTTTTTTTTTTTTTTTTTTTTTTTTTTTTTTTTTTTTTTTTTTTTTTTTTTTTTTTTTTTTTTAAAGGATGTTCCCGGGTCTTCACAAGAGTGGCTCCTGGAGACGTCTCCTCCTACGTGGGAGTCCAGAGGACTATGGGGGTAGGAGAAAGGAGTATTGGATGCCATTTAACTGCCTCTGTCTCCTATCCTTGAAAACTAGTTCAGTTAACAAGTTCTGGGCGTCACTCAACCAGTTGTGTTGTGTGTAGTTTAGAGTGCGTGATTATTAGTGACATTATTAACAAGATAGGCATCTGTCCTCATCCTCCTCTTCCTCTTCCTCTTCCTCCTCTTCTTCCTCCTCCTCCTCCTCTTCCTCCTCTTCCTCCTGCTCCTCCTCATCCTCTTCCTCCTCTTCCTCTTCCTCTTCCTCTTCCTCCTCTTCTTCCTCCACCTCCTCTTCCTCCTCCTCCTCCTCCTCTTCCATTACATAGATTCTCTTAACACACACTTGTGTTTTAACTTTCAAATCTTTCACTGCGTTCTACTTTCTAGGTGCCGCCATGTGATTTTATTCAGCTGAGGGGAATCCATCTCCACATCGAAAGGGTCGAGAGAACACAGTTACGATCAGATCAGC
>NC_134810.1:43092489-43137489 GCF_046742065.1 Oratosquilla oratoria | reverse complement strand
ATCAATATCTTGGAGAGTAGTATTTGACATATTCCTCGATTTAGCAAAGCATCGTGAAATATACACCAAGACTTTGCAAACGATGAGACAGCCACGGCACAGGCAGATTAACCATATCGAGATCAAGCACTGGATAAAGGCTTGTTCCACACGTACGACTTTTCGCCGTGCGCCGTCCACGACACGACGTCGTGTTCTTAAATAACCATGGTTGTCTATGGACGCTTTCATACGTCACGATCATGTGTCGTCACGCCGTGTCGCAAACGGCGAAAAGTCGTCAACGCGTGAAAGAAACCTAACACTGCTTAGGCCGTGTCCGAGGTCCAGGATCGAACCGTAGACCGCCAGATCTGGCCAAGGGGTCTCGATCTCTTGGCAGCCTCATCAAGTTGGGGTCCACAATACCACCCACTCCCCCTTACAAAATTCCAATTATAATCACCTAATCCTAACCAGAACAATATATCTAAAGTGTGCCGCCGTCCTCAAGGAATCGAAGAGACAGAAAGATAGAGAAAACGAGTGTAACCCTCGACATGAACAACTCCTCGTGCGACCGGGACCCCAGCCCCCCCCCCTTCTTCATCACCCCCACCTCCACATAAGATAGCGTGCTCCGTTAAAAACCAAAATTATATATCTACGCAGAAAATATCTGAGGAAGAAGAAAAAATGTAATTCAAGAGGATCAAAACGTGAGAAAGTGCGTGATTTAACACTATCTTGAATCACGGGTTAGACCCGTGATCAACAGCTATTGCCCTCCCGGATGAGAGCTAAGAGCTCATATATGACCCGATCTATGGGTAATGCTGTGACCTACACACACACACACACACACGACTCCTTGCCCACCGGAGTCAGAGTGCCGGCTCGCAATGCAGCTATGGTGGAATATGTTCAGCCCTGGGCGAGACTCGAACTCGGGTCCCTATATCATACTATCCTCACGTCATTGTGTACATACGTGACGTCAATTGACCTTACTGAGGCTTTTTGCTCATTTCGGGTCGAACGTTTAATGTCCTAACGCGAAAATAAAAATTATATTTGTGAAGACAGTGCATTGCAGTGAAATCAGAGTATTGCAATGAAATCAGAGTATTGCAGTGAAAGCAGAGTATTGTAGTGAAAGCAGAGTAATGTAGTGAAAGCAAAGTATTGCAGTGAAAGCAGAGTATTGCAGTGAAAGCAAAGTATTGCAGTGAAAGCAGAGTATTGCAGTGAAATCAGAGTATTGCAGTGAAAGCAGAGTATTGCAGTGAAAGCAGTGCACTGCAGTGAAAGCAGTGCCTGCATGCGTGTGGAATAAATCAGAGAATAGTTCACGCTACTAACTAATCCTTTACGTGTGTGTGTGTGTGTGTGTGTGTGTGTGTGTGTGTGTGTGTGTGTGTGTGTGTGTGTGTGTGTGTGTGTGTGTGTGTGTGTGTGTGTGTGTGTGTGTGTGTGTGTGTGTGAAGGAATGTATGTATACACGTGTATATGCACGCGTGTGTTATTGTATTATACGCGTGTGTATTATACTGCTAATACCTGCTCTAGACCTCCTTCAGCCATTGATATTTATTTGATTTGATTTTAAGCTATTTTGTCATCAGATGTGATGTAATAAAAAATTATCTATCTTCTGCACCTCCACTTTTTCATATACTTGTCTATTTAGTTTTAAATACATTGATTTATTTATTTCTATTTTTAGTCTATAAGCAGGACTCAATACATGACAATCACTATTTCAAAGGGGGGGAAATTTTATTTACAATAACCACGTTTGCCTAGTATGAAACTTTTCAGTCACTGACAACATCCAACTGTATTCATCCCGCTGTAATTGTTTGATCAATTGTATAATTTTTGAGTATAATAAAGTGAAATAAAGTATTTACTAAGGCATCTTATTTCCCTGCGATACAAAGTTATAAGTGCGTTGGTTGAACAATCGGAAGCGTGCTGGTTTTGCATCTTCCTTGTCGTGGGTTCGAATCCTGCACTCCTCTCTGGTTCCCAACAATGACTGCTGCCTGCCCCCCAACAGTTCCCAAAGTGCACAAGGAAAAGGTGACGGCTTCGGCCGCAGCTACTCAGCACCTGACGTTGGCTCCCCACTTCATTGAAGAATGAATACAACTGATGACGTCACTGCGGAGTAGATGGTGCTTCGGGTAGGTTTTAGGAGAATGGCTGTAGCAGACGACGTTTTGGGGATAGTATCAGTGATTTCAGATGGCAATGAATAAAAAACAAAAGATTTTGGTCTAATTCATTTAGCTATTGAATATTGACCTCTGGAAGTATCAAAAGCTAATTCCGGTAAGATTTACAAAGTGGTTACCCTTAAACCTAACTTAACCCAGCCCAACCTAACTTAACCTAGTCTAACCTAACCTAACATAACATAACCTAACGCATCCAACCTAACCTTACCTAACCCAGCCTATCCTAACCCAACCTATCCTAACAATGAGGAATTGTAAAATCGCGTACCCCACTTTCAATTGCTTTTATTAACTCCCTTGTTTTCTGGAAAATTTATTTCATAGCATTTTAGTTCTTCCTAACATGATTCTTTCTTTATATTCTCTCTTCTTCTAGATTTTCTGCAGAATTTTCTCTTCTATATTTTCATTTTTGAGTATAAAAAATCTACCTATTTTTGTTCATGTTTGCCCCTTCTATCAAATTCACTATGGAAATAGAAGAAAATTATTATTTACTTTTTCTTGATATAAAGACTTACAGAAATGAAATGTCTTTCAAATTTGATGTATATAGGACATCCACTAATGTTCTTTTGTACGTTCATTTTTATTCTTCTCATCATTACAAGACCAAGATTCCAGTAGTATCATCAATGTTCTTCAGAGTGTATCGAATTGGTAGTCCGGAGTATTTGGATAATGAATTCTTAAGAATATCTAACATAGTTTTAGAATTAAAATATACAAGGTACTTCATATATAGGCCTCTGTAATAGGTAGAAAGTCTTACTATGAGAGAGAAAAAACAGTAAAACTGTTAAATGTCAAAATGCACATCGGCAGACATTTTTTTTTTAAACTTCAGAGTAAATAAAAAATCTTTGCCGACCATTCCACGAAATATTTTTGTTATTAAACTCGAATTCAAGCTACAACAACAAAAAAACGCTATTTTTCAACTCTGAATAAATAGGTTGCACTTCGAAAACGGCTTCGGCTATCGTCGGAAATCTTTGGAAGTGTGACGTATGAGTAGCCGAACATCGCTATTCACACGCTGCTCGCCATTATTAAATATTGCATCTTTTGCATAGCTGTGAGAAAATTTAATCAATTATGGTCAAAAATTTCTAGCAACTATTCAATAAATTCAATGTTTAACAGTGGTGAACAATGTGTAAATCAAGATCAAAAGAAAGGGAGGTCTTCCCGATTTTGACATATCACGCGAAATTCCTGGCTGGTGACGTCATTTGGTCATGTGTCACAGTCATAGTCCTGTCGGCAATTAATATATATTTTTTGTTTGCAAGATGTTATGTAACTTTTTAGTGGGAGATTAATGTCGATATACAGAATACCTACTTGGATGCCTTTACAAAGGAGAGACACACTCTTTCAAGAAAGAGTACACAATAAAACATGTTCCTATTGAAGCCATTTTTTTTCACCATTTAAGGCGGATTACATAATCAGTAAAATCACCGTGAAATGATGGTCTGAAGATGATATTAGCCAAGCACTAACTTTGCGTAATTTAAGTCCAAGAGTTTATTGCTACTTGAGTAAAGAATGTGACTTAATACATCCATCAGTTACCATATTAAATCGATGGACATTAGAAATCAGTCTTGAGCCAGGAGTGTTACACATAGCTCTACATCTGCTAAAGGACAAAACTGAGTTAATGGATCAGTAAATGCGACTATGCGTTATGTCATTTGATGAATGTAGTGTTGCACATGTTTGGTCTTATGACAAAGGTACAGACACTCTATATGAACCCAAGTCATATTCCCAGTTAAGGTCTAATTTCACCATGGAAATAACTAATTTATTAATTTTGATACTAAAGTAACTAAAGAAATATTGTTTGATTTGATAGTGAGAGCAGAAGTAGATGATTTTTCTTGAAAGTATGTGGTAGCAAAAGAGGTCTTTATCAGTTTATGGAAGTGGTCATGGTTTATTTCCGGTCTTTGCCTAGGTTGTATGAAATGATAAAACAAAAATACAACGTATCTTGCATATTTATTTACAGATTAAACCATGACGGGTTGGATTTTTTTTTCATGTCTTCAAGAAATGGATACTTGTTATGAGCATTCGTCACCAGTTACTCTGAAGAACGGAATTGGGACTTATTTCCTTAGAAAGGAAATAGAACTTGTTGGAGGTAAATATAACTGTGAGAGATGTCAAGATGACGTAAATGTGTCAGAAGGGTCTTCCTTTACAGTGGATTCCACTAACCACAAACTACTCTAAGGAGCAGTCTTTAGCGAGAGCTAACACTTTCTGCAATGTTGTTTGTTTCGTTAGAGCTTAGAGATTCTTTGCAGGAAAATTATGAAAACAGAGATCCAATGGACGACGAACTGTAGAGAATTTAGCAGAAGTAGAAAGCCTGAAGTATTTGAATGGGTACATTACCTACAAATTCCCGCAGTATCAGTTTCTAGGATCTAATGCAACGTTTCTCAATCTTTAACCTTTGCGTAACCTTTAAAGTAAATTGCATGTCTCGAGGAACCTATGCTAAAAAAAAAAAAAAAAAAAAAAACATATACCATATCTTTCTCATTTTATTCCCATCGTAATAATAGGTTAGATAGGATGATGTCTATGTTACATTATTACAGTAACCAAGAATATGTCGTGCGTGTTTAATTATATTACGTACATGAAATTAAGTAAAAAATCGAAAGTGCATTCGTTTATCTCACTTGTTCTCGCGGAACCCTTAGGGTTCCGGGGAAGCCTGGTTGCAAAAACGCTGATCTAATGTACTATATGTTGCAGTGACTATATTTGGATGGGTTTAGCTGGTCGAGAAATGGGAAAGTTGATGACACCCAGTGAAGAATTCTTTTTTAATGAAAAAGAATGGAAATTCTTTTCATTTGTCACCATAGTGAGACTGAGCTAAAGCCTGAAAAAGGAGTAGTTCATGATCTAGCAAGAAATATTTGTCATTTGATGGAATTCTTTTCTTTGTTCGCTGTCGTATTTTTTTTTTTTTTTCAGAATGTGTGTTTTAGATAGGGCTATCGGTTTACCAAGGAAGCAAAGTTAGAAAATTATAAAACTTGCAAAATAAGTTAAACAGAACTTCGAAACACAGTACGGTATAGCATCAAACTTCGTCTCTCTCTTGCCACGTAAGGCGCGACGAAGAAAATGCGTGTCGGTTGCTAATACGGTTATGATTACATAAATCTATTTTCCTCATGACTAAATTTATGTACAGTACAGAACTGAGTGTGAGCACCCAGTATAATTTATCGATACACATATATACAGAAACATTATCCTCTCGATGTAATTAATACTTTGTCAGGTAGCATTGTATGACCGGCTACCTGGTCGTGATACAGGTGGCTCTGACGATCGGAATCTGAGGTTACGCCCAAGTGACCGCGGGTCGGGTCAGACAATGGATGGTTCGTTGAAGCTTGCTGATACCGCCAAGATCTGACTTCGTGTAGTTGATGCATGCTCGTGCGCGTGTGCACGCTAGTATAGAATGAATCAATGTCACTCATTCTTCAGGTATTTCTTGCAACATAATGTAAGAAATGGTATACTGGCTAGACTGGAAAAGTATTAAAGGTAAGAATAAAGCAACACAAATATAGCGTCAGAAATGGGCAAATGTTCAACGCGTTATTTGGTCACCTAAAGGATTCCATCCTTAACTGAGAAGGTGCTAAATAAAATGCTAACTATAAGTCACAGTTAAATCGAAATATAGTATAACCTAGTATGATCAAGGATATGTTTGTCAATAACTTATATATAAGCCAAGAGTTATACAGTATATATTGGACAATTTCTTCATCAGAGAGTGATGGTCCAAACACCGGCAGCCCAGGAACGGAAATTGTGGGACATGGAAAAAGATTTCCCGACGAACGTTCCATAGTTCCTTCAATTTACCACCCTGATCTTATATATATACTCTTGTTTCTTTTCCGTGCCTTCAAAATATCTTAATAGACGAAAGTGCTCGGTCTAAAATCTATTATTTTCCATTGAGGTTTTCTGAACACACACACACACACACACACACACACACAGAAGTGCTCCTGTACCCAGTTCGAATCCTGCCCAGGGCCGAAATTATTTCGGTATCACTGTGCCTCGGGTCGTACTCTAACTCTCGTGGGCGGGGAGTTGGGGGTGTGTGTGTGTGCAAGGTCATAGCATTACCCATAGATCGGACCTACGAGCTCTGAGCTCTCTTCCAGGAGGGAAATAGCTGTCGATCACGAGTCCAACACGTGATCCAAAAGACCAAGTGAATACACACACACACACACACACACACACACACACACACACACACACACACACACATATATATATATATATATATATATATAAATATATACATATATCAATATATATATATATATATATATATATATATATATATATATATATATGTATGTATATATAAGATTGACCATCTTTGGACAGGCTTCCATAAGATACAAATTATTCTCGTTTGGGATTTGTTTTGCAGTTAAATCAGGGTGAGTCTAGTGTGACCCAATGAAAGAACAATATAATATGAAATTCAACATCTATTTCCTCTATTTACTCTGAACTTAACTCAAAGAATAATACTGTAATGACACTGCACGAAAAAAAAATAAAGTAACAAAAGTCTAACTGGGGATCATGCGACAAACTTTACTGTCTCCCTGGGAGGGGAGAGACGAGGCGGCGGAGATCTCTCGGAGGAGAATTTCAGAGAAGAGTGAGCATTGACAGATGCTGGCGCTCCTCATAAGCAGCCACTGACCCCACGCCATGACCCGACCAGAACTGCGGTCAACCTTCCTTGGCCATTTTGACCATATTCACCACCAAAGTCGGGTCCAGTACCCTCTCACTCCAGATGCATTATTTTTGCCCTCAATGCAGTATGCATGTGGGTATGAATACATGACACTCCCCCGGCCCAAAAGGCTTTTAAACTTTTCCAATAAAGGAAAACAAGAGTTTACAATACCCACTGTCTGTTTCCTGAACGCACAATTCCTCGCCCGCGACAATGCACATATATTAGACGACGGTCTTATTGGAGGCGGAGTCAAGCATTTGCACCTGCGATGGAAAGACAGGTTCCTCCGGGCACTGTAGCAATGGTGCAGGCATTCACGCCCGCGATAATATACCTCAGCGTTGGTCTCCCCGGAGACAGAGTCAGGCGTTTGCGCCTGCGACGATGCACATCTGGTCCAATCTAGAGGATTCACTGAAGAACATCGAGGTCTTCCGCTTCCGCGGCTGGGCACGTGGAAATCTCTGCAATATTCGGAGGGGATAACTGTAGTTTTTGAGTCAACCCCCCCCCCCTCCTTTATGTGCCAGACAGTCCCACGACCCGCCAGACCTTCTAAAACAAAGACGAATAACGAAAAAGGACATAAAGGACAATCACCCTGAAAGTGTTAAAAACACACACACACACACACACACACAGACACACACACACACACAGAAACACACACACACGCATATCATATATATATATATACTGTATATATATATATATATATATATATATATATATATATATATATATATATATATTTATATATATAGTCCACACTGACTCAAAAAAAGGTTCACACTATATATACAAAAAAAAAAAAAAAATACGCACGCCCACGACCAGAGTAGGACATCATCAACACCATTGAATTCCGATGAACCTATTAGTTGTGCTACGAAATTCAGTAAGTCCTCGTTATACGGTACATATGTGTTCCTCAAAACCTTACCGCAAATTTAAATTACCGTATACCGAACCTATTATAACATGCAATAATAGGATATGGCAGACGTACCTTCTCCCTGCTCTTTCCTCTTCGAAATATCTAGCGGATACCGTATCTGTGAATTGTTCTTACCGTAAATAGAATCGAGGGTAGTAATGATCAAATACCGTAACTGTGAATTTACCTGATAAAGAATTGCCGTATAAGGAGGACTCGATGCACTAAAGCATAAAAGAGATTGACCATCTTTGGACAGGCTCCCATAAGATACAAATTATTTCCTTTTCTTCGAAATAGATTCCTAGACGAGATTCCCCTTAATACAGACTGACCATGCCAGGCATCCTTAAACAAAGGATTACAAAGATCACAAAGGCGGAGCAGGCCGACAGAAGACCTTTTGGTCCTTAACTAGGTCGGATGAAAAAAAAAATAAATAAAAAAGTTAATAAATAAAAAAATATAATAATATAAATAATGATAAATAAGATAAATAAACAAATATATAAGTATAGTTAAATAATAAACAAAGAGGTAAATAGTAAACATTAATAAATTGACATATACCTAATGATAAATGTCAATCAAACAAATTATAATAAACAGACAAATGATAATAAAACAAATAAACAAAAAAATATAAAATAAATGAGTCATTACAGCACAAATAAAGGTCGACAGTATCTAGATTCTAGAGGGAGAAGTAATAGGATGTGGCCTCCGTCGCTCACCAAGCGATAGGGATTTTAATTCGGAAAGATAGTTATTTTCTGTCTGTGTATGATTATATAGAATTTCTCGCTTTAAGAATGGCCGGCGGATCACTACAGAATAACGACCCACTTAACTGACATATTGTACTCATTTTATTCATTTATGCATCTAACCTGTTTTTACTCATGCCAAGTACAGTACCTATATTCTTTGTCACGCAACCTACCAAAATTCTCTTACAAATGTATTGTCCCTATATGATTAAATATTGGACTGCGTTCCAAATTCCTATGCTCGACCATACGTGTCCTTACTTGATGTATCCATTTGAAATTAAAAAAGTTAATAAATAAAGAGTCAAAAATCTAAAAATATATAATTCATGGGGGCATTTAGTTTTAAAAACTAATTGTATAGAAGACTTTCCACTATTAATTGTACCTTCTTTCTGATCTTCAAACATGTGACATACTGATCATTAAACCATTGATTAAACAAGTATTCAACATAAGTTTCTTAATGTATTCTCGAACACAGAAATGCCGGGGGCTGTGCCTCAGATGCACCTTATATAATGACTTCTAATTGCAAGTGCGTTTATTGTGCTTTTATAATTGTTATTGAAGCAATGACATCTTATACTATTTTTTTTTTTGTAAAAATGGGTGATTGCAGATTAAATAAAACAAATAAGTAGTCTGTTTTCGTGTATTTCCAAGAACTAGATAGTGTGCGAATGAGGATGATTATGCTGTTCCATTCATCTACATCTATACCTTGAACTCGAGAAAAAAATACTTGAAATCGTAAGCAATGTGAGTTGAAAAAAGACGTCGAAAAATCTCCAGGGCTAATGAAATTATATCAATTAAGAACTGTTTATTAACATTGATTGTTTTACCCTGTGTAGAGTCTTTTCACAAACTGAAAAGGATCACCCTTGCGAATATGCAGAGATAATGTAGGTACGCGCGAAAACAAGCGCGGCGCTAGAGTCGCGCGTGTAATGTTTACAACGCCATATTTTGCGACCCGTTGGATTTTCTTTGGCTTAGTTTGAATGCTTTGAGTGTTCAGTGTATGCGCAGGATATTCAAATTATCTTGTTGTTGTGCAAGTGTATGCCCGATTCTTCAAAAGCAAATAAATATTCACCGATTCAAACGCAAATTTGGTTATCAACCTCGGCAAATTAGTTTTCCGAGTAAAAATATTAAGGTAAGACATTAATAAAACACTATTGTAATGTAAGTAAACTGTTTTTTAACCTATTTTCCCTCGTATATGAGCAGCTCAAGATCGTTGGGTAACATACACTTGGTCAAGGAATGCCCCGAAAATCTTCACATGCCAAGTTGCATGTGCGCTGAATGGCCTACCGGCTCCGGCGTTTGGCCTTCAAGCCAAAAAAATCCATAAATCAATCAATCAACCAAGTTGCATGTCAATTGGGCCAGTGGTTTGGATTTTATTGATTATTTTTAAATTGACAACAGTTGCCATGGCAACATTATCGGTTGTTAATTTAGAAATAATCAATAAAATCCAAACCGCTGGCCCAATTGAGATGCAACTTGGCATGTGAATGTTTTATGGGTCAACAAATCACCTGAGCATGTCATTAACATTGCAGGACCTTCTTCTTATACCATTCTTACAAACACCTATCATGTTGCCATGGCAACTGTTGTCAATTTAGAAATAATCAATAAAATTCAAACCACTGGCCCAATTGACATGCAACTAGGCATGTGAAGGTTTCTGGGTCAACAAATCACCAAGTGTATAATATCTAACGACCTTGAGCTGTTCATAACCGGGAAAAAATAGGTTAAAAAATTTCTTAAATTAAAATAATATTTTATTGATGCCTTACCTTGATATTTTTACTCGGAAAACTAATATGCCGAGGTTGATAACCAAATTTGCGTTTGAATCAGTGAATATTTGTTTGCTTTTGAAGAATCGGGCTTTATGAAAATCTTCACATGCCAAGTTGCATGTCAATTGGGCCAGCGGTTTGGATTTTATTATTTCTAAATTGACAACAGTTGCCATGGCAACATGATAGGTGTTAGTAAGAATGGTATAAGAAGAAGGTCCTACAATGTTATTTACATGCTCAGGTGATTTATTGACCAAAAAAAAAAAAAACTCCACATGCCAAGTTGTATGTCAATTGGGCCAGCGGTTTGGATTTTATTGATTATTTCTAAATTGATAACAGTTGCCATGGCAACATGATAGGTGTTAGTAAGAATTGTATAAGAAGAAGGTCCTGCAATACTGTTGACATGCTCAAGTGATTTGTTGACCCATAAAACCTTCACATGTCAAGTTGCATGTCAATTGGGCCAGCGGTTCGGATTTTATTGATTATTTCTAAATTGACAGCAGTTACCATGACAACATGATAGGTGTTAGTAAGAATAGTATAAGAAGAAGGTCCTACAATGCCAATGACATACTCAGGTGATTTGTTAACCCATAAAACCTTCACATGCCAAGTTGCATGTCAATTGGGCCAGCGATTTGGATTTTAGATTATTTCTAAATTGACAACAGTTGCCATGGCAACATGATAGGTGTTAGTAAGAATGGTATAAGAAGAAGGCCCTGCAAGGTGATTTGTTGACCCATAAAACCTTCACATGCCAAGTTGCATGTCAATTGGGCCAGCTGTTTGGACTTTATTGATTGTTTCTTAAATTGACAACAGTTGCCATGGCAACATGATAGATGTTAGTAAGAATGGTATAAGAAAAAGGTCCTGCAATGCTGTTGACATGCTCATGTGGTTTATTGGCCCTTAAAACCTCCACATGCCAAGTTGCATGTCAATTGGACCAGTGGTTTGGATTTTATTGATGATAATCTGAAAATTGACAACTTCATGGTTGCCATGAAAAGGCAAATATGGTATGATGGAGATGTCTCACATTGTTTTTGATATGCTCATGTGATTTGTTGATCCATAAAACCCATGGATTCCGAATTTTAATAAAATTGGACCAATGGTTTAGAGTTAATGTGTATTTCTTCTACCGAAATCCTTAAAATTACCACCCTTCTAACATTTTGTTATGGTAAAGTCTAGCCAAAAATGCGGGCAAAAAAAAATAATTCAAAAAATCGTATCTCCCTTATTGTCTAAGCTATTTCAAACATTTAAAAAGCATTATATTTCTGATAAACTTGTCTTTCATATGCAACAATAATTTAAGGGTTATTTTTTTATTTTAATTTTGTGCCCGTACCTTGATAATGCAAAAAAATGTGAATAGATACTTGATAAAAACACACACACACGGGGATTTTTCAAATATTTATCCAATAAAACATTGTCCATGGAGAGTAGACTCATGTCATATTTTTATTAGTTAATTTATAAAGACTGTTACGTGTTTTGTGAGCCAGTATCTTCTAGAAAATCTAGAATGTTCTAGACTTTGGTGGAAATAATCGTCGTCCGTTTTCTGTTCACCATAAATACATGTGTTCTTGTTGACAGAGTCCAAGTCCACAGACACGAGCAAAAGAAGCGTGGCAGGTAGGTTGTAAAATGAAGGCTTGACAGTTTCAGAACATATACGTCAGTATTCTAGAAGGATGTCCTTATTTCAGTGTATATAGATAATATTATAAATATAAGATTAATTGGGGAGGCCATAGTAATAGTTAATAGGTTTAACCCAAGTACTGTATCGGTTTATTATACAGTTAACTCGATCAGCAGTAATATATCTTTCTTTGATATTATTATATATCTGTAATTATTTCATTTGTTCATAATAACATTTTATACCATTGTGAACATAGAATTCTGTATCTGCAAATAATAGAAAAGAATACTGGAATGGTATGAAGGCATCGTTACAATTTTGAAGGTTATTTGATTATTAAAATAGAATTAACGTAACTAATCAATGTACATGGATTGGTTAAAAACTAAAATTGCAGAATAATCTGGCAAATATGAATGCCAATTTCGTTAATATTTTGTCTAGTCAAAAATATGCAGCCACTCTCCTCTCGTCTCATCATGATTATGATTATCATTAATCATTATCTCCTATCAGTGAACACACCTTGTGCAAGGGGGGTGGGGTAACTGAGCAACTACCCCAGGTTCCTCTGCCCAGATAGTGTCTTTCTGAACATGATAATTATAACCCTCCTGCCTTTGTAAAGGCCTGCCTGTGAAGATTCACTCTATAGGCCTGCACCCATGTAACTGAACGAGATAATTCACAATACGAGGTTACTCAGGTTAGGTGTTGCTGAATTACCGTTATCTCTATTTCTCTCAACAAACCTTTCATCCCTTTCCTTCCAAGCACTAGCCTCCTGTTCTCCCTCCTTCAGAAGTAATACCAGAGGCTGTTGGAACATGATCCTCCTAACCCAACCAGCTTGACATAGGTGCCAATTCCGTGCCCCTTCAGTAAACAGGAAATTACGAACCTTCAAATTTGGCAAACGCACCAAAAATTTAAGGAAGTGGTGGTGGTCATCTTTTAACTATTTCAGTATGACCAAGATCCTCGTGCGCAGCATCGGCTGCCATATGCAATTTGTATCACACTACTCGCATTATGAAATATAAAGTCACTGCTGTATTACTCGTTCTCTTTTACTCAGAGTAATAATAAACACAGAAAATGTGATCAAACCAGTTCACAGAATCTGGGGTTAACTCATGTACAACTACAAAAAATATATAATCAAGATGCCAATGGTTAATGGGTATCATAGGCTATAGCTCATAATACCTGGGGAAGGGTGCATGTGCATGGAGAACGTAAATAGGGAGATTTAATCCCTGTCTTCCCTCTGGAACCAAAGGGCTAGTTCTACCATCCTCATACTATCAATCAGTCGTTCAGTTGGCACAGGATTTTAGTAGGTGATTCAGGGTTCCTAGGCCCCTTACTACATGGCATTGTTGTTAGGTGGTTGTCATGTGGTGTTTGATCATTGTTAATCTGTTACTCAAGTATAAGTATTTGTCAAAGCCCCTGGGATAGGATGCAGTGGATACAGAAAAACTAGGGGTCTTTTGTTAACCACTTCAGTATGATGACACGTAGGCGTCATGAGGCGTGAGTGGGTACACAAGGATGCTGGTGTTGATGTCTTTATACATATAGATATATGTATATATATATATATATATATATATAACATATATATATTATATATATATATATATATATATTATATATATATATATATATATATATGTAGGTGTACATGAGTTACCCACAGATTCTGTGAACTGGATGAACTATCATCCAAGAGGAGCCAAGATAAGAGGGAGGGAAGTGGATGGATGGGAGTGGAGTATGTGGGGATGAAATGGGTGGGAGTGGTTTTTATGCCTTTGTTTTTTGGCTACCTCCCTTGTAAGGGGGAAAAAAGCCTTTGATATATGCATGTATGTATTATTGCTGAGTAAAAGAGAATGAGTAATATAGCAGTGAGGTACTGATGAGAGTAAAAGGGAAGAGATAGGCAGATGTGTTGGCTTTATCCCCTTCCATATAATGACGCCTATCTAGGTGTCATGAGGCAAGAGTGGGTACATGAGGATGCTGGCATTGGCATCTTGTTTATATATATTTTGTGGTTGTAGCTGAGTGACCCCCATAATTTGTGAGCTGCCTTGATCATATTTTCTGTGGTTATTAATATTCAGAGTGAAAGAGAACAAGTAATACAGCTGTAACTTTATATTTTATAATGCGAGTATTGTGATGCATCATTGAAACATTATACATCAGGCACCTGATGCTGCCTACGAGAATTTGACTTGTATTGAAGAGGTTAATTGAAACAAAGTTGAAATGGAGGGATGGTAATGAGTTTGGGAGTGTAGCAGCAAGGGTGTTGTGAGTGAAGAGAAGATGAGGAAGGGAAGGGGTGGCTCTATTAGTAAGTGAAGAGATAGGAAGACATGTGGAGTGGAAGGAATTTTCTCCAAAGTTGATATGGATGAAGGTGAAACTTGGAAGGGAGATGTAGATCTTTGTAAGTGCATGTGGTGGTATGGACCTGGTAGTGAGAAGAGTGTAGAGAAAAGAAAGGCTTTTTGGATAGATTTTAATGAGTGCTTAGAAAGTTTTGGGAGGAGTGTCAATGGTATTGGTAGATCTCAATGATACGAGTAGGGGATGAAACAATAAATGGAGTGGTTCATAAGTTTAGAGTGTCAGGTAAACATCATAGTGAAGAGCTGATGGAGATGTGTTTAGAGAGTTGATGATGGCTAACAATGTTTAGGAAAAAAGTTTAGCATAAGTACACATGGGAGAGTGGTGGCTGGAAGGGTAATTGATAAGGCATTTATGGACAATGTTGTGGTGTCCAGAAGAGTAGGAAGAGTTTTAGATGCCCATGTTCTTAGGAGAGATACTGGGGGAATATTAGATCCTTTTTAGGGGGAAGGAAGGGGAGGGTAAGTGGAGAAAGAGGAAAAGGGGCAGAAGGTAGAGAGGTGCCTAAACTGATTCAATGAGAAGGAACAGGAACAGGAGTACAAGAAGCCAAGAGGTGGTGAAGAATAGAGGTAGGGGTGGAAGAGGAATGGAGGTGTTTCAAGGAGGGAGTGACAAGGTGTGCAAAGATGGTGTGGAGCAAGGAGGATGGGAGGAAATAGAAGAAAGGATAGTGAGCAGTGAGATAAAGTGAAGAAGGTAGTAGAAGAGAAGAAGCAAGCATTTAGAGATTGGTTGCAATGTAGGACTTTTTCACAAACATAGTACCTATCTCTTCCCTTTTCCTCTCGTTTGTTCCACAACCAAAAACATTTAATGACCCAATCTTAGAGTTCTAGTTGGAAATATCCCAGACTATGCCATGACTCAAAATAACCCCTCCCTTTAACTTAGTTTTGAACACTTAATGCTACCACATCCATTTTTTCTTTCACAAACATAATACCTATCTCTTCCTTTTTCCTCTCATTTGTACCACAACCAAATACATTTAATAGCCCAGATCTTAGAGTTCTGGTTGGAAATCTCCCAGACTATGCCATGACTTCTTGTAGGGTAATTTTACAGAGAGGAGGTTACCTAGTCCCACCACTCTGTCCCACTTTGTCACCTTTTATGACTCACATGCGAATCACGGTGGCAGAATGGGGATGTGGGAAAAGAAAAAGTATACTCAAAGAGGTGGTACAGGACAGTTTCAAGGGAACAGCATAAAGGAGGGATAATCGTAGCACAAAAATAGTAGTATCCCTTTAGGAGTAGAGATTTTACTTTAACTTAGACAAAATGATGTATGGCTCTAGTTTGTAGGAGCACTTGAAAATCCCTAAAGCGTTGGCTGCATGCTAATGCAATTAATACTGGTACTGCACAATAACATGTAATATGGAAATTATTACTAATACTAATACTACAAGAATGGCTAAGTTTCTTGATTTGTTACAGGATCACAATGTCTGACCCAAATAGAGACCCCCCTAGGCCGCGAGATGTACGAGGCCTTCTGAAATTTTGTACAGAGGTGACAGCACGAGAAGACACGACTGGGCCAAGCCAGTTGTCACAGCTTGATGATGAGGTGGGTTGATTTTGGATGGCTGTAGGGCGGGTGTATGCATTGATTAAGCCCCCCCACACACACACACACCACCCTCTTAAAGGGAAAAAGGCCTTGATATGTACATCATTAATACTTGTTAGTACTAATGTGTTTAGTATTACTGAGGTTTGTTTATAATTCTTTACATTACATCTTTAATCCCCATACTGAACAGAACCAATGACCTGAGTGGGAACTGCTCAGATGTGTTTAGAGAGAGAGTTGATGATAGCTAACACAGTAAAGGGTGGTGGATGGAAGGGAGATTGATAAGGCTATAATGGACTATGTTGTGGTTATCAGGAGAAGAGTAGGGAAAATTATAGATGTCTCATGTTCTAAGAGGAGAGAGTGGGGGATTATCAGATAATTTTATGAGGGGGAAGGTAAGTTGAGAGTGGAGGATAGATGGAGAAAGAGAAAAATGACTGAAGGTAAGGAGGTACTTTGAGTTAATTGTTGAAGGATAGAGTAGAGGTAGGAGTGGAGGAGAAATGGGGATGTTTCAAGGAAGGAGTCACAAGGTGTGCAGCGATAGTGTGTGGAACAAAGATGATGGGAGGAAATAGAAGAAAGGGTAGTGAGTGGTGGGATGATGGAGTGAAGAAGGTTATAGAAGAGAAGCAAGCTTTCAGGGACTGGTTGCAAAGTAGGATGAGAGAAACATATGAGAGGTACAGAGATAAAAGAAGAGAAGCTAAACATAAGATAAATAAGGCAAAAAGGAGAGCAAATGTAAAATGGGGGAGAAGTGACAATTTTGAAAGTAATAAAAAGATGATCTTGAAGGAAGTTGAGAGAGGAAGGGGAAGCAAATCAAATAGAGAAGAAAAGGTAAAAGGTGCAGATGGAAAGATGATAACTGAAAAGGAAGCTGTAAGGGAAAGATGTGAAGAGTATTGTAGGTAGCTGCTAACTGTAGAAGAGTATCGGGAGGGAGTGGTGGTAGGAGTGGGAGGTGCTGAGAAAGTGACAATGAGGTGTGAGGAAAATGGAGGAGAAATGAGAAAAGACGAGGTGTAAGTAGCTATTGCAGTGATGAGGGCAGGCAAGGCACCTGGGTTAGATGGGTGTTATGTGGAGTGTCTGAAGAAGGAAGGTCCAGTAATAGTGGAGTGGCTAGAGAAGTTGTTTAATGTGTATCTAAGGGAGGGTAGAGTGCCAGAGGACTGGAGGAGTTCCTATATAGTGTTGCTTTACAAGGGAAAAGGGAACAAATGTGAGTGTAGTAATTTCAGAGTGATCAGTTTGTTGAGTGTGGTTGGGAAGGCTTATTGGAGGAATTGAGAGTATTAGGAGAGGAACAGATGGAGTACTTGGTGAGGAATAGTGTTGGTTAAGGAAAGGTAGGGGTTATGTGGATCACATTTTTGTGGTAAGACAGATATGTGAGAAAGCATTAGCCAAAGATTAGGATGTATTTTTGGGTCATTATGGGTTTGGAAAAGGCTTAAGATAGGGTAGACAGGAAGGTATTTGGGAGGTTTTGCAGATATATGGGGTTGGGTGAGAGCTGTTAACCGTAGTCAAGAGTTTTTACAATAGTAGTAGAGCCTACATTATAATTGGAAATGGAGAGAGTGAGTGGCTTGAGGTAAAAGTGGGACTGCATCAGGGATGTGTCATGTCGCCATGGCTGTTCAATGTGTACAGGGATGGGGTGGTGTGGGAGGTAAATGCAACAGCAATGGGCAGGGGACTGAAGCTGGTTAAAGAAAATGGAGAAAAGTAAGAAATCTCCAGTTCTTTGCTGACAACACTGCACATAGTGGCAGGGTCAAAGGGGTGATTAAGGGAGATAGTGACGGAGTTTGGGAAGGTATGGGATAAGAGAAAGTTGAATGTAAATGTAGGTATAAGCAAGGTGATGAGATGTTCAAGGGGAGAGGATGGCAGTGAGTTGTAAGTAAATCTTAAATGAGAAAGGCTGAAGGAAATGGATAGCTTTAGTTATTTGGGGTCACATGTGGCAGGAAAGGGAGGAGTGGAGGTGGAGGTAAATTGTAGATTGAGAGAAGCAAGTAAATACCTTGGGGTATTAAAAAATGTCACGAGAAATAGGAATCTGGGGATAGATGTAACGAGGAGATTGCATGAAGGTGTGATTGTGCCGACTGCTTTCAAATACAGTGAATCTTGTAGTTTTCAAGTAACTCAGCTGATGAGTGCAGAAAGTATATCCAGTATTACACCTGCAGCAAATTCAATTATAAATCCATCATTATCTATTATTTTAGACTATTCTAACTTTTCTTTTATGGCATTTCCATAGTAAATGGTGCATTTTCGAGTTATTCCTATTGTCTTTGTAGCCAATTATATGTAACCATGAGTGTCATGGAACTCTACCAATCAATGTTTAGCCTGCGGGGCTGTGACTCTTGCCTTTAGTTTGAGCATGGTGGCTATAATGCTAGATTATGCATATGTGAGATTGGGTAGGCTAGGTTAGGTTTGGTTTAGTTAGCTTAAAATTACCCACTAATCTTTTACCTCTCCCCGCTCCCAGGCTCTCACTCCCAAAATTGTGAAGGGATAGGGGTGGCATACCTTGAAAATGAGGCATTTCTAACAGAAATTTTATAGAACTAGAGTTGTAGAATTGTCCATAACAGTATAAAACCCCCTTTCTATTTTGAATTTTTTAGTATTTTATCCATATAATTGTAGCGGAGTGCATAACTCTAAAATGCAATATTTTAAATGAAAATGTCATAGAAGAAAACTGTCTTAGAATTGTTCAAAACAGTAAAAAATGTATTTTTGTAATTAAATTTTCTGTGGGTGCAATTCTGGATATTTTCCAACCATATTGTAATGATTGCATTGTGGTAACAAAGTGGATCATGAAACACAATTGGAAATTAATCAAATGTTAAAGTGGTGATTGATTAGTGATGAAATAATGTGTCACAGATCAGTTTGTTATATACGTTCAGTATGAAGTCAGTTATGGGAGCTGGACACGCATCATATGTATGGTTATTGGTGTAGGTGTAATTGGGAAATGGTGGAGGGAAGGTTAATTAATGGGGCATTAATGAACTATGTAATGGTAACCAAAGGGAGAATTGGAAGAATTCTAGATGTGCGTGTTTTCAGGGGAGAGAGTTAGGTACATACATACATATACCAAAGGCTTTTTCCTCCTACACGGGGGGTATCCAAAAAGAAAAAGGCATAGAAACCACTCCCACCCATTCCATTTCATATATATTCCACTCCCCTCCACCCTCCTCCCCTTAAAAGAGAGTTGGGTAGTGTCACATAATTCTTTGGTAGAAGGGAAAGTGAGAATGGAGTAAAAGAGGGAAGCAGTGAAGTGCTGAGCATAATCAAATTGAATGAGAATGATAAAGGAGAATACAGTGAGTCCTCGTTATACAGTACATATGCGTTCCTGAAAACCTTACCACAAATTGAAATTATCGTATACCGGACCCAAGTTTTGATTTATGGCAGACGTATCTTCTCCCTGCTATTTCCTCTTCAAAATATCTAATTTTACCACCAAAACACGAGTGGATACCGTATCTGTGAATTTTTCTTACAGTAAATAGAATCGAGGGTAGTAATTACCAAATACCGTAACTGTGAATTTACCTATACTCTTTTTACTTTTTCATTTAGGAATGTCCCCTGTGGGGCTACAAGGAGAAGGATGCCTAGTCGCAATCCCCGTCCCTTTCTTCTCGCCTCTTACGATCCAAGTTGAAATTCTTGGTGGCAGTATTCTTTTCCCCCACCAGGAGGGAGTCACAAAGTGTGCAAGGATGGTCTGTGGAACAAGAAGGACAGGAGGAAATAGAAGGAAGGGTAGTGAGTGGTGGGATGAGGAAACAAAGAAGGTTGTAGAAGAGAAGAAGCGAGCTTTCACAGATTGGTTACAAAATAGGACGAGGGAGTCATATGAGAGGTACAAAGAAAAGAAAAGAGAAGTAAAGCAAAAGGTAAAGGAGGCAAAGAGGAGAGCAGATGTGAAGTGGGGTAAGAGTATGACAGAAAATTTTGAAAGTAATAAAAAGATGTTTTGGAAAGAAATTAAGAAAGGAAGAGGAGGCGAATCAAGTAGAGAAGAAAAGGTAAAAGGTGCAGATGGAGAGATGATAATGGAAGAGAAGGCAGTAAGGGGAAGATGGGCAGAATATTTATGGGAGTTGCTAAATGTGAAGGAGGATAGGGAAGGAAAGATAGTTGCAGTGGGAAATGCTAAGAAAATGAGAGTGATGAGTGAGGAAAATGGAGGAGAAATAAGGAAGGATGAAGTGAAGGCAGTTGTTAAGATGATGAAAGCAGGTAAGGCACCTGGTCTGGATGGATGCCATGCAGAATGTCGAAAAAAAGGAGGTACAGTGATGATGGACTGGCTGGTGAGGTTATTTAATGTTTGCTGGAGAGAGGGTAGAGTGCCGTAGGACTGGAGGAGTGCCTGTATAGTTCCTCTTTACAAGGGAAATGGGGACAAGTGTGAATGTAATAGTTTCAGAGGGATTAGCTTGTTAAGTGTAGTTGGGAAGGCTTATGGGAGGATCTTGATTGAGAGGATTAAGAGAGGGAGTAATTGGTGAGGAACAGTGTGGATTTAGGACAGGTAGAGGTTGTGTAGATCAGATCTTTGTGGTAAGATAAATATGTGAGAAAGCTATAGGAAAGGGGAAGGATGTTTTTTGGGCTTTTATGGATCTGGAAAAGGCTTACGATAGGGTAGACAGAAAGGCACTATGGGAGGTTATGCAGATATATGGGATAGGAGGAAAGCTTCTAGGAGCTGTCAAGAGTTTTTATGAGAGTAATAGAGCTTGTGTCAGGATTAGAAATGGAGAGAGGGAGTGCTTCGAGGTAAAGGTGGGACTTCGTCAAGGATGCGTTGTGTCACCCTGGCTGTTCAATTTATACATGGATGGGGTAGTGCGAGAGGTAAATGCAAGGGTAGTGGGTCAGGGATTGGAGATGGTTAAAGAAAATGGAGAAAAGTGGGAGGTGAGCCAGCTGTTGTTTGCTGACGACACTGCGCTTGTGGGAGGATTGGAGGAGGGACTGAGGAAGTTGGTGACAGAGTTTGGGAGAGTATGTGATAGAAGAAAGCTAAAGATAGATGTGGGTAAAAGTAAGGTGATGAGATGTACAAGGGGTGAAAGTGGCAGTAGACTGGAAGTGAGCATTAAGGAGAGCAACTGGAGGAAGTGGATAGTTTTAGATACTTGGGTGCAAATGTGGCAGGAAAAGGTGGAGTGAAGGTAGAATGTAGATTGAGAGAAGCGAGTAAATGCCTTGGTGGATTGAAGAGTAATGAGGAATAGACATTTGGGAATGGATGCTAAGAGGAGACTGTATGAAGGAGTGATTGTGCCAACAGCACTGTATGAGGCAGAAACATGGAACATAAGAGAGAAGGAGTTTGAATGTGTTTGAGATGAGGTGTCTGAGAAGTATGATGGGGGTTACTAGGCTAGATAGAGTGAGAAATGAGGTGAGGAGGAGAATGGGGGTGGAAAGGTAGTTGGGAGATAGGGTTGATGAAAGAGTATTAGGATGGTTTGGACACATGGAAAGAATGAGTGAAGAAAGACTAGTAAAAGAGGTATGGAAGGCAGATGTGGAGGGAGTGAACATGAGGGGACGTCCTAGGATGAGGTGGATGGATGGGGTGAAGGGTGCTTTGGGGAAGAGGGGAATGTCTGTTGAGGAAGGACGGGAGAGGACAGAAGACGGGTGAATGGAGAATGGTTGTATATGGATGATGTTGTGATGCATGAGGTGGAGTGGGTGGGGGATGGGGGGTGAGGTAGTATGTGTGAGCAAAATTTGATGCAGCCCGAAAGGATTTCTCCCCATCTTCTTTTATGCATGGGGGGACGGAGAGGGGGGTCGCCGATTTAATGAAGCGGTCTTGCTGTGGATGTACTGTGTCTTGCGACACTGCTTCTGACCCAGGGCAGTGGCAAGGTGCAGGGATGACCCGTCATCCAGGAGGTGCTAAGATAAGAGGGAGGGTGGAGGGGTGTGGAGTGTATTCAGGGATGGAATGGGTGGAAATGATTTTATGCCTTTTCCTTTTTGGTTACCTCCCTTGTAAGGGGGAAAAAGCCTTGGTATATGTATGTATATGCGTAAATAACCACTAGGAAAAAATAACCACTAGGAAAAAGTAAACTAACGAAGCAGAGCGCTTTCGTTAGTTTACTTTTTCCTAGTGGTTATTTACGCATTTGTGAACACACGCTCCTAGTGTTTTTATTGCATGTATGTATATGTATGTGAATTTACCAGATAAAGAATTACCATATAAGGAGGACTCACTGTACCAGAAGGTTAGAGAAAATGGGAGGTGGCGAGTGATAACAGGGAAACAGGAGTAGCACACTCACAGCAAAAAATTAGAGGGAACATATGTGGGAGGGTCTGAGGACTTTTGCCAACCAGTGCAGAGCTGTGGGTTTTTCAATTAGTGAAGCTCAAGGCATCAGTAGATTACTGGATTAATTACTTTATACCTCTCATATACTATTTATTTTCTAATTGGAATGTATAGTGAAGGAGTATCACTAAAGTAATTGTTGCCTCAAGTCAGTGAAACATGTGGCCTTACAGTAGTTGGCAGTGGCCCTTAGGCCCTTGCCGAAACATCTAGGAAGAAATGTTGGAGTATTGTTCGAGTTCTGTTAGTGTAAGACCATTTCTTTGTCACCGACTTTTAGTAGTATGAGGAGAGCACTCATTGGTTGTCAGCTCTTCTTACTAAAGGTGGATAAACTACAGTTGAAGTTGAATCGAGAGAGATCTTGGATGAGTCCAGAAACAGTGTCGACCTTTTGAAGCTGTGCCTCCAGATGGAGTTGTGTTGGGCTTTGGAGATGAGTGGCAGGGAAATGATTCTGATAACTTTTTAGGACTACATCATGCATGTACTCATCAGTACATACATACATACATATACCAAAGGCTTTTCCCCCCTTACACGGGGGGTAGCCAAAAAGAAAAAGGCATAGAAACCACTCCCACCCATTCCATTTCCTATATATTCCACAACCCCTCCACCCTCCTCCCTCCCTCCCATCTTGGCACCTCCTGGATGACGGGTCATCCCTGCAGCCTGTCCACTGCACCACACACAAACACACAGAAAATTCTTGGTGTAATATACGATACATCCATGTCTTTCAAACAACACCTCACAAACATAAAAAACAAATGCACACCTAGACTTAACGCACTTAAGTCAATCACTGGAACAACATTTGGACAAAACAAAGAAACTAATATAACAATATACAAACAATGCATACGCTCAGTGATGAATTATGCGAGTCCTGCATGGGCTCCTAATCTCAGTGAGACACACCACAACACCCTTCAAATCATACAAAACAAAGCCCTAAAAACAATTACAGGCTGCACAAATACAACACCTACAGACCATTTACACCATGAAACAAAAGTCCTCAAAGTCAAGGACCACCTCGACATGAGAGGCACACAAACACTTGCTGCAGCCACCACAAACACATCACACCTGCTACACTACATAGCAGAACACCCACACACACCAAGAAACATTAAAACTACACCCAAAGACCTTTATTACGCACAGATACTCACTTCTCTTCCTCCACAACCACCAAATACCAGCCTCCGGAAACATATTCATAATCATATCACTCACCGCTCCATTAACACACTGAAAGACAACACACTGCTGCATGCCAGACCCCCTGATATCCACCCTTCTGAATCCTCTCTCCCACGAAAGGACAGAGTCCACTTGGCCAGACTGCGATGCGGTCACCACCCAGCACTTCTAAGCTACCAGAAGAGGCTGGACGACCGTGTTGTGAACAGCTGCCCAGGATGTAACACTTCACCCCATACCATACAACACATAATGGAAGACTGCATTATACACAATCATGCACGCAAACAACACAACATACACTCTATAAAGGATTTGTGGGAAAACCCAGTTTCGACTGTGGCCTTCCTTGGGGAGACGGGACTGCTCGGACAGACAGTCTAGGGAACGACAACAACAACAACAAAAAACATACATACATACGTGCAGAAAGATACAACTGCAGGTCAGTACGAGCATAGCTCTTCTCCCACAACATACTAGGTAAATACATACATACATATACCAAAGGCATTTTTCTCCCCTATAAGGGATGTAGCCAAAAAGCAAAGGCATAAAACAAAAATATGGTACTGTTGGTAGAATTGGCAAGGATCTATAAAAATGTTCATAATAGAATAAACCAGTTTACTGCAAATTTAAATTAGATTTAATCACTGGTATTACAGCGAAAGGCTTTCCTGGAAGAAGTTTTAACAGGACTAACAGCTGGTGTTGCCCAGAAAATTGCAAAGGCTCTTAAATGTCTTACCAGTGAGGTCACATATCTCTCTGGGGAAGACATTGGAGAGCAGGAGGAAGCTCTGCAAGACTTGGAGGAGTATGCTGACGACATCAATTATGCAATTGGTAAGTGGATATAAGTGTGATGTATTTGATAGCTTGATTCCTTTTATATCTTTGGTATCTGGAACATTTTAAAGGCATAGGCAGTGGTGGGCCCAGTCTGGGTTTAATTATGTCAGGAATATTTGTAAGGCTGCCACAGTTGAGACGGGGTAGATGCTGTCAGTCAATAATAATTTTACTTGTTGTGGTGCTGCTATTTTTACTGTTACTACTGCTGTTGTCCCGCAGCCAAGACTACAACACATCCAAATAAAAATGTATATGCACCCATATTAGAAAAAAAAACATTAATAGATAGACCAAAAAAAATCCAAATCCCTTCATTGCTCAATAGACATTCCCCTCTTGCTCAAAGCCCCTTTCACCCCATCCATCCATCCATATCATCCTCAGTTGTTCCTTCAAGTTCACTTCACCTCTATCTCCCACATCTTTTGCTAATCTTTCATCACTTGTTCATTCCACAACCTTATCCATTTGTGCATTCCACAACATATCCAAACCATCCTAATATTCTTTCATCAGCCCAATCTACCATCTCCTTTTCCATCCCTGCTCTCCTCCTCAATTCCTTGTATATCTGGAGTCTGAATTAGGACGGGAAGCCCACTACCTCACAGTTGCTGGCAAGTTCTCAAGCTGTCATATAGATCTCTCTGGAAAGAAATACTGGACTGTTTTGTATTAGTATATGACAGTTTGTCAGTAGTAATAGGAGGGGAACAGTCACTGGTTGCTAGCTGTCCATAAGTGTAAAGATTAAAGAAATACAACTGAAGTTGATAGAGATCTTGGGCCTGATTTGTATTGGTTATTTTATTTATTTATTTTGATTGAATGATTGATTTATTTTTTATTTTCATTTTTTTTTTTCGTTTATTTATTTTTTATTTGTTTATTTATTTTTCTTTTTGGCTACCCCCCGTGTAAGGGGGAAAAAGCCTTTGGTATATGTATGTATTCATTTTTTTTCCTCACATCCGACCAAGTTATGGACCAAAAAGTCGCCTGTTGGGATGCTCTTCCTTTGTTAATCCTTTATAGTGTCAACCCATGGAGATGAGGGTTTTTGATCAGTTTTGAAGATGGGTGGTAAGAAGATGATTCTCTTTGACATGCATCTTGGTGGTACCACCTTCCATTTGTCCCAAAAACCATACATGAATTTAAGAGCAAACTAGACACTGCAAGATACTAAGCTGGGACACCACAAGCATAGCTTCCCTTCCCATAAGATACAACTAGGTAAAACTATGTATAAAAACTCCATACTGAGGGGATTACCCAAATCTTTATTTATTTTATTTTATATAATTTATTTATTTTGTATATGTATATATATTATTTATTTTATTTTATTTATTTTTTATTATTTTATTTTTTATTTATTTATTTATATTATTTTTTTTCCTTCCTTGTCAATATATATTAATTATACTTTGGTTTTCATCGTGGACAAGGTGCAGGGATGACCCGTCATCCATGAGGTGCTAAGATAATAGGGAGGGTGGAGGGGTGTGGAGTGTATTCAGGGATGGAATGGGTGGGAATGATTTTATGCCTTTTCCTTTTTGGCTACCTCCCTTGTAAGGGGGAAAAAGCCTTGGTATATGTATGTATGTATGGTTTTCATTGTTGCAGATATCCAAAATATGGGAGGATTCCACGTGTTGATTGGGTGCTTGGAGTCCCCACATTCAAAGATTCGTTGCGGTGCAGCAAGTCTGATAGGGGACTTGGTTCAAAACAATTCAAAGGGACAGGAAGAGATGTTGACCTTGGGAGCTGTCCTGAAATTTTTGCGAATGCTGGATACTGATGTGGAGGAGAAGTGCAGGGTGAAGTCTTTGTATGCACTATCATGTAAGTAGAATTGTCTGAGTAAGTTTTATACTTTTTGCTTGTCTGGAGCTTTGGTACAGGGTATGAATTTTTTTTTTTGCACTCTGGTAAGTTTTTAAATCTTTAGAGAACAGTGAAGTGTTTTGTGCTCAAGAAATTAATTTATTTTGAAGCAGTGGTCACTATACCTGTGTAAATAACTTGGTCAGTTTTGCTGTTAATGCAAGATGCTGTAATGATTATAATTTATTTTATATTATTTGTTTTTGTTTTGGTATCATTTGTCAGTTTGATTCTCATTTATTATTAGTTATATGTCAATTTATTATTATTTACCTGTTGGTTTATCATTTATTTATACCTATACATTTATTTATGTATTTTATTTGTTATTTACATTATTATAGTTTTTATTTATTCACTTATTATTATTATGATTTTTTTTTTTGCATCCGACCTAGATATGGACCAATAAGTCTCCTGTCGGCATGCTCCTCCTTTGTAATAATGTGATTATAGATTACGAGTGTAAGATTGGTAATTGATGATTTTTATTTGTAGGTTTGGCCCGTGACTGCCCAGAAGGTGAAAAGCAGTTTGTTGAATCAGGAGGGTTTTCATACCTCATGCGTGCAATGCAATCGGGAATAGAAAAACTTGTTGTGAAATCAACGTTTCTTCTGAGTAACATAGCACAGAAAAATGAGACATATAAAGGTTTGTGTGTTAAGGATTTATGGTTAAGTAGGAATGTATTTGTATTCTGTTTTAATATATACAGTACATTTTACTTTGGAAATTACTAGTTTGCAAGGTCCTAGTGCTAAGATAAGAGGGAGGGTGGAGGAGTGTGGAGTGTATTCAGGGATGGAATGGGTGGGAATGATTTTATGCCTTTTCTTTTTTGGCTACCTCCCTTGTAAGGGGGAAAAAGCCTTGGTATATGTATGTATGTTGTGAAAGCTGGACATACATTAGATGGATGTCATGTGGAATGTCTGATGAAAGGAGGAGCAGTTATATTTTGTTGGCCTGTGACGTTTTAGTGCCTGAGGGAGGGGGATGTCCCAGAGAACTGGAGGAGAACATGAATGTCCATGTCCCACAAGTGTACAGCAAGACGGAGCACAAGTGACTTGAAGTTTTTTATCTCAGTAGTCTTCTTGCAGCATGTGTCAGGGCAGGAAGTAGAATGAAAGGTTTGAAGCAAAGGTGGGGCTACATCAGTGTTGTGTAACATCACAATTGTTGTTCAACATGTTTATGGATGGGTTATGGACAGGTTTAAGGCTGAGAAGTTAGTTGAAGGAAGTGGGAGGTGAGCCAGTTGTTGTTTGCTGATGACGCTGTGGTTGTGGCTTGGTCAGAGGAGGGACTTAGGCAGCTTGTAGCAGTGTTTGGGAGAGTATGCATCGTGAGTTCACAATTTGCAAAGCATTATTTTGACTAAATCCTCACAAAGTAGGAGAACTACCTTTGCTGCGAGATATGAACTACATTATGTGTTGCTTGGATTTTTAACTTTTAGTAGTACCATAATATTAGGTTTAGCTTGTGTTTTGAATGATAAAGGCATTTAAGACAATGTACTACTAATGTGGTATGGAATGTGTAATATTATATTTATCATCAACCACATCAGACTGCACAGGTCGTCTGACTGAGTTTTCAATGTACATATTTATCTATGCAGATGAAATCATTGGAATGGGTTATATTGAACAACTTTCAACATTACTCAACATGGAAACCACCTCAGATGTTACTCGGGAACATTGCACCGCTGCGCTTGTCAGACTCGCTTCAAGTTACCATCTTGCCTTGGCAGAATGTCTTCGACCTGAACTCAACATTAGGAGAACGTTTGCAGTTCGATTAGAAACTATTAAAGGCAAAGAACAATATAAGGTATGTTGTTAATGGATTGGAAGAAGATAAGTAACAGCACGACGGGTACCCATGAAGAAAAATATCTTAAGAAGTTAAAAGAACTTTCCTCAAGTTTGACTGACCAGAAATCTACAGCTATGCAATGGCTAGCATTGGGCCTCAGGCTGTCCCATAGATCTCTTTGGAAAGGAACTTTGGACTGTTGTCTGTTGTAATAATAAAGGGCCGTTTCTCTGATACCGGTTAAAAGTAGGAAGAGTAGGGGAGTAGTTACCAGTTATCAGTTTTCTGTATATGAGTAGTCCATGGGAGAGTGATCCAAGTGCCACAGGCTGCCAGACCCTGATTTTATGCTCAACTAGCCAACCTGGGCTTCCTGCACTGTCTGGTAGGAGTTGGATTAGTCTCCCTCAGAGTTACCATGAGAAGTCCAGGTCAGCTGGTTGAGCACATAATAGGGGTCTGGCAGCCTGTGGTACTTGGATCACATTACCATGGAGCTACTCATATGAAAAGATGGAAGAAATACAGTTGAAGTTGATGGAAATAGATCTTGGGCCCAATCCAGAGACCAAGGGTCAGCCCATCAAGGCTGCATCTCCAGATGAAGGTGGAGGTGGTCCTTGAAAAAATCCATTCTTTATTTGACTCGCATTCCCCATTCTCTTTTGCTACGTTCTATAGACGGGAAAACAAAATCCTATTGTAAGTTTTGCTTTTGTTTTTGATTATTGATAACAAGCATAACCTTCTTTCAGGAAGAAGAAGACTACATCACGGAATTCTTCAGACTGCTCCCAGAAGACGACCCAGAAGAAAATATCAGATAGAAAATGCAAAAGGTGTGAAATTCAAATACACAATACATTTAATTTGGGTCTTTTACACCTGTAGTTAGCCCTTCAGCTGAGTAAAATAATTTTGCACTGGCCAAAACTTTGTAAAAGACATAGTTGGGATGAAAGTGTTCATGAAGATATTCTTAACCTTTTTATCCCAAGGTTTGCTTCTGACTTGCACGAAATAGGTATTAGCCAGAACAGACTCTTGAAAAGGTATTGAGTCAAAGGAGCTGAATCATACATATCTGTGATTAATTCCCCTGAAAATATGAAGTTAAATTGTTAATGTTATCCCATGTTTTAGGAACATGTGTTGCTTCAGTTTGTGATATACAAGTTTAGGGAATATAAAATTTGTAAAATTCAAAGTAACCTGAGTGCATTTCATAGTGCATGCCATATATTAGGTTTGGAGCTGCATTCCATTTTTTTGTGTAGATTCTTTGTTATTAGTCATTGGCCTAGTGTCCATCGAATGCATGGCATGGAATAATGCCATAGCATTAACACTTCTCCACACGAGTACTCACACGGATTGTGTATGTCTTCTTCATGTGGCAAAGGGTGGGCTAACCTAGTTTGTCCCACTTTGTGAGAGTAGTTAACTAATATCCCAGCATACATTGGTAGCATGGGCATCTTTGCTGGTAGTTGAAAGGATTCTAGGAACTGAGTCGGGTACCTTTTATTTGAAACATGATCTACTCATGACAGTAGAGAGGGATTGTAGTGCAGTAAACATGTTCAGTATGTGGTTGAATATATTTGCACAGTGAACAGTATTTTAAATTTATATAATTTACCATTACATTTTATCTCCTCTAGCAAATGAGGCTATTCATTGCATTTGGATAGAGACCCTAATTTCCTAGATTTATTAAGTTTATGTATGTACTTTTATCTTGAATATATGATTGTCATTATTACTATAGTAGACGTACATTCTTTGATAGTGTATGTGTTATGAAAATAATCAATGCTGAAAAATTTGGGTAGGAGGTATTCAAGGTTCCTGGAGTGCCCAATTGAAACTGCAAACTCCGTTGCCAAGGATTCAAGCTTTCCGATTGCTGCACAAGACAGGCTTGTACTGACATGCACTCAACCCAGCTTGTTTGGAGCATAGTACTGCGGGTCTCAGGTTTTTGGACATCTATATGAACACTTAGGTATGTATGAGCTTTTATAAGGCCACAAACATAATTTATTTTAGTTCAAGCTAATAAGCAATCAGCAGTGTTCAGTGCGTTTGAAACCTTGAACACTGTGTTCCCTTTGATCTTTTTTCATTGACATTGCAGTACAAAACAGTTTTATGCTCTGATTTTTAGTATTAATGTATACTATGTACATATTTGAAATTGTGTTGCTATTACATAAAAGTTTATTTGAGAGTGAAACTTCTACTTAACCTTTGGACTATGTAAGTAGGATCAGAAATTATATTAATGAAAATAGAGTACATTTGGATGGCTGAATAAATGCATTTTAAAGGTCATCGTCATCATCATTGTATCTTGTCATGCCAGAAAGACAGCTATGCCTTTAGAGGTAAACACTTTTAACTATTTATAACTTGTAGTTTTTACAAAAGCTAGAAGCATTTATTCAGCTCGGAGGCCAATGTGGGGCAAATAAGGTTACACTTTGTAGCTGTTCCTGACATGAATAAAATTAGTCTCTTTGATAAAATGGCAACATTACATTGGAAGAGGCACAGACAAGATTTTCACTATCTGAAGTACTTGTGCCCAGAAGCTGTTTTGGAACAAAAATATTCAACTTTTAGACTTGTAATAAGTCTCCAGCAATTTGGAAGAAAGGGTACATAATCCCAGTCATGAAATCATACAATTTGGCAAAACATCATCTTGTTCATCTTCATTTCCAAACTAATGAACAAGTTGGTGTTAGACATATTTAAACCACCTGTGCTGCTGTCACTAAACTATGTGGCATGCACCAGCACACTGTCAACAAACCAAGAAAAAAAGAAAAATTCTCTAAGATAAAAGAATGGAAGTCTTGTTCTAGAAATCAATAGTAACATTGCTCACATCAGACAACTTTGAAAAAAAGATAAAATAAATGGCCAAACCCTTCCATTATAAAAGAATCCTAAAATTTTAAGCCACACATTTGATGTTTGTATGACTTTCATATACAAAGAACCTGACAAAAAACAAACCAACTTAAGTCCATATCAAGCTATGACATTGGACAACAGAAAGAAACTCGAGTAACCATCTTCAAGCAATCCATGAGAACCACACTTGACTATGCCTCCTCAGTATGGTTCCCAACAATCAAGAAGACAACAAAATAATTAATTAATTTTACAGAATGGAGCACTGAGGGCAACAGGACATGCCAAAACCACCCAAATTGGACACCTGCATACAGAAACCAAAATCCTCCCCTATAGAACACCACATGGAAATGACACGAACATAATTCTATGCCAGACCCCTTTGTACCACACACCCATCACACTACATCTCATAAATATCATAAAAAAATAAAATAAAAAAATAAATAAATAATTCATATACCGACGACTGTATGGGGCAGAAACATGGAACATAAGAGAGGAAGAGAGGAGTTTGAATGTGTTTGAGATGAGGTGACTGAGAAGTATGATGGGGTAACTAGGCTGGATAGAGTGAGAAATGAGAAGGTGAGGAGGAGAACTGGGGTGGTAAGGGAGTTGGGAGATAGGGTGAATGAAAGATTATTGGGATGGTTTGGACACATGGAAAGAATGAGTGAAGAAGGACTAGTAAAAGAGGTATGGAAGGAGTAGTAAACATGAGAGGCTGACCTAGGACGAGATGGATGGATGGGGTGAAAGGGGCTTTGGGGAAGAGGAGAATGTCTTTTGAGGAAGGACAGGAGAGGACAACAGACAGGGGTGAATGGAGAATGGTTGTATATGGATGATGTTGTGATGCATGAGGGGGTGAGGTGGTATGTGTGAAAAATATTTGACGCAGCCCAAAGGGATTTCTCCCTGTCTTCTCCTTTTCTGCATGAGGGGATGGAGAGGGGGGATCGCCAATTTAATGAAGCGGCCTTGCTGTGTCTTGCGACACTGCCTCTGACCCAGGGCAGTGGACAAGATGCAGGGATGACCCGTCATCCAGGAGGTGCCAAGATAAGAGGGAGGGGAGTGGAGTGGATTTAGAAATGGAATGGGTGGGAATGGTTTTTATGCCTTTTTCTATTTGGCTACCTCCCTTGTAAGGGGGAAAAAGCCTTTGGTATATGTATGTATATATATATATATATATATATATATATATATATATATATATATATATATATATTTTTTTTTTTTCTCAGATCTCTTCTATAGCTCTCCTATTTGAGTTTTTCATGTCCTCTTGTTTTTCCGTTGTCCCATATTAATAAATCATCTCTAGGATTTCCATTCCTTTCATGATTCTATAAATAGTAGATCTCCTCTTTTTCTTTGTTCCAGAGTTGGTAGTTCCAATTTGGACAATCTTTGTTCATATGTTAGTTTGGAGAGAATTGGTGCTAATTTTGTTGTTGCCCTTTGAATTCTTTCTAATTTCTTTATATTCTTTTTCAGTATGTGTGCTCATTTGTATTGAATATTAATTCTGTATTCTGTTTCATTCCACGCTCATGTCTTGGGGGCATGAACGCTGCTGCTATTCCTTGTCTTCCACCTTTGTTTTTTAAATTAATATTCATTATTTGGGTCATACCTTCTCCCAATGCCACATCAATGGATTTTATTTATTTATTTTTTTATTTCCCATAAAAATAATATGGGAAATATGGGATAGGAGGAAAGCTTTTGGGAGCTGTCAAGAGTTTTTATGAGAGTAGTAGAGCATGTATGGGGCAGAAACGTGGAACATAAGAGAAGAAGAGAGAAGGAGTTTGAATGTGTTTGAGATGAGGTGTCTGAGAAGTATGGTGGGGGTTACTAGGCTAGATAGAGTGAGAAATGAGGAGGTGAGGAGGAGAACAGGGGTGAAAAAGGATTTGGGAGAGAGGGTTGATGAAAGAATATTAGGATGGTTTGGACATATGGAAAGAATGAGTGAAGAAACACTAGTAAAAGAGGTATGGAAGGCAGATGTGGAGGGAGTGAACATGAGGGGACGTCCTAGGATGAGGTGGATGGATGGGGTGAAGGGGGCTTTGGGGAAGAGGGGAATGTCTGTTGAGGAAGGAAGGGAGAGGACGGAAGACAGAGGTGAGTGGAGAATGGTTGTATATGGATGATGTTGTGACTGCATGAGGAGGAATAGGCGGGGGGGTGGGGTAGTATGTGTGAGTAAATTTTGACGCAGCCCGAAGGGATTTCTCCCCGTCCTCTCCTTATATGCAAAGGGGGACGGAGAGGGGGGGGTCGCCGATTAAATGAAGCGGCCTTGCTGTGGATGTACTGTGTCTTGCGACACTGCTTCTGACCCAGGGCGGTGGGCAGGGTTCAGGGATGACCCGTCATCCAGGAGGTGCTCAGATGAGAGGAAGGGTGGGAGGGGTGTGGAGTGTATTTAGGGATGAAATGGGTGGGAGTGTTTTTATGCCTTTCCCTTTTTGGCTACCTCCCTTGGAAGGGGGAAAAAGCCTTGGTATATGTATGTATGTATGTAGTAGAGCATGTGTTAGGATTGGAAATGGAGAGAGTGAGTGGTTTGAAGTAAAGGTGGGACTTCGTCAAGGATGCGTTATGTCGCCCTGGCTGTTCAACTTATACATGGATGGGGTGGTGCGAGAGGTGAATGCTAGGGTAGTGAGTCAGGGATTGGAGATGGTTAAAGAAAATGGAGAAAAGTGGGAGGTGAGCCAGCTGTTGTTTGCGGACGATACTGCGCTTGTGGCAGGGTCAGAGGAGGGATTGAGGAAGCTGGTGGCAGAGTTTGGGAGAGTATGTGATAGAAGAAAGCTAAAGATAAATGTGGGTAAAAGTAAGGTGATGAGATGTACAAGGGGTGAAAGTGGCAGTAGACTGGAAGTGAACATTAAGGGAGAGCGACTGGAGGAAGTGGATAGTTTTAGATACTTGGGTGCAAGTGTAGCAGGAAAAGGTGGAGGTAGAATGTAGATTGAGAGAAGCGAGTAAATGCCTTGGTGGTTTAAAGAGTGTAATGAGAAATAGACATTTGGGAATGGATGCGAAGAGGAGACTGTATGAAGGAGTGATTGTGCCAACAGCACTGTATGGGGCAGAAACGTGGAACATAAGAGAAGAAGAGAGGAGGAGTTTGAATGTGTTTGAGATGAGGTGTCTGAGAAGTATGGCGGGGGTTACTAGGCTAGATAGAGTGAGAAATGAGGAGGTGAGGAGGAGAACAGGGGTGAAAAAGGATTTGGGAGAGAGGGTTGATGAAAGAATATTAGGATGGTTTGGACACATGGAAAGAATGAGTGAAGAAAGACTAGTAAAAGAGGTACGGAAGGCAGATGTGGAGGGAGTGAACATGAGGGGACGTCCTAGGATGAGGTGGATGGATGGGGTGAAGGGGGCTTTGGGGAAGAGGGGAATGTCTGTTGAGGAAGGAAGGGAGAGGACGGAAGACAGAGGTGAGTGGAGAATGGTTGTATATGGATGATGTTGTGACTGCATGAGGAGAAATGGGCGGGGGGGGTGGGGTAGTATGTGTGAGTAAATTTTGACGCAGCCCGAAGGGATTTCTCCCCGTCTTCTCCTTATATGCAAAGGGGGACGGAGAGGGGGGGTCGCCAATTAAATGAAGCGGCCTTGCTGTGGATGTACTGTGTCTTGCGACACTGCTTCTGACCCAGGGCGGTGGGCGGGGTGCAGGGATGACCCGTCATCCAGGAGGTGCTCAGATGAGAGGAAGGGTGGGAGGGGTGTGGAGTGTATTTAGGGATGAAATGGGTGGGAGTGTTTTTATGCCTTTCCCTTTTTGGCTACCTCCCTTGGAAGGGGGAAAAAGCCTTGGTATATGTATGTGATGTATGTATGTATTTTCTTATTTATTTTATATATATATATATATAATCTTTTTTTTTTTTTTTTTTTTTTTTATCATCATTCCTCCAATTTTTCTTCTGTCCCTTTTTTCTTCTTTACCCCTTATTGGTAAAGGTTTGCATTTTATATTTGGCACCTAGTGTTGGATTTTTTTTTTTTTTTTTTTTTTTTTTTTTTTTCTCCCCTCTTCCAAATGTTGACTTATACACTGGCATATACACTTTTCTGAAGCATTATTCAAGGTAAATTATCTGATTTAAGATGGAATCGACAGGATTTAGCAAGTATTGTTTACATACAGGGGTGGGATTAAAAAAATTTAGCAACAGGTTTTCTCACTAATAACTTGCCAGTTTGGCCCAATATAGACTGTATGAGCCAATTTTTAATGACCTGTTTGTGGAGCTCGTGAAATTATGAGAAAAGGTTTGTATGAACTGTTAAGAACCAGCTGAATCCTATCAATATATATATATATAATTTTTTTTCTTCTTATTTAAGAATGAAAATATGACAATTCTCTGATCTGCTTTCTTTATGAGGAGATTTTGATTATAATTTTTTTTTTTTTTTTTAAATTAATTTTTTGAGATTTTTTTCATCATGATTCACATATAGCTAATTTAGGCAGGCTGTTACTGTTAAGACATGTCTACTTGTCTTGTGTACATTTTTATTATAACGATATTTAGCCCCAATTTTGGCTCCTATGAACACAGGAAGTGCTGTTTGTAATGTGAAGCACAAATACTATACACTGCCCATCTATATAAATAAAAGTGAATGTGTGTGTATTTGTTTATTTGTCTGTGTGTTCACTTTTTTTGACAAGTCTTAAATGATGCATATGACTCTTTGGAAGCACATGTAAGGGTTCTACAGAATATTAACAGTTAAAGATAGTATTGTACTGCTGCAGTTTAAATACACAATTTGAAATTGGGTTTCCGTGGACTGTAGACTTATGTTTTCAGTCACAGTTTGTGACTTAAATCCCTTCCATACTGGATGACCTTTATCACTTTACCCTGGCTGTCATTAACCCGCAAAGTGTTTAGTACGTATATATACGTTCGGGAGGGAAAGTGTTTAGTACGTATATATACGGATCATCTTTTCTTTTACTTCACGGCACCTAAACTTGTAGAAATGGTTCAAGATGTCTTTTCTTTTCCTAAATATGATTTTGAAAGCTCACTCTGATTTTTATTGTATTGCTCTGGTCTATGTCATTGAATGTATCCATGACCACGAGTGATTTATTGAAGAAATAGGTATTTTTATAGAAATATATCAGTGGTGTCATGGTTACTTATCAATATACTCAAAATCCTGTTTAGTAGATCGGCTATTTTTATATTATTCCAACTTGAATAGCAATTTCAAGGTATTTTGTGTTCATGCGTAGAGTCATCGTCGGTTGTGTTGGCAACCCTGCGGCGTGATAAGCCGGCCATGCATGCTATCCAGACGCGCTGTCACATCTTCCCTGCTCGCACGTGTTATCCTGCACCATGCCCCGGGGCTTGACATCGGCAGAAATAGAGAGTGTTCTCTATGACGATAATGTCACAGTTACAGGATTTTTTTCCCCCATGGCCGTTTATAAATAGGTAAACTTGAAAGTTTAGAGGTACAGGAATTTCCCCCCTATGGCCGTTTATAATAAGGAAACCTGAAAGTTTACAGGATTTTTTTCCCCTATGGCCGTGGGATGCGTATTTGCGTGTTCAACAGTTTACAAAGGATTACAAAGGCGGAGCATGCCGACAGGAGACCTTTTGGTCCATTACTAGGTTGGATGCAGGAAATATATATATATATATGTATCTGAATAAAAAAATAAAAAAAAAACTGGTCGGCAGTTGTAGGTACATTAGCCAATACACTTTTCCCTATGTAAGCATCAATTGCCACATTATCTGTGCTGTGTTTCATTCACATGTGCGTTCATATCATTCACTCATTCATTTCTGCCTCGGAACCTGAGTCCTTAGTTTCCCAGCCGTACGGATTTTCATGGGATATGCTACAGTCCAGAGGTAATACACAATTATCTCTTAGATATACTTGTAAAATTGGGATGTTATGTGAACTGTACAGTAGCAGAGCAATACCAAATTGGTCGGCAGCAAATGCAAAGACACGGAAGCTACATAATAAATGGGAAAATGTGTGGGGTACCACACCCCACACAGCAGGCAGGCGAGAGCGGGCGGGCTGTGGTATGCAGGAGTACCAACATAAAAAACATCAAATTGGTATAATGGCTTATTTGAGCAGCTGTGTACAATTTTGTTGTTGTTGGTGTTAGAAAACATGTTATGCTTGTGCAATGAAGGGATAATATTGTGCTACTTATATACACATACAGAAAATATAGTCTGTACGAGTGCGATAAATTTGGTACTATGATATGACTATAGAAAGGCTAGACAAACAATCCTAAGATATATTTTACAAGAAACTCAAACTAAACAATATATAGTCACGGAAGAAGCATTCAAAGTGTGTCGGAAATAATAAATAAGAAGCGGAGATTGCATAGTACTATTCCACATGTTTCGTCTTACGCAGCACCACTCTAGTATTGCAGCCAGGCGTGAAAGGAATCACAGGAAATGACGGCCTACAGGAAACACTCAGATATCGCATTTATATTGTTGAAATCAGCTATTTTTTTCCAATTTTATTAGACAATGATATTATTTGGCCAAAATCCAACCCCACGTGACCTGTTTCACCCCTATAAAGCAACACTGTACGGGTTAAGGGGCGGTGGGCAAGGTGCAGGGATGACCCGTCATCCAGGAGGTGCTCAGATGAGAGGGAGGGTGGGAGGGGTGTGGAGTGTATTTAGGGATGAAATGGGTGGGAGTGTTTTTATGCCTTTCCCTTTTTGGCTACCTCCCTTGGAAGGGGGAAAAAGCCTTGGTATATGTATGTATGTCATTAAGGGAGTTTTATACATCATGGAAACCCCAAGCACTGACAGGCTATAGTACTTATCACTAAGCACTTTCCCTGTTGGCTGTTACTTTCCCTTTTATATCCTAGCTGATGCCAAACAATTTTATTCATCTCTGTAACACCTCTCTTGATGATGAAGCAGACATGGAATAAAATAGATTGCCCTTCTACTGGATTTTTTTTTTTTTTTTTTTTTTTTTTTCCAATACATTTTTTCCTTGTAGTTATTCTTTTCATTATTTTAAACAGTACTATGGTCCAGAGTTTCAGGTAATGCTCCACAGGGGTAAACTTTAAACGCTGCTTGATAAGGTAGAACTTCTAAAGCATCACGATAGTGGCATGTCTGAAACCTGTGTGATGTATACAGCATTGGTTCATGTACCGTTTGTGACAAATAGACAAATTACTCAAGTTCTTTGTTAACAGTGATTCAAAGAAACAAGTGTGTGTAAGAAAACCAATGAAAAAAGTGCAGAACTATAGAAGAGTCTGACCTAGACCTAGATATGGATCAAAAGGTCTCCTGTCGGCATGCTTTGCCTTTGTAATCCTTTGTAAAAGTGGTTTGGGCTATGCTGAGGTGAAGTTATTGAACTGTCCCAGGACCTGCTGAAAAAACAATCTTGAGAGTTTTCATGAAGTACAAGGGTTAGATAACTAATATAATTATACTGGAGTTTGGCTTTGGTGTTTGAAATATTCACATTGTTGAAAGTTATGGAATGTGTGGTGAAAACGTTTAGAAAATAAAGAAGCTGATACAAAATTTGTTGAGGGGTTCACCAAGTGTTATGAAAATTTTTAAATCAAGAACAAGTTTATAATGCAGATAAATTTGCATTGTACTGGAAGTGTACAACATGAAATCTGACTAATAAGGATGCAGAATCACGAGAAGGTTATAGAGTATTAAAAGATTGTCATTGTACTGGGCTGCTCTATGGTCATCCTATGGCTATGAAAAGTATAGTACAGTGAGTTCTCCTTGTACAGTAATTCTTTATCCGGTAAATTCACAGTTATGGTATTTGGTAATTACTACCCTCGATTCTATTTAAGGTAAGAAAAATTCACAGGTATGGTATCTGCTCGTGTTTCAAAGAGGAAAGAGCAGGGAGAAGGTACATCTGCCATATCCTATTATTACATGTTATAATGGGTTCGGTATACGGTGATTTCAATTTGCGGTAAGGCTTTCAGGAACGCATATGTACCGTATAACGAGGACTTACTGTGGTTTCTTGTGATTTGCCATGTAAGAAAAATAATGTATATATATATGTCTTGTTACATTGCTTCTGACCCAAAACAGTGGCGAGATGCAAGGATGACCCATCATCTAGGAGGAGCCAAGATAAGAGGGAGTGGAGTATGTGGGGATGGAATGGGTGGGAGTGGATTTTATGCCTTTGTTTTTTGCTACCTCCCTTGTAAGGGGGAAAATGCTATTGATATATGTATATGTATTTATAACAACTGATATTACATTAGACTGGTCTGAGAATTATTTTGTTCCTAATGCCAGAGCTCAGCATGACTGTTGGCTTCATCCCAACCATAAGACAATGCTTATTATAGGTAATTTCTTGGCTCATTTGAAAGTAAAACCTGGTAAAGAACTGTTTCTGGTGTCCACCTTCCAACTAATGCATGTTGTTAATTCAAATCCAGAATCAGTCGATCACTCCAATGCCTCTGGTCTTGCAGAAGACCTACATCCTCCAGGAAACTGGTAACAGCCTCCAGTCAGGAGAATAAATCCCTTAACCCCTTCCATACGGTGATGCCTACATAGGTGTCACGAGGAGCAAGTGAGTACGCGAGGATGCTGACGTCGGTGTCTTGATTATATTTATTGTAGTTGTACCTGCGTGACCTCATACTGTGTAAACTGGCTTCATCATATTTTCTATGGTTATCAAAATTCACAGGTGAAAGAGAATGAGCGATAGAGCAGTGACTTTATTTTTTATAATGCGAGTATTATGATGTAACATCGCACGTCTGGCAGCTAATGCTGCCAGACGTCCAATGTGGCCCGTATTGAAGGGGTTAAAGAAGAGATACTGTATTGTTGTCGGTGGATTGTTAGTGTAAGGTATTGTAGTATAAGGTGTTTTGTGTTTTCCATTAACCCCTTCCATACAATGATGCCTATGGTGGACTGGCTGGTGAGGTTATTTAATGTTTGTCTAAAAGTGGGTAGAGTGCTGGAGGAGTGCCTGCATAGTTCCATTTTACAAGGGAAAAGGGGACAAGTGTGAGTGTAGTAGTTTCAGAGGGATTAGTTTGTTGAGTGTAGTTGGGAAGGCTTATGGGAGGGTCTTGATTGAGAGGATCAGGAGAGGAACAGAGGAAGTAATTGGTGAGGAACAATGTATATAGGAAAGGAGCAATGGTCAGTGGGTCCTGTCTCATGTTCTCTAATTTTTTTTTTTATCATAACTAGCCTCAAATTCATGTACACCATCAACTTAATATCCTTGATTTCCAGTTATCATATTTAGATTTGAACTCGTGTATTGTTTGAGCTTGGGTTGTATCACTTACGGTATTTCATGTATTCGTGCATCTGTATTATATGGAAAACTATATATATATGTATGTATGCAAGAAGGAAATTAATGAAAACGATCACAAACATACTTTTGTTTATGCAGATGATATTGCAATGATATGTAACACTGAATGTGAGCTGCAGGAAGCAGTAGATAGATGGATAGTGATGACTGAAAAGGGGATGAAAATTAATGTCAGGAAAACAGAAGAAATGAACATCAATAGAAAAAAATAAACAAATATAAGTATTAGAAATGAAAGGTCACAAATTTTAATTATTTGGGAGTCAAGATGGATCATGAGAACAGACAAGAAACTGAAACTATTAACAGAATCAATTTATTTATCTAAAACCTTTGTGCAATATACCCGCTTATTGAGGACAAAAATATACAGGTTAAATGTAGAATCATAATGTATAATATACTCCAACCAATTCTAATATATGGATCAGAACCATAGTCACTTACAACTAAAATGAAGTCAAAAATAGGAGTAGTGGAGTCAAAAGTGCTTAGAAGTGTAAAAGGGGTGATGAAAATGGACATAATTAGAAATATGCAAATAAGGGAGGAACTTGGAATAACAAATATAGAAATTAAAGAAACAGACTTATGTGATACGGACATGTAATGAGAATGGACCGCTAGGGTACAGTCTTTCTTTGTGGGAACCCGCAGAGGGGCACTCACGGGTATTTACATAGTTGTATTTTACGGGACGAGAGCTATGCTCGTAGTGACCCGTTTTTGTATCTCTCCGCATCCAGTTTATTCTTAAAGTCGTGTATGGTTTTAGCACTCACTGTTTCTCCATTTAGTTTGTTCCAGACATCAATCACTTTATGTGGGAAGCTATTCTTTTTCAGGTCTCTTCTGTAACTGTCCTTCTTTAGCTTCTTTTCGTGTCCTCTTGTTTCTCTTCTGTCGTATTCTATAAGTCATCTCTATCAAGATTTGCAGGCGCTAGGTTAGAATTAAGGGTTGGGGACAGGATTTGGACTAGGAATGGGGTTAGAATAAGGGTTAAGGTTGGTGCTTGTTTGGTATGTGTAGTATTTTAGGTTATGGCTGCCTCGAGTCATTTGTGTATTTGTTGGGTGTAACTGGAAGCTAGCTGGCTGAGTGGTTTAAGGCATCATTTCTTGCGGCAAAGGTTAAGGGGATGGTTTAAACCCTGCCACCAGCAAAGTTGAACCAAGGGCATTGTTCATTAAATTCCATGCTACAAAGTCCTCTGTGAGGGGCACTGTTCTAGCCCTCTGATAGGGGGGAATTTGTGATGTTAAACCATATCAAGTTTCTTTGTTTATGTCAACTAAATTGTTTGTGATTTTGTACATCAATAGTTGTGGTGTATTCATCTTCTTGTTTCAAGTGATTCAAGTTTGTCTTATTTTAACCTAGTGTAAGAGGCTGGTAGATAAAGGTAGACAAGTAGGTAGATAGAGAAGTGGTGAGAATTTAATTTTTACGAGTTAGATATTTGGTAAATACAAACGGCGAAGGAGTTGCATAATCTCACTCACTATCTTAAGGTTTATAAACAACCGCTAGGGTACAGATTTTAATGCTGAGATGACAATATGTTAATTAAGCCATTCCGCTTCGATGTTGAGATTGCTTGTGTAAGCAGTACTGCTTAAGACAGTGTAACAGCCTGATTAGAGAATGGTGGAGGAGGAGAAAAATTTATTGGTACATGGGAGAAAAGTCATGCCCTTAAGGGGAGACACCTGTTTGTAGCAATCAAGATTATTGGATGAATTAAGTAGTGACGTCAGAACAGAGGGGGCTTGGTGAGTGGATTGGGGATCCCAGGTGGGAGTCTTCTGGTGTACCTAAGACAATAACATTGTAGAGAATTAGTGAAGAAGAAAATAAAGAAAATTTAATGACAGTTTGATTCACCCCATCCAGAAACATTACTAACTTGTTACAGAAGATATGGTGGAAACATACTTAAGTGAAGGAAGTTGTAAGTGAAAGAAATACAAAACAATATAAGGGAACAGTAAACAGAATTAAACCAGTAATTACAGAGACGAAAGGAACTGAAATGAAAGTAATGGGGTCGACATGTGGTGACTGATGTAGTGTGTCTGATCTACCTTTCTCCTTTATCTTGTATTTACCTAACTGTAGTATACAGGAAAGGAGCCACATTCATTGGGTCCCGTCTCCTGTTCTCCAATTTTGTATATATATATATATATATATATATATATATATATATATATATATATATATATATATATATATACAGGTAAACGTCGACTTACGATGGCCGCGACTTACGATTGTTCGACTTTACGATGACGACGACGACGACGACGATATGATAATTTAACCCCTTCCATACGGTGCCGCACACGTAGGCGTCATGAGGAACAAGTGGATTCGCGACGCTGCCATGTCGGCGTCTTGATTATATTTATTGTAGTCGCCCCTGTGTTTTTACATTCTCTCAAATGTGCCCTGAATCCCATTCTCTGTGGTTTTCAAAATTCGCGGGTGAAAGAGAGAACGATCGATATAAGCGGTGACTATATTTTATGATGCGAGTATTATTACGTCACGTCGTACGGCTGGCATTGGCTGCTGCCCGCGAGATTTAAGTTCCGTACTGAAAATACATATTATAGTGTTTGAATATGGTAAAAAGGATAAAAATAATTAAATAAACTACTGTACATGTTTAATAGGCTATATTCAGTATCTCTGGTGGTTAATATACAGGTAGGCTAGGTACAGTGACCACGGAACAGAGTGATACACAAATTGGGGATCGACTTACGATGAAATCGTCTTACGATGGCTCTATCGAAACCTAATGCCATCGTAAGTCGACGTTTACCTGTATATATACACATACATACATATACCAAGGCTTTTTTCCCCATACAAGGGAGGCCAAAAAGGAAAAGGCATAAAAACATTCCCACCCATTCCATCCCTAAATGCACTCCACTCCCCTCCACCCTCCCTCTTATCTTAGCACCTCCTGGATGACTGGTCATCCCTGCACCTTGTCCACTGCCCTGGGTCAGAGGCAGTGTCGCAAGACACAGCACATCCACAGCAAGGCCACTTCATTAAATCGGCGACCCCCCCTCTCTGTCCCCCCATGCAGAAAAGATGATGGTGAGAAATCCCTTCGGGCTGCGTCTAACATACGTAGACTTAAATTTGTGTATGGTTCCAACTTAATCCACGTCTTTGATTTCCAATGATCATATGAAGATTTGAACGTATTGATTGAGCGTGGGCTCTAATTTGTATATGTCATCGTTAGTGTGGGGATCCCAGGTGGTGTTGCAATACATCTTAAGTATGATTCACCATGGTCTTGGATCATGTGTTGAACTCATGATCGACAGCTATTTCCTTCCCAGAAGAGAGCTCAGAGCTCATATATGACTGATCTATGAGTGTGCTATAAGCAAGAATTTGATGTCTGTCCATGAGTGTGCTATAAGCAAGAATTTTGATGTCTGAACATAAGAATAAAGGAGACTGCAAGAGACCATAAGGCCTACACTAGGCATTGTATCTCCTGAGGTTCCTGCACAGGAATTCCAGGGCTTTATTGGCTTTAGCCCTGATATTGCTCACATGTGTGGCCCACCTCACGTCTGATGAAATGTGCAACCCAAAATGTTTGTGGTGGAAAACTATGTCTAGGTTTGTGTTATGTAGTGTAAGCAGAAATTGGATAGGTTGGTTAGTATGGATGAATCTGATGTGGTGACATTTGTCAGGTCTAAATGCCATTTGCCAATTAGCTTCCCAGTCTTCAAGGGTATGTAGGTCATTTTGTAGTTGAAGACAATTATCTGTTATTTATCTGCCTATATACTAAACTACTGTCTGCAAAGAGTCTAATAGTAGAGGAAAATGATAGTGGGATATAATTTATGTAAGAAAGGAAGAGAAGAGGTCCCAAGACAGTGCCCTATAGAACCCCAGAAGTTACAGGAACAGCTAAGGATTGACTACCCTCAAAAACAATGCAGTTCTTGAGAAGTCAAGAATGTCTTAATTCAGTGAAGAAGTGGTCCTGATATGCCATAATGATCTATTTTTGCAAACAGTCGTTTGTGAGGGACTGTCAAAAGCTTTGACAAAGT
>NC_134810.1:43019989-43084989 GCF_046742065.1 Oratosquilla oratoria | reverse complement strand
ATTTAGATTGAGCTTGGATTTTAGGGAGTAAAAGGTATCGCAGCAAATAGTATGGATTTAGCAAGACATAAAAAAAGTAAGGGTGCTACACTGGTGATATAATTGAAATAGAAAATGTTGAGGAATTTTTAATGATTATTTTAGTAACAAAGGTTAGTTTTTAGTGAATTGCAAATGTGGAATGTAGGGTTTTAAAAATGCTACTCAGTACTGCAATAATTTTCTATAATATCTTGGAAACTGGAATAATATTTTTGATTCTTAAATTCACAGTTACCTTCATGACCGAGAGGATAGTGTTTTGCCTAACCAAACCAATAATATACAGGGGTCTTTGTGTGTAAAGGGTTTGAGGACTTTAGGATAATTTTTAAAAGTACACTCCTATGTGGTATAGCAATAGAAAATTATTAACTTTGTAAATTATAATACAATGTAATATGTGATTTTTGTGGCGGAAAGCAATATAAAAATTGCTAAAACGGATTTACTAATGAAATTGTAGCAGTTGAATGATACGCCACATTTGTTTTGATAGATGCCTAAGTCAAAGAAATGAAAGGATAAATTCATCTATTCTATCCAAATCAATGTAATTTGGTACCTCAAACTCTAAAGATCAACTGGGTCATTGTCACGAATGCTGACAGCCTGATTATTATTGTATGTCAGGAAATTGACAGACGATAGCAGAACCCTGTGTTCTCTCATAAAGTCCAAGGAAGCCCCAATTTTTTTCGTAACAGCGCTTATTAATATGGAGAACACCTGGTCCACAACACAGCCATTGTTTAACTGATAGTAACAGGACTGGACATGTGACAACATGGCGTGTGGACCATATCCTAGCAGCTTTGTTCATTAGTAGATTTACTTGTAGCAAGTTTTTTTGTTATTTCTGCCAGGAAGTTTGCATATTACATTCATGTATTATAATTTACAAAATTAATATCTAATTTTATTATACTATATCACATAGCTATGCACAATTAATATAATATTGGCATGGGTATAATGTTAATAAAATTGGTGTCCTGATGAGGGAAACATTTTATATATATATGTGTGTGTGTGTGTGTGTATTTATATATATATGTGTGTGTGTGTGTGTGTGTATATATATATATATATATATATATATATATACACATATACATATATATATATATACACACATACTGTTGGAATTATATGTGTGTGTGTGTGTATATATATATATATATATACACATATACACATATATACACATACATATATATATACACATACTGTTGGAATTTTGTTCTCGCCCACCTTCAGATATTATTAGGTAGGCTTTGTCAATTTAAGGGACTTTTTTATCATTAGGATTTTGTAGTGTTGTCTGGGTTGACTGGGAATACAGTATATAAAATAGTTTTGGCTTAATTTGTCAATGATTGAATCCACTGCCATAATGGTAGTTGAGACATTGTGTTTGATTTTAAGCATTTCTAATTTTGACACCTTGAGGTTCTTCTGCCAGGCTTAACCCCCCCCCCCCCTGTTCCTATTTTCTTACTAGTGCCACTCCACTGGTTAGTAAAGTGGCTGAAGTAGAATTGCTGGGGCAGGAAGCCTTCCTCAGCTTATTTAATGCCCCCGTAACGGCTGAAGTAGTGCGCAGTTACAAATTTAAAGTTCACTTAATACTAGGACTCTTGCGACACTGCTTCTGACCCAGGGCAGTGGACAGCATGCAGGGATGACCCGTCATCCAGGAGGTGCCAAGATAAGAGGGAGGGTGGAGGGGAGTGGAATATATAGGAAATGGAATGGGTGGGAGTGGTTTCTATGCCTTTTTCTTTTTGACTGCCCCCCATGTAGGGGGAAAAAGCCTTTGGTGTATGTATGTATGTAATACTAGGACCTTCAACATCTTTCAAGTTGAAGTTTTGATTTAGGTGTTATACTAATATCTAAATACCTTCACAAATGCCAAAAATTATTGCAATAAGATATCAGGGTAATTGAAGGACACTTGTGGATTAACCACTTACATTCAGTGATGCCTACGTAGGCGTCATGAAGAGCAAGTGGGTACGTGATGATGCCGACATTAGCGTCTTGATTATATTTATTGTAGTCGTACCTACATAACCTCCATTCTCTCTAAACTGGCTTCATCATATTTTCTATGGTTATCAAAATTCACGGGTGAAAGAGAACGAATGATTGAGCACTGACTTTATTTTTTATAATGCAATTATTATGACACAACATCGCACATCGGGCAGCTAATGCTGCCAGACGTGCGATGTGCCCCGGAGTGAAGAGGTTAAGAAAATGTTTGAAATCTGAAATATGATGAACATAGTCATAGCAGCAAGGATATTTTTTCAGAAATGAATACTTACACATTAGAAAATTAGATATTGTAAATTATAGTACATCATCATAATACATTTTTCTTGGTGGAAATAAAAAAAGAATGGTAAAAGGAAATACAGTACTGAATGAAGCTGTGATCATAGTATTGAGACACCATTTCTTTCCAGCCCTGCTAAAAGCAAATACACTACAGTGAGTTCTCATTATATGGTACATATGTGTTCCTGAAAACCTTCCGCAAATTTAAATTACCGTATACCGAACCCGAGTTTCGACTTATGGGAGATGTACCTTCTCCCTGCTCTTTCCTCTTCAAAATATCTAATTTTACCCCCCCCCAAAACGCGAGCGGATACAGTATCTGTTAATTTTTCTTACCGTAAATAGAATCAAGGGTAGTAATTACCAAATAACGTAACTGAATTTACTGGATAAAGAATTACCGTATAAGGAGGACTCGCTATACCAAATGAAGCTGTGACCATAGGATCTGGAACGCACCCTTGGAACTAATGCCAGTACCTCGCACAGTACATATTTTTAAAATGGTGCTATGGAGCCGAGATTCATGCATTTCTTAAACTTTTGCAACTCCTGTAAACCCCGCAGTCCGATCGAATACAATACCTTAATATGAAGAATGGTCAGAAAACTGAGAAGATGAATGAAAGCATTTGAAAGATTGATCGAACTTGTGTGAACCCTTGATAAATGCCAAAGTAAAAAGAAAAATGTATTTGATAAACAGAATTTTGTAACGACAGTTCAGTAAAGTGACAGGAGATAGATTGTTGGAGAATTGTACCCCAAATGGGGCATTGCTTTGAGTGTCATGAAGACAAAACCATCACCTAAACAGTAGTGTGACATATCAACAAGCATTTCTCCAAAACTAACTTCAAGCCCACTATATATATAGCTAATATGACTACATACAGCCAAGTCATAAATTTCCTTCCTAAGGAACACAAATCCATAATAAGGTATATGGAAAATACCTTCAAGAAAATTATTAATGCACAACTAGCCATCACTTTTAATGAAACATGCATTAGAGAAAAACTCCTGCCCAAATACACTGACAATATATATATTTATATATATATATATATATACCAGAAAACATAAATATAATTAAATGAAATAAGTAAAGTTACACCAAACAATGAAGCCACTCCTCTATCCACAATAAAGGCTCAGAAGAGGCATAAAGAATTTTACAAACCCTAAATATCCATCCAAAATACCTTGGCCAAACAGCCACAAGAGCCATAACTGATATTTTCAACTACATGATGCCTACAAATGCGTCATGAGATGCGAGTGGGTATACAAGGATGTCAGCATTGGTATCCGTATTATATTTATTTTGTAGTTGTAGCAGAGTGACCCCTGAATTCTGTGAACTGTCATGATCATGTTTTCTGTCCATTATCACCCAGAATAAAAGATAATGAGTAACTCGGCAATGACAAGTATTGTGATACATCATCGTACATCAGACATCTTATGCTGCTTGCGACAACTTGAATCATTAAAGAGGTTAAACGACAACTCGTAACACCTAGAAAAGCACACACATAATACCAACCTTGAAAACAAATCACTAGAAAACACTATCGTATTGACTAATATACTGTCCACAATATTCAAGGTGATGAAAAGGTTGGTTTCCACCTCAATGGAAATAAGCCCTGCATGGGCCTTTTTTGAGTTATCCCTAGTATATCATTATATCCTTACCTGTGACTCTATATTCTTGACATTTGTTGATTAATTCATGTGTTAGTTATTGACTTGATTTGCTTGCAAAATTATTTTATGCTGAAATCAAATTGGAAACACCTACTGCCCCAAATAAAAAAAAATTCTATCCACTAGTACTCTGCTTATAAGTACTGGAAGCATAAAAGAGATCAAAGTTATGGTTATGACTATATGCAAAACTTTGGACAAGGTCCACAGACATTCTATTCAAAAAGATCAATGAGGCAAACATCCATAACAATGACAAGTAGTGGTTAACCAACATTGTATTGGGACGACAATGTAGAGTAATCCAAAACAATCCCGGGTACAATAGAGTCCCTCAGGATACAGTACATTCACCCTTACTAATCATCCTCTTCATGAGTGATCTACCAACTCCTGATCCAGAACTAATTACCACTGGGCTCTCGTATGTAGACGACTCCCAGCACAGTTAATATAAAGAACATCTAAGTGTACTTTAACAAACTGGAACTGCTCAAAAATAGCAATTGAAGCATCACCCCAGACATCAACAGGAACATTACTCGCTCTAGACAACAGCATATATATATATGTAGTGAAGTTGTGATTATCAGGTGTCTGATATAACGGCACCTTTTGACAAGACCTATTAATGAAAATGAATAGCTACCTGTTCTTTTTCCCCTTTTGAAATTACAAGTATGAATTTGTATACTGGGTAGCCCAGAAAAAAAGTAACTTCTGCTACTTGCAGTAAATGTATGCCCTCCTATCATAAATTATTACATAGTGTTTCTCATCAGAGTAATTGTTCCCTTTTTTTTTTTTTTTTTTTTTTTTTTTTTTTTTTTTTTTTTGGGGGGGGGGGGTGAGAAAATTGTCTATAGCAGCAAAAATATAAAAAAAAAATTTATTGGTTTAATTAAAAAATCTGAACTATTTAACAGTCCGCATGCAAAAAATAATACATGAAATTTCATGGGGATAAATCTTTCCCTTTGGGTGAATGTAATTTACATGCTTTTAACAATTCCCCGCAGAAAAGTTGTAATTACAAATTTTATAGCTATAGCCTAGGCATATCTAATGAGCATGGCAGGAAAAGTATGTTGAATCAAACAACTTTGCAATATTGACTCAATTCACCCATCAAAAAAATCATCTAGATACACCCCATTTGACACTATTCAGTACATGTACATGTAGATTGTATTTAGTCTGAATATACCATAGGAAGTGGCTAAATAATAATTTAGCCAAATAAACCAAAAGAGGGGCTCTTCCATAATCCCAACATGTCTCAACTTGTATCTCCACAGTTACCACAAAATGTAAACAATCTATTCAAGTATTCATTACACGTGAATCAGCCTTATGTATTGAGTATTAATAAACAAGTGAGATGAGAGTAAGTGACAAAAAGTATTAATTCAGTTAAATAGACCAGAATACAAACTTTGCCTTAATCCCAAATATTTGTTCCAACTTGCGTCTCCCCAGCTGCCGCAAAGTATAAACAGATACCCCCTAGTATTCATTGCTAATACATGTAAGTCATCCATACATATGTAGTCCAGATAGAGCAAGTGACTATCTATATACCAAGGGCTCTTTCCTCTAATAAGGGAGGAAGTCAAGGCAATCATCCACTTGCACCCAATCCATTCCATTCCACCTTTGTTTCCCTCATATCTTAGCTCTGTGGATGACTGGTCATCCCTGCCATGTCAAGAGTAAGTCATAATTCTATAGAATAAACCAAAATATGGAGCTTATCCTTTATATACACTGAAGATAAGCAAGTTGTTGTGGGGGGGAGATTGTATATTCATTTCATGCAGGGATAGAGGTATGAACTAATTTTCATTTACTTGAAATCTGAAAGATTTATTTATGATTGTAAATCTAGGTGCTATTTTAGATTAACAATTCTAAATTAGAATTCTGTTGTGTCACAGTTGGTAGGTACAGTAAATACTGTACATTTATTACTTTACAGTACTGAACATTATGTATATTTTTCATTTTCATGGACAAATGAAACTACATAACTGAATCATAAAATGTATTTTAATGATGTGAAAGGTCTGGGTATATCTATCTCTATTTCAAAGGCTTTCTCCCCCTTACAAGGGAGGAAGTCAAGTCAAAAGGCACATACCCACTCCCGCCCATTCCACTCCCATCCACCACCCTTTCCTCCCTCTCATCTTAGCTCCTCATGGATGATGGGTCATCCCTGTACCCTGCCCACTGCTGTGGGTTAGAAGCAGTGTTGGAAGAAATGGATAGATTTAGGAATTTGGGCTTGCATGTGGCAGGAAAGGGAGGAGTGGAGGTGGAAGTAAATTGTAGACTGAGATGAGCAAGTAAATGCCTTGGGCAATTAAAAAGTATCACGAGAAATAGGCATTTGGGAATGTGTGCAAAGAGGAGATTATATGAGGGGGTTGTGCCTATGACTGTATGGGGCAGGCTTGGAATTTAAGAGAGGCAGAGTGGAAAAGTTTAACCCCTTCAATACGGGCCAAAACCCACAGACGTGCGATGATGCGTCATAATACTTGCATTATAAAAAATAAAGTTACCGCTGTATTGCTCGTTCTCTTTCACCCGTGAATTTTGATAACCATAGAAAATATGATGAAGCCAGTTTACAGAGTATGGGGGTCACGCAGGTACAACTACAATATATATAATAAAGACGCCAACATCGGCATCCTCGTGTACCCACTTGCTCCTCATGACGCCTATGTAGGCGTCATCGTATCGAAGGGGTTAAACGTGTTTGAGATGAAATGTGGGAAGAATGGTAAGGGTTACAAAGTTGGATAGAGTGAGAAATGAGGAAAGCATGAGTGGAAAAGGAAATGTCAGATAGGGCTGATGAAAGTATTGGGATGGTTTAGACATCTGGAAAGAATGAGTAAAGAAAAATATTAAAAAACAAAACAAAAAGTGGAAGGCAGAGGTGGATTGAATGAACTTGAAGGGGATGAGATGGATGGATGGGGTGAAAAAGGCTTTGAGCAAGAGGGGAATGTCTGTTGAAGGAAGGGAGAAGGCAGGAAATGGAGGTGAGTGGAGAATGGCTGTGTATAGAAGATAGTGTGATGCAAGGAAGAGGGAGGGGTTATGTGTGAATAATATTTTGATGCAGCCTGATGAGACTGCCCCCATCCTCTTTTTCTGCATGAAGGGACAGAGAGGGGGAGTCACTGATAAAATGAAGTGGCCTTGCTGTGGATGTGCTGTGTCTTGCTGAATTTCCTCAGTTCAAGAGGGTGAGGGGTATCTAAACCCCATGAATAATGGGTTACAGTAATTATTGCATTGAAAAGGATGAAAAATAATGTATGGTTTGGTTTGTATCTTATGCTTCCATTTTCTTTTAACAGATCAGTGGCCGAGAACAGCATCTGGGTGGCCAAGTACTAGTGGAACAACAGCAAGTGTAGCATTTATTCGTAGACAAAAGATTTACATAGGACATGTTGGTGACTCAGGCATTGTATTAGGCTATGAAGATCCTGGTAAGTGTATTTTATATGGCACAATTAGTTGTTAATTAATTTATTAGTAATTATGTATTGTAGAATGTCCATTTTATTAATACGCCTCTTGATATTTTAATTGGGATATTAAGAAACCTCATTTTTTTTTATAAATATCTATTGGTGCCATGAGTGAAAGCAATGAGTAGACAAATGAAAAGAGAGTTGAATAGGATTAATGAACCTACAACAGGCTGTGATCAGGGTGTAGAATAAACGGGTGTGCATGTTGGACTGGCATTATTGCTGAGGAAGACTAGGGAAAAGGGTTATGTTGGGCTGTTTGACCTCGCACACTGAAATCATCATTTACATTGCTCTCCCCTAACAACTATAAATCAAAGAAACCCCTAATGGTCAGATTAAGTTGCTAATTTTTGCTACTGGACAAAGTCCTAGGCCTCATTTCTAATACTCAGAAAAACCCTTCAGCCAATACATCAAGGATCTGACAAATGACATCTTATGAACAACACAAAGCTTTAGCCCATAGAGTACAATGATGCCTTCGTAGGTGTCACATGGCACAAGTAGATACACGAAGATACTAGTGTTGACATCCTGATTATATTTATTTTGTAGTTGTAGCTGAGTTATATCCATATTTTGTGAACTGGCTTGATTGCTTTATCTGTGGTTATAACCATTCTTGGTGAAAGAATAAGTATTATAGCTGTAACTTTGTTGTTTAATGCGCATATTATCATGCGTTGTTGTACATCAGACATCCTATTGTGTGTGTATGATTATTTGACTTCTATTGAAATAGTTAAAAATGAAAACCAGATGCACTAAAACCATGCTAATAGGTCATTTGTATACAGAAATCAAGATCCTCTCCATAGAACGGTACATGAAAAGCATAGGCAAACATTCTCAAACCCATCCATACTTTCCACTGCATTACACAACCACAACCAACTTAAAATACATGTGTACATGCACACAGAGAGAAGGTGGGGAACATTGAAAGAGTACCAACATAGAATAGGTCTTGCCTTAAATGATTCTAGATGCAATCACCACACAGACCAGCTCGACTTGTGCTGCCTCTTGCTCTGTCTAGAAAACAATATCTGTGGATGGCTTGTGGGCTAGTTTGGTAGCAAATGTCAAATATCAGGGAGATGTGGGTCTAATACAAGAGGCTTGGGGTAACAGATTGATTATTATTATCATATGGCTAATTGCTGTGTAGACATGCATACAGAATTCCACCACCACAGTTAACCTTTATGTACTAAGTATACTGGTTAGGCATGAGAGAGGAACATCTTAAACCCCCCCCTTTTTTTTTTTTTTTTTTTTTTTTTTTTTTTTTTTCTTCTTCTTCTTCTTCTTCTTCTTTCTTCTCTCTCTCTCTCCGCAATATTGTTACATCATCTTAGGTGCATGAACCAATATCACATGGATATTATATTCTCATTGCAGGTGGGGAGTGGAGAGGGGAAGCTCTGACAAAGGACCATAAACCTGAAAGTCTTGTGGAGAAGGCACGCATCATAGACTGTGGCGGCAAAGTTATCAACAAATCTGGAGTACCACGAGTGGTGTGGAATAGACCCAAGTGGGGTCATCAGGGTCCTGTAAGAAGATCGACGCCAATGGACGAAATTCCATTTTTGGCCGTTGCACGATCCTTAGGTTTGTATCAATAATTTCAGTAAAAAATCTCCCAATACCACTACATTGACATTTCTCCCTAAACCCTCTGTACACTCATTTAAATCTATCCAAAAAACCTCCCTTTCCTCTTCACTCTTCTCACTACCAGGCCCATATGCATTTACAAAGACCTACATCTCCCTTCCCAGTTTCACCATCATCCAGATTAACCTTGAAGGTGCCTCCTTCTACTCCATTACATGCTTACTAATCTCTTCATTTACTAGTATAGCCACCCCTTCTCTCCCTCATCCTCTCTTCACTCCTGACACCCTCCCAACTACACTCCCAAACTCAAACTCACCTCAACTTTGTTTCCTTCAATACCAACATATCCATCTTTTTTCTCACAAACATACTGCCTATTTCTTCCCTTTTATTCTCATCTGTACCACACACCCACCTACATTAAAAGAACCTTAAGGTTCTGGTTGGGTAACTCCCAGATTCCAGACTATGCCTTTGCTTTTTTTAGGGATGTCCCCTGTTAGGGCTACAGAGAGTCGTATCCCCATCCCTTTTTTTGTTGCCTTTTACTCAAGTGGAAAAACTCTGTGGCAATGTTCTTTCTCCCCAACCACAAGGTTAGGTGAAAATGGAAATGAATGTTCAGAGAAGTGGTACAGGACAGTATTAAGAGTGGGGGGGACAGCATAACAGAGGGGTAGTTGAAGAATAATAAAGTAGCATTATTTTTCTATGAATAGAGATTCCTAAAAGCAGCAACGACTGCAGCAGCACTAGGAGAAAAGCCAAACGCAGAGTTTCGCCCAGCAGGGTTTCTTCAGAAATAGCATAGTGGACAAACATCTGACTCCTTATATAACCTGAGCTTGCGGGGAGAAACAAACATGAAGCTGGTGTAAACACAATTTGCATAAATTGCTTGTTAATAAAAGTAGGGGAAATGTTCTTCAAGCAGGTGTTTACTGTGTGCCATGTTTAGGTTGTAAAAAGGTCCACATGGGTGAAAGTTTCCATGGTGTTGATAAAAGAATGTTGGAATGTAAATATGATATGAAAACTTTCAATATGAATAATGCCATTGTTAGACCTGGATATGATACAGGCCACAATGCTGACTGGAATGATTCTAAGGTTATTAGATATGAAAACCATACTATGAAACATGTTTTGAATCTGCTTTTATATCTCTCATTGTGTATACGCCTCATATACATGACGAGTAGTATCGCCCAGTCATATAACCCACTCACTCCCTCACACACTCACCAGACTACCACCAAACACGCCGGCCGACAATAGGGCACCTGCTGACTAGGCAGTTCCTGCCACCGCCACGGCCGGGCACGAACACACGCGATCACTCAAGTAACCACACAGTACTAAACACATTATTACGTATACTGACGAACCTCCCCTGGATATATATATATTTAACATGTTAGACTTCATTATATAATGTAACCCCAAGATAGTAATAAGAATCAATTGTAATCTTGCTCGCATAAACTCTTAAGCTTATACGAGCGTGGAACCTCCAAAAATGCTGAATCCTAATTTCCGGCCTTCTTAAGGGAATGCACAGAGCTCGGACGGGAGTCGGTCCGATGATACGTACAAAGGAATAATAGAGTGCATTGTGATATAGAACCAGGAGGTGATTGACTTAGTGTAGAACCATAGAAGAAATTGTGAACCAATAAAGGAAAGGAACCAATAGTGATGTTTAATGAAGCCGCCTTAAAAACAATGTTATGTATCTACCAGAAACCAGAGAGGATACATAAAATGGTGGCAGCGGTGGGATATAATATATATCAAAACAATTTTTTTTTTTTTTTTTTTTTTTTTTTTATACAATAAATCAACCTTTAGCAATTTTAATAACAAAGTAACAAGCAATTTACGCAAATTGTGTTTACACCAGTTTCATGTTCGTTTCTCCCCACAAGGTCGGGTTATATAAGGAGTTAGATGTTTGTCCACTATGTTATTTCTGAAGAAGCCCTGCTGGGGAAACATTAAATACATAGGATCCCATACTCTGTGTTTGGTTTCTCTACTACAGAATAGAGATTTCCTATATCACAGACAAAATGTGTGGCTCTGGTCAGTAGGGGCACCCCATATAGACCCCAAAGTAATGAGCTGCATACTACCGAACGGATTTTAACCCCACAATAACATGCAGCCAATACCCCAGATGGGAATATCATGACAGGTGTAAGAGGTAAGAACGGAAATCCACAGGAGAGACGATAATTGATATTTTAGTCTTGTTAATAAAAATTTCAGGTAATTGCAAAAAAGCCATTATTGTTTTCTACAGATCAGTAACAGAGGATGAATGATAAAAAATCTGTATTAGAAGCTTGTTGACTGGCATATCACTGATTTGTAAAGATGAACCTAATGAGAGGGTGTGTAATAATAGAACGGGTCTGTGTAAGGTGACCAAGCTGAGTGGGTTAGGGCGTCGTCGTTACTTGCAGCAAAGGTCAAGGGGATGGGGGTTTGAATCCTGCCACCAGCGAAGTTGAACCAAGGGCATGGTTCATTAAATTTCACACTACAAATTCCTCTGTGAAGGTCACCGTCCTAGCCTTCCGATCGGGGGGAGTTTGTGTCGTTAAACCATATCATGATAACAACTTGATTTAATGGAAGATTAGCAGAAACCTGTTCGCTAAATTGGGTGGTTTTCTATTATCTGTTGGTATGATTTTTCCTTACCATATCTTACTAAAAGGCCAGTGGTATGTAGCAAAGAGTTGATTTAATAAAAAAAAGTTCTGTTAAATAAAGCATCAATAACAAACGCCCAGCTTGTGGAAAAATATCTTTAGTGGACCATCCCATGGCCGAATTCGATTGCCAAGTTGGGGTTCTATTATAATTGATATTAATTGTGTCTAAGATTTGGATTTGGCACATTCACATTTTGGTCTCAAACAGGTCACTTACAAGAGTTGTTCAATGTTTACAGGAGACTTGTGGAGCTACAATGCAACGAATGATCAGTTTGTTGTATCTCCTGTGCCAGACGTCTGTGTAATACCAATAAACATTGCTAAACATCGATGTCTCATCTTCGGTACTGATGGGCTGTGGAACGTGAAGTCACCTAATAGTGCTGTTCATGTTGCATACTCAGCAGAAAAGAATAATGAGAAGCATTACCTTGGCATCCCTACTACATGCGGGAAGGTAGGCATTTTGGATTTTTATGAATATATGCTTTGACTCCATCCCCCAGAGGTCTTATTGGTGTGTGTAATTACCTAATTTTAGTATACAAGAAAGGAGCAATGCTTGTTGCATCCTGTCTCCTGTTCTTTAATTTTCTAACATACCTGTGTGTGTTTATGAACCTTATGTGAGATTTGGCATTGAAGTTATATTAACCACTTCCATACGATGTCGGCATCTTGATTATATTTATTGTAGTCGTACCTACGTAACCTCCATTCTCTCCAAACTGACTTCATCATATTTTCTATGGGTATCAAAATTCACGGGTGAAAGAACGAACGATTGAGCACTGACTTTATTTTTTATAATGCGATTATTATGATGCAACATCGCACGTCGGGCAGCTAATGCTGCCAGACGTGCGATGTGCCCCGGAGTGAAGAGGTTAATGGTCCTGACAGGTTGTATCTTCCTCAGGAAAACAAACATGCTTAGGATCGGGTAGTGTCACTAGGTGTGCCATATTCCAACAAAACCATGTTCACTCTCAAATCACAGAACAAGCACTTTGAGACCTCAGATACATTTCAGACTAATTTATTTTATTTCATTTTTTCCCCCAGCAACGATTGTGGTTGAATCCTTCCCGTTCAATTGTGTCAAGTGCATTAGATAGCTACGCTTTGTTGAGGCTTCGTGCTGACAACACGAGCGCAGTTACTGTGTTTCTTGATCCACCTGGTCGACCTAAACGAGAGGCAAGTGTTAATTGTATCTCTTCCATTTGTATACATACAAAAGACCCTTACCTTCTAAGGGTTTGGTCATGTCAAGGACTTTTGGTGTACAGACGCTCCTCAACTTACGTTTTAGTTACGTTCCGAACGGCCGAATGTAACGTGAAAATGAACGTAAGTTGTTACTGTACGTTCCAGAAATGTATGACCGTTCATACTACAGGTAGTCGTCAACTTATGACCGAGTTCAGTTCCGACAGACAGGTCGTAAGTCGATCTGGACGCAAGTCGGTCTATATATATATATATATATATATACAGTATATACCCTTTATATAATATACTGTATATATATATATATTGTATATTTAGCATACTGAAATAATCTTAGCATCTTTGAACTATGTTGTATAGTATTTTTAACCTTTTTATATTTTCATCTGATTTTCTTTGGGAAACGTAGCCTAGGCCTAAGCATATTGAATAAAATCCTATCATCTTTGACCTATGATATTTAATACTGTATTTGTATTATTTTACCATCAGACTTTCTTTAGGAAACGTATGCATACTGAATAAAATCTTATTATCTTTGAGCTACGTTGTTTAATATTCATTAACTTTTTATCATTTTCGTTAGGAAACGTAGCCTAGGCATACGCATACTGAATAAAGTCCTGTCATATTTGACCTACAAATCCTTTTTTTGTTGGTTACATTAAAATCATTGTAAAGCAAAATTAGGAAAAAAATATTTCGAAACACATTCTTTTCATTTACGTACTGTACCGAAAATATTGTTATCAACAACAGACTAGGCATAAACAAAGTTTACTGTTACATTTTATTAATCGCAAAACATAAAAATGCAAAATGCTGTGCCGAACATTTTGTCATCGACAACAGACTAGGCATAAGAAAATACTGTTACATTTTATTAATTGCAAAACATTAAATTACAAAATGTAAGGCAAAATTAGGATTTTTTTTATTTCAACAAAACACATTCTTTTCGTTTAAGTACTGTACCGAACATATTGTTATCGACAACAAACTAGCCTAGGCATAAAAAGTTAGTTATATTTTATTAATTGCAAAACATACAAAAATACAAAATGCAATGCAAAATTAGGAAACATTTTACTTCAAACAAACAAAATGAAAGAATATTTAGCTGGCTGGGATGCTGACGCTGCCGGCAGCCTGCGAAAACTATCGTACTCGCATCTCGCAGCGTGCGGAGTAATGTACTGCAATGCCAGGCATAACATTGCAATTCTATTACTCTATTAAATGTTAGATATTATTGCACCATCTCGGGGTCGTAAAGTCGATCAGTCGTAAGTCGACGACTACCTGTATACTATACATCCACAAATTCTATTACCGTATCTTATAAAACACCCCCAAATCATTAATTATAAACATAACATTGTAAAATAATAACAATAATTTCAAATTAAATTCAAGCAACACAAAATGAGATGGTGGGGGAGAAGGAGGAGGAGGCAAGGCACGTTCAGTCTGCCGTATGTGCCATGTAAACAATGGACGCAGCATCAAGAGTAAGTATAGTTTGAACGTCTCGTACTACGGAGAGCGCGCTAAACTCAAAAATTCACTCCAAAAAATACAAAAAAATTTTTTTTACAGTCAGTTCAAACGTAAAAACGTAAAAGGAATGAACGTAAGTAGAGGAGCGTCTGTATATAAGAATTAGGCACATAAGGACCAAAAGCTGAATGAAATTATTAATGCTAACTAGAACATATACCAAAGGGTCTTTTTCCTCTCGTAAAGAGGGTGTCATGTCAAAATATACTCCCACCATACACATTCAAAACCTAGCTAGAGAAAGAGAAAAAAATATTTTAGATATATGAAAATCTTTTCTGTTTGTTAATCATATTGTTTTGCAGGTGTTACTACAACAAAAGGGGATGAAGAAGTCGCCTGTGAAGCTTAAACGTAGCAGTGAGGAGGACAAAAACAGAGAAGCCACTGTCAAGGTACATGTGTATAATCAGAACCAAACACCAAGACAAGGAGCAAGTAGAGGTGTCTTAAAAATTAAAGAGAGAATACCAGAGGAATGGCAGCAGCAGAATGCTGATGATCCTCAAAATTATACTGAACCTGGAAGTCCTGAAACGGGTTGCGAAGATCCTCAGCAAAATGAAGGTGATGATGAAGGTGGTGGTGATGGGGATCAGGGTGGACCAGATATGGACTTGGATACCAAAGTGGAGTGCACTGAGTGTGGCTGTACCAACATGAGACAGGCTGAGCCTGCTGTTTATGAAAACTGTGATAGTGAGCATGATGATTCTGTAGTGTTTACAAGAAAAATAAGGATAGATGATCCAAAGCCAGAGCCAGATGATATTCAGATTCCAGTAGTGTCTAGCAGTACATTAAGTCCAAGCACTGAGAGTAAGCCAAAAAAGATAGTTGCGAGTGTAAAGAAAGAACAGAATCAGAACCAAGACTCGTCAGAAAACGAGGATATTAAAAGAAGAACAAGGTCTGGGTTCCAGTCAGGTGTGAATAATTCCAGTGAAAATAGAGACCAAAATAGATTATCTACCAATAACAACAATAGTTGGAAGGATGATAGTAGCAAGACAGCAATGCAAAAAGTGGGAGCTACAACTAGTAGACAGACTAGGCATAGCATAGGCAGCTTGCAATCAACACGAGTCTTGAAGCTAATTAATAGGCAAAGCATTCCAAGTAGTTTGGCCCTGACCCCGTCCAAGCTGCCATCCAAGAGAGGCCGGGGAGGGCAGCATGAAGGGGCCGAGGGTGAGCCGGGGCACAAAAGTGCAAGGGTACACACACGCTCCCACACGTGGAGTCATAAGTCAATGGTCACCAGAAGTCAGAAGAAACGTGGTTGCCCAAGGCATTTACGGAAGTAGACTTTGGATCGTTAGGTTTTAGATCCTGTAAATATTTTAAGAATAAGAATATTATTTATTGTTTTTATTCATTGATATCTTAGAAATGGAAGATTTTTATTGTTTTCACTTTGGTGTTCGGTAAATTTGAAATTCTTGAAAGGTCACTTTGGTGAGGGTTTTACCCATGATCTCACTACAAGACACCAAAGTGAGGACTCACTCTAGAGGTGCTATGACAGTTGCCTGCTAGCATATAAGTGTGGGTGTGGTGATGCAGGGTTTATGACATATAAGTAGGTTGTAAAGTATTGGGACTGTGCTAGCAGTATAATGAAGATCTGCAGGTGTCCTGTTTAGATCATAAACACTTAAAAACTGGATAGAATTACTGGTAATTCAGACAAAATACATGTTTAGGCAGGCCATGCCAGGATTAACATGTGGTCTACTCAGGCAAGTGAAATTTTAAATTGTGGTGTTCCATATTTTAATATGGCTAAGGATATAGCAGGTTTCAGTAATTGCTAAACTCCCATGCATTACTCTTGCAGCAAGGTGGATGTAAGTGGCAGATGTTTTAGGTTCACGTCCTTGTAATGTATTTTCACTTTAATTCATTGGTGATACAATTTTTGCTAAACTGTTTCCATGTTTGTCTACACACACATGGTCACTAGAGATACAACATATATATATATATATATATATATACACAAGTTAACCAAGGTTACACTTTAAAGGGTAGCCTTCCAGTGCCAGTATTTATTAACACTACCTTTTATCATGTAAGCAGAGAGGTCATTGTGACTGGTCTTGTTATGCTTGTGGTCCATTGTAGGTGGAGAGGAGGCCTTAGAGATAGGTGAATTAGGGGATAGCTGTAGTTGTAATATTGTTATCCTTAAAGGTAGGTTGAAATGTAGGATGGCTGTGATAGTAATACTGTTATCGTGTTTCATTGTGGAAAAGGGAACTTTGCCTCTCGTATATAGTATAACATTGACCCATGTTGTATAGTATTATATTTGTCACCTATAATTCACCAGCTCTTCCAGCCTTGAGGACAATATTGCATCCCTTGTGGTATAAGGAGAGAAAAAGATAGAATTAAATGGATAATGGAATGGTGTAACCCTAAGGGAAGTTCTCTTCTGCTCCATAGATTTTTTGAGTAAATCAGGTTGGGGGGGGGGGATGCCATATGGTGATGCAATGGGGGTGAATCATCTCTGGTTGTTAGGCCCTGTTGTGGAGGTGCTGTTTCTTGCTGCATTGCCTTTGACTGGAGCAGTGCAGTGGAGGGCAGTGATGACCATCCATGAGATGATCAGTCCTATCATTCTGTTGCCTCAGGTCTCTTGTTGGAGACCTGTGGCTCAGAAGTAGCCAGCAATATCCAGGGAACGGCCCATTGGTCATTCAGGGAAGAAATACTGTGGTGTAAGGATTGTTAGTGATAATACAGGATGTTGGAAAAGTTTTGGAGAGTCGCTGGTTTGATTACCACTTTCCTTATAAAGGGGAGGTCTTTTTGGTATGTATGCATAATTGGAATATGAGTTGCACCAGTCCTGTCTACCACATAAAGTCTCTCAATGTTTGACATGTTCAAGAGGGTTGACATTTTTACCACAAGCTAAGGCTGGTATGTACATATACCAAGGGCTCCTTTCCCCATACAAGGGAGGTAGTCAAAGGCATTAATCCACTCCCATTCACCAACTATCCCTCCCTTTCTTGGCACCTCCTGGATGACGGGTCATCATCTTGCCCACTGCCCTGGGTCAGAAGCAATGCAGCAAGGCTGCTTCATTTAATTGGCGACCCCCCATCCCCTCATGCAGAAAAACAGAAGGGGAGAAATCCCTTTAGGTTGCATCAAAATATTCACACATGCCCTCACACACACCACCTATCCTCCATCCACTCCCTTCCATGCATTACAGCATCATCCATATACAACCAATCTCAAAACGCACCCCTATCTCCTGTCTTCTCCCTTCCTTCCTCAACAGATATTCCCCTCTTTCCCAATGTCCCTTTTACCCCATGCATCCATCTCATCCTTGGTTGTCTCATGTTCATTCCCACCACTTCTGCCTACCTCACCTTTTATACTAATCTTTCTTCACTCATTCTTTCCGTGTCCAAACCATCCCAATACTCTTTCATCAACCCTATTTCCCAACTCCCTTTCCACCCCCACTCTCCTCACCTTGTTTCTCACTCTATCCATCTTAATAACCCCTATCATATTTCCCAGGCATCTCATCTCGGACACATTTAAACTCTTCCTCTTTTATGTGCCATATTCTGCCCAATACAGTGCTATTGGCACAATCACCCTTTCATACAATCTCCTCTCAGGATCCATTCCCAAATGTCTATTTCTCATTACACTTTTTAATCCCCAAGACATTTATTTCATTTTCTCAATCTACATTCTACCTCCACCACTCCTCCCATTCCTGCCACATTCGCCCCCAAGTATCTAAAGCTATCCACTTCCTCCAGTCTCTCTTATTTAATGCTTGCTTCCAGTTATCTGCAATCCTCTCCCCTTATACATCTCATCACCTTACTTTTACCCACATTTTCAATTACCTTCTTTCACACACCTCAAACTCCATCACTAATTTCCTTAATCCCTCTGATCTTGCTACAGATGCAGTGTTGCCAGCAGTTGAGAACTGGCTTATCTCCCATTTTTCTCCATTTTCTTTAATGATCTCCAATCCCCAGCCCATTACCCTTGCATGTACCTCTCACACCACCCCATCCATGTACATATTGAATAGCCATAGCAACATGACACATCCCTAGTGAAGTCCTGCCTTTATCTCAGATCATTTGCTCTCTCCATTTCTAATTTTAACACAGGCTTTACTATTCTCAAAAAACTCTTGACTGCTCTTAACAGCTTCCCTCCTATCCCATATATCTGCAATACCTCCCACAGTGCCTTCCTGTCTACCCTGTCATAATCCTTTTCCAAATCCATAAAGGCCCAAAAAGCATCCTTACCTGTTCTTAAACCTTTGTCACATATCTGCCTTACCACAAGAATCTGACCCACACAACCCCTACCTGTCCTAAACCCACACTTCCTCACCAGTTACTCCCTCTGTTCCTCTCCATCAAAACCCTCCCATAAGCCATCCCAACTACACTCATCAAACTACCCTCCTATTTTATCCTGTCCTTGTCCCACACACACCATCTTTGCATATCTTATGACACCTTGAAACATCCCCACTCCTCCTCCACTCATAGTTCTACTCAATCCTTCATTCCCTCCCACTTTTTCTCTGCTTTTTGTACTTTTTCATTTAAGCAGTTTACTCTAAGCATCTTGTCTTTTCCTTTTCCTCTTTCTCTACCACCCTCTCAACTTACTGTCCACCAAAAAATTGTCTGATATTCCCCCCCACTCCCCTAATAATGTACATCCAAAACTCTTCCCACTTTTCTCCAGGTTATCACAAAATAGTCCATTAAAGCACTATCTACCACCCCTCTATCCACCACCACCTTCCATGTGTACTTATGCTCATTATTCTTCCAAAACATTGTTTGCTATCATCAACTCTTCACTGCTATTTTTCCCTGGCATTCCAAACTTCCCAACCACTCTGGTTGAACTCCTACCCAAGCATTAAGATCTCCCAATACCACTACATTGACATTTCTCCCCATTCCCTCTATGCACTCATTTAAATCTATCCAGAATGCCTCCCTTTCCTCTACACTCTTCTCACTACCAGGCCCATATGCACTTACAAAGACCCTCATCTCCCCAGTCTCACCTTCATCCACATTAACCTTGAAGAAACCTTATTCCACTCCACCTCACACTTACCTATCTTTTCACTTACTGGTATAGCCACCCCTTCTCTTGTCCTCTCTTCACTCCTGGCACCCTTTCAAGTTAGTTTCACTCAACGCCAACACATCTGTCTTTCTTCTCACAAACATACTGCCTATCTCTTCCCTTTTACTCTCATCAGTACCACATCCATGCACATTAAAAGACCCAAACTTTAGGGTTTTGGTTGCAAAACTCCCAGACTTAATTATATATGAATGACCCCTGTTGGGGCTAAATAGAACAGGATACCTAGTCCTTTCTCCGTCCCATTTTTGTCACCTTTACGACTTAAGTGGAATACTTGGTGGCAGTATTCTTTCTCCCCTTCCACAGGGTTTGGTGAAAAAGGAAATGTATATTCAGGGAAGTAGTACAGGACAGTATTAAGAGTTGGGGGACAGCATAATGGAGGGACAGTTACAGTATAATAAATAAATTGCATCATATCTCTATGAATAGAGATTTCCTCAATCACAGACAAAATAATGTGGCTGTGGTCTGGCTGGTAGGCCAGTTATTCAAAAAGCAATAGTGATGCTTTTAAGTGGGTTTTTAGGCAAAATTTTAGAAAATACATTGCTGACTCAGTAATAAGAACAAGGGATGTAGGCAGGCTAAATACTGTAGTTGTATTTCAGTTGTCTTTCATCTTCTTGCACTGTTAATTGTATGGCATGTGGTTATCTTTTCCACTATTCCTTGCTATTGTCATACTTGAAACAAGTCAAAAAGCTTAATTCCACTCCATCTCCACCTATTCCACTCCTATCCACCACCCCTCCCTCCCTCTTTTCCTGTGTGATGCAACCCTTGATTTTGCCTTCATTAATTGGGGATGTCATTTGTTTTCCATGTATGCTGTATAGCACAGTATGCTCTTGCCCTATGTACCATGAGACAGTTCAAATCCAACAGCTATTAGTGTGCAGTTTGTCCTGGTAGAGTGACTACATATGGCAAAGGTGATGACTTCAGTTGCAGCTAAAGCACCTCCTGGTATTAATAACTCACCTATCTTGTACATTCCTTGTTACATATCTCTGTGATGTTAGTTGTTTCAGCATCTGTAGTTTCAGAACAGCTGTTTGGCCATACTTGTTGCATTGAGTTTCATTGACTGGCAATGGTCCTTTGGCTTTCCCAAAGATCTCTCGGGGAAAAGATGTTGAACCGTTGCCAGCTGTATTAGTGTGGGATTTTCAGTCACCAGTTGAAAGTTATAAGAAGAGGGGAGCATTTGCCAGGTGTCAGTTTTCCTGTGAAAGGATGGAAGAAATACGGTTGAAGTTGTAGTCTCGGGACCAGTCCAAAGACTAGGGTTAGCCCCTTGGGGAATGCATCTCCAAATGAAGGTGAAGAGTGCTAGGTTTTCAAAATGAGCACCCATCATTGTCAGCTATCTGCTTATCAATAGGTTATGCTAGAATTTGAGAGTTGATTCAACATCAGTATGGCCCTGTAGATCATGTTTCCTGATTCTGAGTCTATTTGTTTATTAACAGTAGTTTCTTTTATGGAGGTCACGAGTGCAGACATCACTGATTTGACTATACCATAATCAAATCATACTATTGTTTTTCATGTACAGATTGATTACAAGGATTTTCCAATTGCATATCTAAATTTTGGTATGTATATACCAGAAGCAGTGGCAGTATATTAATTGCCATTATAGGTTAGAAGCTGGATATTACACATCTCTACTCATCAGGGGGTCAAATTCAGGGTGTGCTTAATATACAAGACCAGCTAAATCAAATTCCTTCCCAAAAGTATACATGTGTTGGCCATAGTAGTTGTTGTGAAACTGCATAACAAGTTTGACTTGTTGGTATGTGCCATATAAAGTATCTGCCAGCTTCATCCACCCTGCACTTCTTATAAGGTCCTGCATGTACTGAGTGTTTGTGTGTACAGATGGTACTTGTGCATATTGTATTATATTACATGCTCATTGTAGGGGTACTTTGCATATACTGTTCTGTATTGTAGGTGCATTTGTACATGCATTCTACTGAATACTGTGTACTCGTGTATATGCCTAGTACAGTTATGCCAGAATGGGGTGTGTAAAGCCTTTGTAGGCTACCACATGGATTAATTTGTCTTTCCCATTTTTAATTAATGTTGAAAGGTAACAGGCGTTTGACTAATGCTGCTGGTTCTAAGACAGATATTGTGATATTTTCATGTATAAGGCACCTATGGTAGGTACCTGCTAGATGGTGGTCCAGAGAGATGGAGGTTAGGAAAAAACGTCATGCAACTGCCTATCTTCAAAACATGTCAACACACACCTCCATCTTGAGGTGTAGTCCTGAGAGACTAGTCTCTGGACTGGGTCTTAGATCCTTATCACTATGTCCTGCACTACCACTACCACCATTCATTCACATAAAGAACTGACAAATGGGGAGGGGGAGCATCTTGCTTTTCTTCTTCACTGCCTGTGACATCAGAACTACCTGCTCTATTATGACACATTCTAAAGTTTCTTCATAGAGGAGTCTATCAGAGGACCCAAGGACTGTTGATGGCTAGTGGTGGTGGTGGTGGTGGTGGGGGGGTTACTATGGGTTTCCAGTCAGTGAAACTCAATGCAACAATTTATAATTATTATTGATGTATAAAGTTTTATTTACATGTTAAGGTAATTTTATTTAGTTATCTGATTGATGAATTCATGCAAGTCAGACTACACCAAGGAATCAAGTTGGCACTTTCTCCCAGCATGTCATTTAGTGCATTGTGCTAGTTTTCATGAAAATTCACCTACTTGTGTGTTAGGCTTGGAATGTATGGTTACCACTACTTTGCATTACGTCGGTACATGTCTCACATTTGCTAACAGCAATAGTACTTTTATTGTGGTACGTTAATGACTATATACTCCCATTATGGTATGCTTGGGGTTAGGAAACCTCATTTGTGTGTCCTGGAGAGAGTACTTTCAGATACACACTTTTGAATGTAGTTCAACCTTGCTCCATACATATTTCCAGGTTACAGTACAAACTCTGTGTTTGACTGCAACGTAAGTCCTCCATTAAGCACAGCCCCAAGAGTATACCATGTTCAAAATCATAAAAGCTAGTTTGGCAACTGAAGTAAAAGCATTAATTGTTTTGTGGATACAATACATTCCCTTATTCAGTAAAGTAAGCCCTTTACTGATATTTTTTTTTAGCATCAGCCATTCATACATTGTGCATTGTATGTTGTAATTTATTCTGCTAAATTTACGGTGGTAGCAACATCAAATTGATATGCGCCACGAGTTCTTTATTGTGTGGCATTTCTTATGTAGTTCATCATTGTATGTTCTGCTATGTAACTGGAGAACAAAGAAGCTCCATTTTGGTGACGATATAGGCTATTGCTCAGTGTTGTATCCAACTTATAAATTTTGCTTTTGCTTAGTTGCCACTTGGAGAGTATGTTAATGTGTTTGGCATTGTCTGAATGTATATAGTAAATATTGCATAGGAGTGTGTTGTAAGCAATAGTACTGGGTGATATATTTCGGAGATCTTGGTAAGTTTGGCGATTTACTGACCTCATGGCCGTGAGGGATTTGTGTACCTGAATGACGGACCCTGTGTTGGACCCTTAGTTTTTATTTGTTAAAAAATTATGTTAATATTGATTTGTACCCATGTTTCTTGGATCTTTTGTTGCTTGTATTGCCTTTTTAACTACATGCCTTGAAAATCTTCACCTACATATTCCTTGGTCACAAATTTCAATATTTTCTTCCCTTGGATTGAAAGGGAATCCTTCCCTAAAACTTTTTTGAAGTGGGAATAGCATGTTACTCCTTCAGTGCAAGAATTATCAAACTCAATTCTTATGTATATAAATGACGTTTGATGCAGAAAAAATAGAACTATTGTACATATGAATAAAGAGGAATAAGAACATGATTCTTCCTTTAAATACCATTTTATATGCAAATTTGGAGTAAAAGTTAACTTCCCCAGGTATCTTGTACTTTTCAAGATCCTACAAAACTTTTCACCTCATGGCCCTACTAAACAGAGGATGGATCTCAAGGCAACTCTGGGACATGATACCTGGAAGCTGAAGAGGAAGACCAACTACTTTACAACTGCCTCAAGTAGTGCTTCATTGGACCCAATCTGGGAATTGCTGTGTGAGACATTCAGTCAGTTTGTTGCCCATGGTTTCATGCAATCCATAGCCTCTGGGTGGGCCCATAAGTTACTCATAGAGGAAGTGTGTTGTCTCAAGTTTGTTTAGTGTGGGGTATAGTAGAGCGAGATACTGTGTCTTTTACTGTATGTGGTGGTTGCATTAAGGGCAGTTTGAATTTGTGGACAGTCTTACCTGGGCTGGTATTGCCTTAATAGTGGATGGTGTCACAAATGCAAACATACCAGTCTGGTTTTTATTTTATGCGGGAGGGATTTTTCTTGGGGGGATTAGGTGGAGAATTGAGTTTGGTCTACCTTGAGCTTGTTTAACGATAAAGTCATTGTTAAACTTTATCTGCTCTGCTACTTGACAAAATGTCATTCTTCTTAACACTAGAATCTCAGTGATGTTGCATGATGGTGGGATGAGAAAGTGATTTCTGAAGCTCTTCACAGCCTACATAGGTGACACTGCAGGCCCAGTGACTGGACCACTAAGGACATTACAGTTTGCAGCCCTATTTGGGATCCACTTTACTCACCCCACATGGGGAGAAAGCTTGAGGGGATGCCATGGACATAATCCCTTTATCACATCCTGGCTGGGGAGCCATTCCCAGTAGGGTCACCCAAATATAGTATAAACAATAACTGACCAAACTATGACTATAACTGAGGGACATACAAAGTCAACTATTGATGTTAAGTCCACCCTGCAACATTCACAGTTTTGAATACTAGAACTAATACAATCCTTTGGCTCCCTTAGCACACATGACTTTGCAGTACACCAATAAAATATATGTACAGTACACAGAAAACACACCTTGAATACCTGCTACACCCTGAAATGTTAAATATCTACTGTATGAAGAGCACCCATACCAACCCAATCTTGTACTATTGAAACCTGAACAAATTATTAAGAATTGGACAAATACCCCTGTAACCATACATATAATGGAAATGTCAATAAAGTCCTTCCCATAGCAACGCTAGACCCAAGACCCCTGGCCACTTTCTCAGCTATGCCCCTGGATTACCTTAACAAAAGATCAAATGTCAACTGAATTCATCTGACAAGAATCTTGACACCTATCAACCCATTCAACAGCTGTCAACATATACATGAATGGCTCTCGCATGAACTGTGGAATGGGTTATGCAGCAGTGTCCTCAACAAGAATTTATGAAGTGGCCTTGCTGTGGATGTGCTGTCTTGCAACACTGCTTCTGACCCAAGGCAGTGCACAGGATGCTGGGATGACCCGTCATCCAGGAGGTGCCAAGATAAGGAGGGTGGAGGGGAATGGAATGGGCGGATGTGGTTTCTATGCCTTTTTCTTTTTGGTTACACCCTGTGTAAAGGGGAAAAAGCCTTTGGTGTATGCATGTATTTTCATGTCGTGAACAGTTGAAGAACCAATGCCATAGCGATCACAAAAACTTTTGGACACAACTATCAAGATTTTTCAACACTTCCACTTTTTCTCTGATGGACAATGTATGATGTTTATGTTTCACACCACTTTTTTTTCTGGATTCATATTTACAGTTATACAGCAGCAGATGTCTTAAGGAAAATAAGTAACACTGATACTAGCATCTGGAATGCTGGAGCATTGTGACATCGTCTGCTAATACTCACTAATACTGCAGCAGTGTTGCCGTTGCACTGGTTGGCAATTACCATACAAGGAGCTTTGAAATTGTGCTCACTGACAATACAAAGATTGCTGCTGAAAAACCTAAAGTTTGCAAATATTTGATAGACAGATTTTTAAGTTTCAATCTGTGCCATATTATGTAGCCCCTAATTTCACCATAAACCCAGTGTTTAAAAATTATAATTGTTGCTTTAAGCTTCAGTGAGTAGAAACCTGGAGTCCTATCACATTACCAATAGTCCTTGGGCTTGCCCATCAACATTTCCTGAAAGAAGCATTGGTTTGTGTTATATTATGATGGGAGTGATTCCACCATTGGCTTATAACAGCGTTTCTTAATCTGGGTTTGATCGAACCCCAGGGGTTCGGTGAGTCAGTCTCCGGGGTTCAGCGGTTTGGCGCATTTCTGGAATTGTCTCTGAGAGGCAACAGCAAAAGTCACATTGATTTGCAGTAAATATTCATTATGTTTTTGTTTTATGTAAAATTCATGTTTTCTTGGTTTTGTTCTTTGAACACCGTGATTTCGTGCACAAATGATCCATGGTACAGTTTGTGGACCAATATAGTATACAGTATAGTTCCTAGGTTTTGAATTTGAAAAAAAAAAAAAAAAAAAAAAATCCAACTACGAAAGGTTCGATGAATGCATGTATGAAACTTGCGGGGTTCAATACCTCCAACAAGGTTAAGAACCACTGGCTTATATTAATAGAAAGAGGGGAGCAGTCAGTGACTGTTTACACGGAAATATGAAATACCAGCCTCCTGCAATCAACAAGGTTTCAAGGAGAGCCAATCTGCCAGAACTCAGCTTACAAACTTCACAAAACAGGTACTGGAAGGATTTAGCAACCGAAAGAACCACCAGAAAGAATAGTTATGGTTATAGCTTTTGACAAGGTCCCCAGACACACACTATCCAAAAATATCATTGAGACAGATATCCATAACAATGACAAGAAGTGGTTAACCATATAGTAGGAAGATAATGCAGAGTAACCCAAAACAACAAAATTAAATATATATATATATATATATATATAGTCACACACTGTATAATGGAGTCCATAGTCAAGGTGCAATACTTTCACCCTCATTGTTCAACCTATTCATGGGTGATCTTCCAACTTCTGAACCAGAACTAAACATCAATGTTCTTTCATATGCAGATGACCTGACAATAATAGCCCAGGACAGTAAATACAAAATAGGAAAAAAGAATCACCAAGTCTAATTTAACAAAATGGAGCAATGGCTCAAAAATAACAGAATGGAAGCTTCATCTACAAATCAACTGGAACATTGCTCATTCCAGACAAAAATTAGTAAATAAAAAATAAATCAATAAATGAATAATAAAAAAAAAAAAGTATACACACTTTAAATAATTGTAAAGTACATGTTTATTAAAATTTTAATTTTCAAAATTACAAACATTTTATTGTATTGTCACCGTCTGTTTTCAAACTGACGTCTGTTCTGGTCCAGACACTGCTGACAATGTGAAGCAATGGAATTGCACACATCACAAAACAATTCCTTTGGCATTTGCATGTGTGCATTGATGTTCAATGGCTGCTCTCTATTCAGCAACTGTTGCAGGTCTCATAGAGTAGACTTTGTCGTTTAGATATCCCCATAAAAAAAAGGTCTAGTGGCATGAGGTCTGGTGAATGTGGAGGGTATTCAACAAAATCCCTCCACCCAATCCACCTGTTTGGCAAGACCTCATCAAGGAAGGATCTAACATCGCGATGGTAATTTGGGGGTGCTTCTTGCTGAAAATAAAACTTCTCATCTTTGAAGTCTTCTCTAATGCTTGGCATGACAGACTGTTGCAGCAAGTTCAAGTAAATGGGACCAGTCACAATAGCATAAAAAAAGAATGGTTCAATTCATCTTCTTGATAATAAGCTGCACCACACTGTAATTCCTTGTAAATTAACATGGTGGTCAACCATAACATGTGGATTCTCAGGTCCCCAATAAGTGCAATTGTGGCAGTTAATTGAACCATTTAATTTGAATGTGGCCTCATCACTCCACACAATCTTTGTTGGAATGTGTGCATTTTCGATACATCGTTCCAAGTACCACTCACAATACTGTACTCTTTGGTCTGGTTCATCATCATTAAGACCATGGACTAACCTTGGAATGTAACTTTTCCAATGACAACATTTTATAATGCAATGGACATGATTTTGAAATACCTACCTTGTGACTAGCTTGTCACACTGACTTTCCTGGACTTCAATGAAATGTTTCCAGTACAGTACTCTTCTTTACTTTGTGAGGCATGTCGATGTCTGTGGTCTTCCTGAATGCTTCTTGTGGTTGTTCTGAACAGTTCCATCATCTTCCAACTTATCTCTACTTCGAGTGATGGTAACTCGCATTGGTGCTTCTTTTTGTAACTCCCTCTTTTTTAAATTCCCTCTTCGGTCTGGATCCTCATCATTAAGAGCATGGACTAATCTTGGAACGTTACTTTTCCAATGACAACGTTTCATAATGCGATGGACAGATGATTTTGAAATACCTACCTTGCGACTAGCTTCCCGCACTGACTTTCCTGGACTTTGCCGAAACATTTCCAGTACTCTTTCTTCCGCTGTGAGGCTTGTTGATGTCCGTGGTCTTCCTGAATGGTTCTTGTGGTTGTTCTGAACAGTTCCATTATCTTCAAACTTATCTCTAATTCGAGCAATGGTAACTCGCATTGGTGGTTCTTTCTTAAACTCTCTCCTAAATTGTCTTTGCACTTCAACTACATTTTCATACTTCCAGTATCATTTAATAATGAATTTCCTTTCTTCAAAATTTAGTCTGCCTGCCATCATTAATTCCAATGGGTTTTATCTGCAAAGAAAAAATAAACTATTGAGTTATCAGCTGCTAAAGTGTGTATACATTTTTTTAGGACACCATGTATATGGTAAACCCTTCCATTAGAAAGGAGCCCCTAAATTCTGGGTCTAATATCTGATACGCATGTAACATTCAGTTCATATATCAAGAACCTGACAACAAAAATCAACAATTAAACAAACTTACTAAAAACCATCACAAGCACTAACTTTGGACAAACAAACACTCTAATAACCAATTATAAACAGTTCATAAGAACCATCCTAGAATGTGGCTCTACAGCATGGTTCCCAGTCATCAGGAAACAAACATAAACACTACGAAATGGAATACTAATAGTAGTAACAGGATACACCAAAACCACCCCTATAGGACATCAATGCATAGAAACCAAAATACTCACAATAGAACATAACATGAAAATGACAGGAACACAATTCTATGCCAGAACCCTGAACAACACATAACCTTCATATCACATCTCAAAAACACTAACAACAGAACGAAAAAAAAAAAAAAAACTTTAGCAGAATACTACTCAAATGTCTACCACAACCTAACACTGAAACCAAACAAAACATCCACATAGAAACATAGCTATACCCAGATAACTAAACAAGCCCTTCAAGAAAGACAACCAAACTCAGTACTTCAACAACAAACCCCAGATACATGTCCCACTGAGAAAACCCTCCCACACCAGACAAGAACCACACTAGTATGCCTCCTCTCCATCATCAACACAGAAAGAGTTGATATGATTACAGTATTCAAGTCACTAAAGGGGATAGATTACACTGACAGAATATATATCCTGATAAAAGATGGGAGGGCTTTAAAAGATCACGGGAGAATACTAAGAAAGACCACATGTCTAAAGGATGTCAAGAAATACAGTTTTCCATATAGATGCATAAATACATGGAATAGCTTAGAAGGTGATATAGTCCAAGCTCAAGCAATACATGAGTTCAAATCTAAATATGATTATTGGAAATCAAGGATAGAGATTAAGTTGGAACAGCACATAAATTTGAGGCTGGGTATAGAAAATTAGAGAATAGGAGACAAGACCCAATGAGCATTGCTCCTTTCCTTCAAACAACAATTAGGTAAATGCCCTGGCCACAAAGCAAAACTGCCCCAGATGCAACCACACAGAAGACACAAAACACATCATACTTCAGTGCCCTACACTAAGAATCCCCAGACAACAACACAGTATCTATTCTCCAAGTGACTCATAGTCCTGACTGGATGCTGTTGCTGGTTTCCTTGAGGGTGCTGGCCTCCTGTAAGTGAGACCAGAGTAATGATTGAAACTGATTACATGGAAATCTTGAGAGTGGTCTTGCATACCAATTGTACTGTACATTGTCACATAAAATATTTATAATTCTTATTTCATCAAAACTGTTTTTGAACTTGTACGAGTAGTTTATGTACCAACAGAAACAGTCCAATACTAATACAACACAGACAGCAGTCCAACATTTCTTCCCAATAAGATTTATGGAAAGGCACCAAGGACCAGTTATTCTACCCTCTATAAACCTACAGCAGTGATTCTAAACTTTTTCAGTGCCTGTACCCCTTGATATCTCAGAAAGTTTTCTCATACCACCATCCAATACAAATACAATGCAAACATATGAAAAGAATTAGTGATGCAAACCTTGCTTTGCTTTTTCATAGTAATTATACAGTACCATGTACTGGCTATCATGTCTCTTAACCCCAGGTTCAAGGTTTTGTATCTCAGCATAAGAACCACTACCCTACAGGGAATGGCCAAGTTGAAAGGTATAATGACATTATATGGAAGACCATAATGCCAGCTCTCAAAACAAGAAACCTGGGCATGTCCCAGTAAGAAATAGTTCTCCCAGACACACACTATTCTACCCACTCATTGTTATGCACTTCTGCTAACTGTGCCCCTCATGAGTGCTTTTTCCAGCTTTGTAGACCTATGACAGGCTGAACACTGCCCGCTTGGCTCATCCATGCGGGTCCAGCTCTCGAGACACCATGTGAGGTATAACAAAAACGACCCCTTGGTGGATGAGGTGGAAATAGTTTTAGCAAACCCTGAATATGCTCACGTCAAGTTTTCAGATGATAAGGCAACCACAGTTTCATTAAGACATCTTACCCCAATGATGGTAGCAGTGAAAGTGTGAATACTAATTCTTCCATACTCTGGCCCTAGACCTCATGGGAAGCCTCTGATATTGGTGTACCCCAGGAGATTTCAAGTAGTGATTCTGATGGGAACTTTACTCCTCAGAAAGAGTCTGGGAATACCCCACTGTACCTTGCCAGACTGCCCCACCACCTCCTCTTTGGAGATCAAAAAGGATACAGCAAGCTCCTAAGTATCTTCAAGATTATGCTAAGTGAACTAATTGGGTGGAGTAGAATGTGGTAATATGTGACATGTCATATTATAGTAAAGATCACTCTGAAACTTGTTTACCTTTTAAGTACCCTGACAGTTCAGTTCAGCTTAGCTGATGACTCCACTAACAATGGTAGGTTGCTTACCTCATTTCCAGCTATAATTGCCATGTTTTTGTTTTATGCATGTCTTAATGTTTATCCTGTTGATTAGTACGAAGTGGTGTCTAGTTTCTTCTCATGTGTTTAGTTTTGCTTAATTGTGTTTGTTTTGTTTGTGCGACTAATTGTGTGTTTTGTCTGTTGCAATGCATAGTTGCAGTGCAATTGTTTGAGCAATAAAACCTTCATTCAGTTGACTTCTGGCTTACTTCAATGGGTCTGGACTGAAACTAAACTAAAGGTAAAAGTTTTTTATTACTTATGAAAACTCACAATCTTTTGAACTTGTATTATCTTCAAGCAGTGGGTGTGGGATGGGAATGACCCCTGATCCACAAGGAGCTAAGATAGAAAGGACAACAAATAAGTTTTGGTTGGGTGTGAAAAGTGGGTATATGCTTCGGCTCAGCCACCCCTTCAAAAAAGGGAAAAGAGCCTTTTGATATATGTATGTATTAACTATCTTTTGAGAACATATCATGCATAGACTGCATACCAATAAGAACATCCTCCAGATCAAGATCCAACTGGACCATACAAGAAATATACATGGTCTGAGCAATTTTAAGATGTCTAGCTAAAAATGAGAAGTTATATGTAAAAATAAAAATGCCAGGCCGTTATGACTAGTGGCCTAGTCAATAATTCTTAGCCACATTGTGCCAAGTCATAGAATATGAAAATAAATATTAAAACTATAAAAAGATGCCTATAGTATTTGTTATATGCTTGTCTAAATCATTTTTGAAATTATATGTGTTTGATTAGACTACATTATCTGGTAATCTATTCCACCAATTTACCACTCTCTTACAAAAGAAATGTTGCCTACCTCTAGATTTCTTAGTTTTGTAGCTATGACCCTTTGTTCTGTTATTTTCTAACACAAAAAATCTGGATAAGGTCACCACCCAATCTCCTACCATAAAGGATATAGATTCAATTCTTTCAGTCTGTCTTCATAAGGTAAGTGAATATAAGGAATTAGTTTAGTTGCTCCTCTTTGCATACATTCCAGTAAATGAGGAGACCATGTTTGGACACAGTACTCTAAAATAGTACATTTTCATATTACTCTTTTAGTTTTGTAATCAATACTATAGGATAAAGGGTAAAACAAAGTTCAGCTTTGAGTGCAGCACTAGATGAATTATATTTGACAGTAAATGACAATATAGTAACATTTTCAAAATCACAATCAATACAGTTCAGCCAAAACAAAGCTTTTTTCTCCCTCTAGATCTGACATCCTCCAATCGTTTAATAACCTCCTGACTTCCCTTACCTCCTTCTTGACCATAAGCTTCTAACAAAGCAGAAAGTATCTCCTCCGAGTTGGGATGAGTACTTAAAATTGCTCTTTCCAAAACATAAAGATCAACAGCTTTGTCCTCAGGTTTTTCTTCCATATAGCTTAATCCAAAGTCAATTAGTATAATGTCTGAATTTTGGTATGGTTCAACAAGTAGTAAGTTTGAAGTAGTTAAGTCACCATGTATGATATGATTAGAATGCATGCGTGCAATTACAGCTCCAATTCTCCTTGCCATGCCAAGTAGCTCCGTACTGTTCATAGCCACATTCCTTTTCACTGCACTGTAAATAAAGTTCCTGACTGTTTCACTCTTAGGAATAAGTTCCATGATGATTTCATTTGTTTCCCAGTCAATAAAGTAGACAGTTGGGGTTCTGATTCCATACATTCTACAACGAGTCAAAGCTCTTGCTTCAGCTTTTATTCTTTCTTTTGTGATGTTTGTATCAAGGACAGGATGACGATACTTCTTTTTGAAGCGTTCCTTGATGACCACATCTTTGCCAAGCCAAGAACCTGTGTATACTCGACCTTCTGCACCTTGAACAAGTAAGCACCTCTGAATTTCCATGGTTCTGCAAAAGAAAGGTGACTAAAGTACAAATATTCATTTATGAACACAGAAAAAATTGGTAAATTCATTAAAACATAATAGAACCAATCAATCCATTACCCTCAGTCTCTCTTGCAAGAGATCCATGACTTCCTATTAACCACTGATGGCCACTGGATTGGTCCATTTTTTTGTTCAATCAAGAAAGATACATTGTGTTGTTGTTTGCATAAGGCAAGAGTAAGGCAGTGTACAATGATGTGTTCTGTGTCTTCTATGTAGTGACTGCATGTGGGACAATTTGAACTAGGCCTATTCTGTGTTGGTACTGTTTCAGTGCTAGGTAGTGATCTCAATGGAGTCATAATGAGAAACAAGTATTACTTATGTATCCTATTCTAGGTTTTTATTTTTGTCATATATATTTTGGAGCTGAAAGAAATTTCTTCTATGCAATTCAAATAATATAGTGATTTCCAACAATACATACTATACCGGTAGTTGTAATCAATCACTGATCCAGCAGGAAAACTAATCCATTACAGCAGTAATGTATGTTACTCCTGCAAACATAACGTATATCAAGCTGGCAACCATGACAATATTTTGATCATTCTTTTGAAAGGACTTAGACTACACAAACTGAAGGCCTTGGGAGTAACTAGCAAGTTGGGTCAGTGGTTGCCATGAAAGGAACAGCATCAAAACTGTTTTCAAAGATAAGTTGTGTCCCACAGGGCTCCATACTGGGCCCATTCCTGTTTCTAGTTGTTGTTGTTGCTGTCGTTCCCTAGACTGTCTGTCCGAGCAGTCCCGTCTCCCCAAGGAATGCCACAGCCCCTGATATCCACCCTTCTGAATCCTCTCTCCCACAAAAGGACAGAGTCCACCTGGCCAGACTGTGGTGCGGCCACCACCCAGCACTTCTAAGCTACCAGAAGAGGCTGGATGACTGCATTGTGAACAGCTGCCCTGTTTCTAGTACTCATCAGTGACATCAAAAGCATAGTAAAACACTCCAAAATATCCTCTTTCACAGACGACCCCAGAGTCACTAAAGAAATAAGAGGGACTGAAGACAATCTCCAGAATGACGTTGAAAACATAATACACCTAGAATGTAAACAATATGAAATTCAACAAAACCAAATTTGAACTGATGAAGTATGGCAAATGCCTCACAAATAATATCCAACCCTACACCACAGCTCATAGTAAGATCATGAACAATGCGAATGTAGGAGACCTGTAAGTAATGCTGGGAAAAGATGGCAAGTTTACCACACACACTGACAACATTGCTGACAGTGCCAGGAAATTAACAGGATGGAATCTCAGAACATTTACATCAAGAAACAAGGATTGCATGATTAAACTATGGAAGACCCTGATACCATCTAAACTTGAATACTGCTGCCAACTGTGGAACCCAGGCAGTATAGAGATAAACTTCAGTGTCCAAAGAACCTTCACCAGCAAGATTGAGTGTGTAAAATGTATGAACTACTGGGACCGACTCAATCACCCCAAACTCTGTTCACTCCAAAGGCACAGAAAATGGTACCTGATCATTTACTTATAGAAAATGCTGGAGGGCCATGTACCCAACAATGGAATGACACCCTGCCAAGAAAGGATGAGAGGGGGATCTTGATATGTTGAAGGAATCACTAGCAGCATCAGGAGCACCATATCTCTTCGAGTAAACTCCTTCACCAAAGTGGCTCCCAAGCTCTTCAATAGTCTTGCCAACTACCTGAAGAACACCACATCCTGCACATTGGAAGTATTCAAATGATAGCTGGATGCCTTCCTACACACAATTCAAGACACACCTTCCACACCATTCTATAGTATCACGTGGAACCACTACAAGCTGGTACATCATATACCACTTGACTGGAGGCAACATGACCAGGGAGGAGGCAGCAGCAGTTCCCCTAGCTGAGGCATGTTTGCCAAAATTCTGTAAGGTAACATGAGGTAACATAAAATAGACCTTGATTACAATTAACATACACTGGAAATATGCAAATCTTTTGTCACTGGTTCAGATGTCAATAACATGTATGGCAATCAATTGATATATCAATAATTGTTAAAGAATTCTGTATGTATTACTTCTGAGTGGTCTGGATATTAGTTGTGATGTTACCCAGCAATAAGATAAGGCAGATAACAATGTTTTTTAGAAATCCATTTAACAAAATTATCATACATTGGTACAACATTTAGCAATTAGTGTTCAATGTAGGATTTTGTAAACTTCATTACTTTTTCCTTGTACTTGTCTTACCATCTTATGTGTGCTTCTGTAATATGCTGGTTTTGACCTCAGTCTTAATATACTGTATGGGGCTACAGGTGACTACAGGTGACTACAGGTGACTACTACCTGCCCTGTTGGTATAAACACACAGGTGACAGGACACTTGATATCTTTGGTCACTGGACACCGGTCTCACTAATTGCCGAACAAACCGAACAAAACCGATAAAAGCCGAACAAACCTACAAAACCCAAACAAGGACGGATTTTCCTCAAACGCACACCTATATATATATATGGTTGCATTATTTGAACAATTTTCTTTAAAATGTGTGATTTCCATGTAATATGATCAAAGAGAAGTTACGTTTTTATCCTCTGCAAAATTACCGAACACAGCTACGATTCGTCCAGCCCGCCGTCTATGATCACTGGTGGTATGGATCAAACTACACTCTTTTAAGTTTCTTACTATTGTGATATTAGTGTAATAGACTGCATATAATTGAATTATTTCAACTATTTTCTTTAAAATGTGTGATTTTCATGTAATTTGACCAAAGAGAAGTTATGTTTTAGCCTCTGCAGTATGACGTAACACATTTTAAAGAAAATAGTTTAAATAATTCAACTATATGCAGTCTATTACACTAATATCACAATAGTAAGAAACTTAAAAGAGTGTAGTTTGATCCATACCACCAGTGATCATAGACGGCGGGCTGGGTCGAATCGTAGCTGTGTTCGGTAATTTTGCAGAGGATAAAAACGTAACTTCTCTTTGATCATATTACATGGAAATCACACATTTTAAAGAAAATAGTTCAAATAATGCAACCATATATATATAGAAGTGTGCATTTGAGCAAAAACCGTCCTTGTTTGGGTTTTGTTGGTATGTTCGGCTTTTATCGGTTTTGTTCGGCAATTAGTGAGACCCCTGGACACTGCAAATTCAGCTTCCTAGTGTAAGCTTCTCTCTATAAATCAGTACCATCATAGTCTCCTGATTTGTGTTTGCATAGCTTCTCATCACCTATCCAAACAAATTACGTTACTGGAAGGGTTAATCAGTTCTGTGGATCACATATAAATATCGTACTGCCTGTCAATATTCACTGATAAAATACCGATTCCTTGTAATGTCTCCTTTCAAGATGCATACCAAAGCAAGTCAAAACTCCAAAGCCTTCTTTTTGCTATAATTTGCTGATGAGTAAATATTCCCTACAGCTCAATAAATAAATGAAAGTAAATTCATGGTGATGCTATTATTTAAGCCTCATCCCTTACATACTAATCTTAAAAATTCAAGTATCGATTATCAACAGGTTTCATGACATACCTAATGTTCATAAAGTTTTTTCTATGCAAGGTGCTGACCTATGCACGTATTTATTTAAGAACAATCCATACATCCAAACAACGAATTCACTGTATTATCCTCTTCTTCCTGGCCTATACCACGTTTCCTGTCTTCTTGTTTACTTTGAAGCGGGACATTCGTTCGTTTATATAATTCCAGAAAGATTATTCGAAACACTAAAATGAGTTATAAACTCTCATTTAAATTCTCTAAAATTTACTTAGAAATCTATAGCGATGCTCTTTTGTTTAAAGCTTCGTACAGCTTACGAGTCGGATTTTGGAATTTAGTAATGTTGATGGAGGGGAACATCCGCAACAGTTGTAAAAGGATGCGCTGACAGGACTCTCTCGTGATTTAATACTAAATATCAAAATGACTTCCATCAAGCAGAAGATCCCAGGTGTCCTTGGGGCCCGTCGAGGCACCACATTGGACCAGGAGAGGGAGAACTTTGAGAGATCACAGGTCAGTAAAATGTAGAGGCAGTGACAGTTAGCAGACTAAGTTGTTCCTGACTTCAACTCTATGCACATAGTCGAGAAACATGCAACAGTTTCACCTTGTCGCAACAATACATTTCGTAACTAAATATTGTATCCCAAAGATGATAAAATTTCATCTTTTAGATTTAATCATTCAAATAATATACTGTTCTCCTGTCATGTCATGTCACCTGTGCAAACTTCTGTCCTTTGCTGTCTAAATTTTTTTATGCAACACTTACCATCTCGTAGCATTTAATGACGAAGGCCATTTTTGGAGTATCCATAGGAAAGCTATATTAACAGGAAGGTCATGTTAGTAATAATTCCACTATTTATCTGGGGACAGTACTGTGAATTGTGATAGTCTCGAACTTCTTATTAAAGGAACCATCAAATCAGCAATCAGCATAGACATAGTATAGACACAGAATGTAATGGAAACTTGATATAGAAGAGCATAATGAAACTGTTATCAAATTGATCTGTTGAAACATATAGTTACAAACAAGTCAGTGTTTTTCTGTAATGTAAAGGCCCATACGCTTTTTACTATTTTATGATCCACTTGGTTCCATTTCTGCTCTTTTATTGGTTATACTCAAACATATATATCTATATACCAACAAGTCTATTCACCCTTAAAAGGGGTGGGACTGTGTCAAAGCAACCTACCCTACACCTATCCCACACCTATTCAAAATCCATTGCTCACCTATGAACAAGTGGTGGGGAAATAAGAAGGAACTTCATTCATTGTCCCTCCCAGCTCAGTCAGTACCTCAGGGATAAAAGATCACTCCTGTCCCTCACCACACCATTCAGGTCAAAAGCAGTGCAGAGAAAGACTGCACTTCCCCAGAAAGGCTTCACAGCCAGGCTTGATTACCCCACTGCTTCTTTATATGGTAATAATAATAATGGTAATTTTATTTGTCATTGAATCAATATACATGAAGTGCAGATAATGAAGAGAACACATAGTTCAAAATAACAATTACAATGCTGAGGATAATACAAAAAGCATATCAGCTTATTTCCATTGTGGTATTATTAAGTAAGTGCACACCTACATAATATATCTATAAAATTAAGTATCAGTTTGGTAAATTAAAATAAATCAGAGTAATATATGTTTTTCTTTGTGGAAATCAATAACAAAGAACCTTGCTAAAAGCAAATATGCTACGGTATTGATTGGAGCTGTGACAATTTAGGTTAGAGGTGCCATGTTTGTGTCTGTCTAGTCCCATCAATTACAATTTGACAATGGCAATGACTACCTTGTGCACACCAAAGTGATATATCAATATGATAAATAGTAATTTTGTCAATTAAAACATCAATCAGATGCCAAAACTGGCCATCAACATTCATCATGATGACAGTGACCCTGATGACCTCAAGTATTACAGGTACTGCATTACTAAATGCAGGTTAGGTTAGAACAGAACAGTTTAGCATCCATTAATTTCTTCGACTTAAACATCTATCAAAACAAACATTGCATATTGAAGCATTTGGTAGTATATTGATTTTAGCATTTTTTTATTATTATTATTATTAATTTCTGCCAAGAAAAGTGTATATCATGTTGATATATTATGATTTACAAAATTAGTATATAACATTCTATTTAGGTGTTCACTTCCTTAAATTTACCTATGACCCTCTTATCTACTCAAAAATATTTATGGAGCAGATTAGAAAAACATTCCTTTGAGGTGCATTATTTCTTTGCCCATGTACAACCTGTCTCAACTCACTTCTGCATTTTTCACCCTCTCATCCTTCTTCAACAGACATTGCTCTTGCATATAATGACATTTCACCACATCAATCCACCTCATTCTTGATCTTTATAATCTTCAATCTGCATGTCAGTGATCTGACAATGAAAATCAATGAGAAGTTAATATACTAAGATCAGTTATGAATATAGGCATTGGTCTGTTTAAGGAATCTCCAATTGTAGGCAATGAATGGTTCCCAGCAATTAATAAAACAGAGACACATTAACAAACCTTACAAAACAAAGCATTGTCTCTTTCATCACAATTATTCACTGTAGCACTTTCTAATCAAGCACACACCTGACCCATGACACTTTGTGGTTTCACATTCATGGTTAGATAAAGTTGGATTTTATGATTTTGGCTATTTAGAAATGTTAAAATTGATTAGATGCCTTACACCGATTATTTCTTTGCGAATGGCATGGGTCTTCATAGTTTGGAAGTTATCCCTGCCCCATAACATGCATAAATGTTGGAGATCAGATGTATTTATATTTGAAACAATGTATGTATCATACTCTAGTATACAAGGAAGGATCTACATGTGTGTGGGCCTTTTTCTTACTTTCCCATTGTCATAACCAGTTCTTAAATTCATGTATGATTCCAGTTTGTTTTATGTCATCTCGTATCCTGTAGCCAATTCTAGAAAGTTATGTAAATATATGGAAAACTGAAATGCCTCACATATGTCAGTCATTTGTTCTCCACTTACCATACTTAGTTTTAAGTGTATGTATTAGTCTTGCTTTGTATCTCATCAACAGAGAGCAAGAAGAAGTTTGTTCTTTGATTGAGAATTGATGATGATGATTTGGTTTAACATCTTAAACAACCTCTTATCAGAAAGATAGGAGGGTCCCCCTTAACTTTGTAGCGTAGAATTTAATGAATTGTGCTCTTGGTCCAACTCGTTGCAGTAGGGTTTCAACTGCCGTTACCTCAACCTCTCAAATTCCACAACAAAAGTGTGTGAAAGGCAGAACTGGATGGAGTAAATTTGTTGGGGGGAAATACAAATGAGGTAGATAGACAAAGTTAAAGGGGCATTCAGTACAAGAAGAAGGTCTGTCAAGCAGGAAAGTTAGAGGGCAACAGATAGGGGTGAGTGGAGAGTGGTTGTGAATAGATAAGAAATTGGTATAGCTCAGAGGGACTTCCTCATATCTGCTCTGTAAATTCTCAAGTAGGTGAAAGGGGAGGGTTGCCATGTAATGAATCAGTGGGGGTAAACCAGCTATGGCTGTTGGGAACTGTTGTGGAGGTGCTGTGCCTTGCTGTATTTCCTCTGACCTGAGTAGTGGGCAGGCTACAGAGATGGCCCTTCATTCACAAGGAGTTGAATAGAAGGGGTAACAAATGGGTTTGGATAGGTGTGGGATGGGTGGAGGGTGGTTATATGCTTTGATTAGACCACTCCCTTATGAAGGGGAACTTATTTTTATTATGATTGATACATGATATGATTTATGTTTTTGAATTTTTCAAAACAAGAAGTTCTGCATTTTTTTTTTTCCCTTCTTCTTTAAGCCATGGAATTATTTCCATTATATGCACCCAACTCTAGGTTCACCCTCATGGCTAGGCAACATGGCTGGTAAAGTTTAGGTTTGGGTAGAGTAGGGTAGGGCCATACAGATGCTCTTGGCATAATAATTGAATAGTAAGAGACAGAACCCCATGAATGTTGACTTTTTTCTGTATAGTACAGTGGGGTAAATCAGTCCATTGTCTTTAATGTTCAGCTGATTTTGCTACTGTGACATAATGAGATAATTAACAAGGATTGAGGGTTCTAGTATAGAAAAATGTTCCAATCAGTTTCATATGATATCCTATGGAGAGGTCAGTCTCATATTTCCTCACTCATATGTCCACACCATTTTACAAAGTTGGCCACACACTACACTGCTGCACACCATTTTGCTTATCTGCACTGCGGATATGCGGAGCAGTGTGTGGTGGTACCCAATAGTGATACTTGTTGCCTCAAGTTTTGTTGATTTAGGAACCTCCCATATTTTTGTCTGGAAAGAAACATTGGGTGGTTGTCTTTGTGGTGTTAGTGTGAGACAGTTTCTATGTCATGGCTTATATTATTAGGAAGAGGGGATGTATTTGGCATTTGTCGGCTCTTATGTGAAAAGGTGGAAGAAATACAGTTGAAGTTGATAGAGAGCTTGGGTCCTGTCTGGAAAGAAAGTGTCTGCTTCTTGGAGCTTCACCCGTAGGTGTGGGTGAAAATGTTGACAGATTTTGAAGATGGGCAGCAAGGGGATCATTCTCCCTGATGTCTGTCACATTGGACCTCATGCAGGTACCCACTGTTGATCTGGTTATGAGATGCTACCCAAAATATCCTTAACTGTACAGGAAGCATAAAAAAAAAATCAAATCCTACCACATCCCCTTCAAAGTATTCCCTGTGGGAAAGTTTACAACAATCCCAGCATTTTTGCTGCAGTTACAAGCTGTCCTGAAAATTCTTTTGTATCAATACACCACTTTCTGTTCACTAGCCTACAGTGATGTACTCTTTAGCCGTTATTCTGGTTAATTCTAAGCGATTTTGTTTGAGTCATAAAACAATGTAGCAGTAGTATTGAGACTTATTTTGATAAACCCATTCACACTGATGATGATGCAGTGCAGGATTTTAGGTCACACAAGGTGATTGTAGTTAGCTTAGGGAACATAACATCTGTAGAAAAGATGTAACATGGCATTCTGTGTCAAATTCTCTCTATTTCTTTCCTTCTCTCTCTTCTCTTGTTCCTTCTTTCTCTTCACTATTTTTTTTCATCTCTCATTTCGTTCTCTCGCTCACTCTACGGAGTTTATAACACGACGAGTCAGGAAGAGGACATGTACGAGTCGTAGCAGTAGGGAAGAGGGGTCGTTGTCGTCTTCGTCTCTCGTCGAGGCTGCTCGTGATTATCTGGGCGACATCCGGAGGGCAACTGGCCGGAAGGGTGTCATTATGTCATCTATACAGTCTTCGCTGAGGACAAAAGGCAAAGGAAAAGTACCGGTAGAGTACAGCGAACTTGCAAAGTAGAGATTAATAACGAAAGACATGCGTCGATCCAGGAAGGGGTTAGAACGGGTCGTAAAACGAAAAAGTAGAAACAACGATAATAGTATGCGATAGTGATAATGTTAATTGTTACCTTATCATCACCACTATCATCTTTATTGACACCATCATGACCACCAGAAGCCATAAACGTGATAGCAGATTCCTAAGTGAGATTGGTTCACAAGAGCCTGCAGTTACGCGCGACACTACGAGGCTCCGTGTGAGGTACAAATACTGTTGTTGTCGGCGCGATGCTCAACCTTCCCGAGGTCATTTATCACTCCATTGACGATTTGGTTCATTTAATTAACGGTTTATCACATTTATTTCCGTACAATAAAATAAATAAACGCATAGCCAGCATAAAGGCACTAAAGAAAAACAACATGAAAGTAGGGAACCACTGTTGAAATTTAGGTTTTGCACAAACTATTTTGATTTAGAAAGAAAATATACTGTACATAACGTATTACAAATTTTATGATAGTTACGGTATTGTCAGTTATCATTATTATTATTATTATGTAACATTTCATCCTATTTGAGAATCGTTAACCAAAACAATTGTTGTAAAGGAACACTCATGAATGAACGAGTTGTTGGTATAATGAATAACCTATTCACCCCGCCCCTGTCTGACATATCGTCAATTTATTAGAACGAACAACATTGAAAAGAGTTAATTAGTGCCAAAAGACTCGTCATATATTCACCACCGGCCTCCATTTGTTTCTTCGCGGGAATTTTTGTTTGTTTGTGGATATTTCAAGCGTAACAGACCGTAAGCATTGATAATAGGTAGAGAAGGTTTTAGGAGTGATGTGGCACGACCGGGGCAGGTAGAAAGAGTCGTGCATGTTATGGTATTGGGAGAGTACCTTTGTCCAATAGTGAACTTCGAGTGACAGATGGATTACAAATCTAAATCAGTTCACGAGGCGTTCTTTTACGATTTTTTTTATTCAATGTGTGTGTGTGCGCGCGCGCGTCCAAGTTGTGTTCATTGCTGTGCTATGTTCACGTGGCTGCCGCCGTGAATCATTCACTGCGTGTAATGAACATTCCACTGTTGGCTGTGGTTTTCCTATGCTGTTGTTGAACACTTTTTTTCTCTCTAGTAGTTTGCGACTGGGAAACGGGCAAATTGAACAACCAATGATAAAGAAAATAAATGTGTTTTGGTTTATATCTATATTAGGGCCCTTTACTATCATATTGTCATTATCATCCCAATTATCATAATGGATACCGATAGCCTTATCGTAATCAGGATACAGAGCTCAGGACCAGGTGGAGGAACAATATAAAGTGTTGGAAAAGGAAGAGCTTTATTACGAGACGTATAATTAAAGGAAGTGAAGACAAAAGGTAGGAAGAAATAGAAAAATGGAGGCGAGGGAAGAAAACGGAGGAGCCAGGGGACGTTGTTGTGCCCGAGCTCTGTAACGGCTTCTGTCGTGTGTTGTTTGCATGTTGAAAGAACTGTTCATAAAACTTCTAGAATATGATGTTTATGTTGATCGCTCAAATAAAGTGATAAGTTGTATACAAAAGTCACTTGACGTGTATATATGATAACCTTTGGATTTGAATTGGACTGGTCATGCGAATATCCGATGTATAGTCCCGGCACCAGGGAGGGGAAAAAGTTTGTAGGTGGTGTGAAGGAAAAAAATGGAGACGGACAAAGGACTATGAAGAAAGATGCCCGAAGCTTGTCGAAAGAAAAATAGTGATAACTTCTGGCACGAGTTAAAGATAGCGAGGAAGACAAGAGAGATAGACATCATGGTTTAAAGATAGAATGGATATATAAATAGTCCTGATTTCCAAATCACAAAGTGAACAGGAAGTGGAACTTGCAATGGGGGGAGGGGGCGGAAGGGAGGAAGGTGAAAGGCGTACTTTTTTAGTTTGACTTCATTATAGATTGAAAATATATCACAATATAGATACTATTGGTTAGTGTGCGCTTGCGTGGTGGTCCTTGGGACACCCGCCTGAAGCCCAGTTACAAAGGATTACAAAAGAGGAGCATGCCGATGGAGACCTTTTGGTCCATAACTAGGTCGGATGCGAAAAAATTATAATAATGATGAATAAAAATTATAATATAAGTGATAAATAGAACAGGGAAAATTAAATAATAAACAGGTAAATAGTTCGTCCACATTTGGAATACGCTGTTTCCATATGGTCACCGAATCTCATTAAAGACATTGACAGACTGGAAAAAGTACAACGGCGAGCCACAAAACTGATTCCAAATATCAAAAATAATGAAAATCGACTAAAACATATGAATCTGTTTTCCCTAAAAAAAAGCGTAGACTCAGAGGTGACTTGATACAGGTCTTTAAAATTCTAAAGGGAATTGACAACATCAAAAGTGACAAAAATTTCACACTGAATGAGAATCAGACAAGAAACAATGGTCTCAAACTGTCCGGAAATAGATTCAATTTGGAAGTGGGTAGATACAACTTCGCCAACAGTGTTGTTAATGAATGGAATAAACTTCCTGCAGATGCAGTGTAATGTAGTTAAGTTCGAGGCTTTAAAAATCATTTAGATAAACACCTAAGTAAGATGCTGTAATGATTATCATTTATTTTATATTATTTGTTTTTGTTTTGTTATCATTTGTCTATTTGATTCTCATTTATTATATGTCAATTTATTATTATTTACTATTTACCTGCTTGTTTATTATTTAACTATACCTATGCATTTATTTATGTATTTGATTTGTTATTTACATTATTATAGTTTTTATTTATTCATTTATTATTATGATTTTTTTTTCGCATCCGACCTAGATATGGACCAAAAGGTCTCCTGTCGGCATGATCCGCCTTTGTAATCCTTTGTAAATAGTAAATAATAAATTTACATAGATAATAATAAATGATAACCAAGCAAATAATAAACAGACAAGTAATAACAAACAAATAAATATTATAAAATAAATGGCAGGCATTACATCTTGCTTAGGTGTTTATCTAAACGAATCTTAAAGCTTCGAACTGAACTACATTGCACTGCCTGTGCAGGAAGTTTATTCCATTCATTAATTATACGGTTGGCGAAGTTGTTTACACCCACTTCCAAATCAAATCCATTTCCTGACAGTTTGAGACTATATTTCTTGTCGGATTCTCATTCAATGTGAAACTTTTGTCACTTTTGAAGTTGTCACCCTTTAGAATCTGTTCACTGGCTGTCACGTCACACGGGACCCCCCCCCCCTCTCTCTCTCTCTCTCTCTCTCTCTCTCTCTCTCTCTCTCTCTCTCTCTCTCTCTCTCTCTCTCTCTCTCTCTCTCTCTCTCTCTCTCTCTCTCTCTCTCTCTGCTTGTGTGTGTGTGTGTCTGAAGCCGTGGTTGTGGAGAATCGTTTAGTGTAAATAGCAGGCACGTTTGATGACGGGGAAGAATTTTGATGAACGAAATGGTGACGTGACGAGGAGATCGCGTAATGAATAGTTTGGATCTGCTCGAAGTGGAACATTTCAAGAGGATTCTTCTCATTTTAAGATTTTTAAATTAATTTTTATTAACTCCGAGATAAAATGTCAAATACGTTTTTTATTTTGTTAGTATGATTCATCACTGTCTTGGATCACATGTTGGACTTGTGATCGATTGCTGTTACCTTCCCGGATGAGAGCTCTTGAGTTCATATATGGCCTGATCTATGGTAAATACACATGCACACACATATACACACAACTCCTTGCCCACCAGAGTTGGAGTGCCGGCTCACAGTGCAGCGATACTGAGCTTTTTGAGCTCTGGGCGGAACTCGAACTCTGATCCCTGAATTAGCGTTCGAGAATTGTACCGCTGTACCGTCAAGGTGTGTGTGTGTGATTCACCACCATGGTTTGGATCACGTGTTGGACTTGTGATCGACAGCTATTTCCCTCCCGGAAGAGAGCTCAGAGCTCATATATATGACCGATCTATGGGTAATGCTGTGACCTTACACGCACACCCAACTCCCCGCCCACGAGAGTTGGAGTAACGACTCGTAGCGCAGTGATACTGGAATTATTTCAGCCCTGGGCGGAATTCGAACTCGGACCACTGTAGCAGCGGTTGCGAACGCTACCACTGCGCCGTGAAGTCGTGTGTGTGTGTGTGTGTGTGTGTGTGTGTGTGTGTGTGTGTGTGCTCGCGCGTTTGCCTACGATCGATCGATCGATCGAAAGTCATTCGCTGAAGAGGGATTGATCCCAGCATAAGACCTTTTCTGTTTGTGAAGAGGAAGAGGAGGTCGAGGAAGAGGAGGAGGAGGAAGGGGGTTGGGAGTGGAGGATTAAGGATGGCGAATTTTCTCTTCCTTTCCTTGTGTAATAGACACGCCACTCCTCCTTCTTATTTAGGTCATGCAAAGTGTTTCAGGGCCATGCTAGGTCACAAGGAAAATGCCTGAGGTGCGTAGGTCGCACAGGACGGTTTGGTGTGAGCATGACCGTATCATTGCGTGATGTTCGTCTGTTCTTCATCTTGATGACGTCATTCGTCACCATTGGGTTGCATAAGGTATACAGTGACGGTACATAAGTCCAACAGGTGGCCTCTTGGTCCATAACAAGGTCGGATACGGACATAATAAGATAGAATGTAAATGTTTACAAACAAACCTTGCCAGTCCCCTTACCGTCTGTTTCTCTCCGTTCTCTACCCATCAGGCCCTATGGTCGCCTTCTCGTAACCCCCAACTCTCGCCTATCCTATCTGTGTAGTCCGCTATCAATAATGTATTACTATTTTGACTGAACAAGACTGCATGCATATCAAACGGACCCGAATACGCTCTAAGAGTATTTAGGCGTTGCCGGGTTCAGATACAGAGGAAAAAAAAAAGAGAACAATTGTTGTGTGATGAAGCTGCATCAGTGACTCATTGTCCCTTGGAGTGGCTTCATGTGCACTCACTCACTCACGGGCGGGCGAGGATCTTGCGTCGTGTGTGCGTCAGCGTGACTCACTGGTTACAGTAACGAGAGGTGTTGTTTGCGGTCATTTTTTTTAGGTCAGATTCGAATGCCCTCGGGGTTGTATACGAGGAGAAAGACGGTCGCCCGAACTAAGTGAAGTTGCGAGAAAACTTCTGGTGATTAAGTAGTATTTCCGGTAGAAGTAGTCCCACCGGTGGGGAGGGGGGCATAGGGGTGGAAGGGTGGTTAAGGAGTAGGGGAACTACGGCAGGGGAGGGGGTCTGTCTATAGGGGCAGAGTGGGAGCTTAATCCCTTCTCCTACCCCCCCCTCAACACAGACCATATATTTACCAATGAGGGGGGGTGTCGTCCACATAGGTGAATAAAATCGCCTGACGACAGCCTGAATGAAAAGGACTCGCGGCACTGATGGGGGTATAGTTGGCCTCGTGGTGACGCGCTTTTCTGATTTTGTTCTGGTTGACATAAGGCGATTTGATTCAGGTGAGATAAATACATTATAGTTTGTTCCACCTTTGGCTGAGTTATGCAAGCGGGCGCATGTATACAGTACAAGTGTGGGAACATATGTGGAAGCTGGCAATCCACCTTCGATTGTGCACCTGTGCCTCTGAGTCATGGTAACTATTACCCACCTCAGTGCATCCGGCAACACTCCTTCACCCGGAAGTATACGTCATCTGGCATCAACCTGAATGAAATTGGGTATTTAAGACAATTTAGGTAAAGGTTAAGTAAGGTGTGAGACTGGATTGAGTAAGGTTAGTTGAGGTTAGATTAGGTAGGTTAAGGTGAGATTAGATAAGGTTAGGTGAGTTGATGTTAAATTAGATATGGCTAGATTAGGTATTGGCAAATATTATATATATATATATATATATATATATATATATATATATATATGTGTGTGTGTGTGTGTGTGTGTGTGTGTGTGTGTGTGTGTGTGTGTGTGTGATGGCAAATGTTGGCTGGGGTTTACAAAATACCGTCACTAGGAGCCCAGGTTCCTGATCGACCATGGCGTGTTGTTGCCATGGCAAAGACGATAGCGTCGTCTCAAGTGGCGGTATCATCGTCGCCACACAATATCAATAAAATCGACGACTGGCGCCATCGGAGGAGTGAGAGAGCTCCTCGAGACTGTCTTGGCCCTCCATACACTCCTACAGGTGCATGACGTCGTCCTACGATAGCCAGAATAAGATATACAAAGGGAGGTAACGTAGCGAGAGAGAGAGAGAGAGGTCGGTCATCGGGTTGGGATTCTCTGGGTGAATGAAATCGTCTGGTGGGAGGAACCTCCCGGAGCGGCTCTCTTCGATCTCGCTCGGTTCTGGACTTCGTCGAACTCAGGAGAACGCCTTGGCGGGGGAGGTGTCTCTCCAATGATGGCGTCTTCCAGCTGAATAGCGTCATTCATCGAAAGACTACTTGGTCAGTAGATCTTTAACTGTGATCAGAAGACCTTTGCCCTAAGTACTTGGGAGCCCGTGGCACGTAGCAGTCACCGGTAGGCGTTAGGGATCGAGCCCGGGTCCACGTATAGAGCGAAAGTGACTCAAGGTCTCACAAGCGACGAACAAATAGATAAATTAATTGATTAATAGATTAATGGCTAAGTGGAAATGGGTGCCTTGAAACAGGAGCCTTCAACTATGGAGACAGAGGTCCATAGTTGAATTAAATCATCTGGCGGCAGTTTTGAACAAAGACGAAAGACGTGGGACGGAGAAGGGGTATGGGAAGGTCACTAAATTAGGCTGATGCCTTTTTACAATGTTACAATCAGTTATATTACAATGAACAAGATGCCGTAACGCCTGCCATTTATTTTATGTTATTTGTTTGTCATTATTTGCCTGTTTGTTTATTATTGTTTGCTTGATTTTCATTTATTATTATTTGTCTGTCTATTATTATTTACTATTTACCTGTTTGCTTATTATTTAACTATTACCTATGGATTTATTTGATCATTTTCTATATTATAATTTATTTATCATGTTTTTTTTCGCTTCAGACCTAGTTATGGACCAAAAGGTCTCCTTGTAGGCATGCTTCGCGTTTGTAATCTGTCCAACGGAAACTTTTCGGTCCATAACGAGATCTGTTGCAAAAAGTTAATAGACAAACTAATAAAATAAAATCATTGAACGAAAAAATATAATAGAAAATAAACCATTGGTTAATTGATATTAGAAATGAATCAAATAGAATTAAAAATAAATAAGACGAAATAGAAAAAGAAATACATAACGAGATCTTTTGCAAAAAGTTAAATGAATAGACAAATTAATAGGTAAACTGATAAAATGTAACAAATTATTGAACGAAAAAAAATATAATAGAAAATAAACCACTGATTTATAAATATAATTGAAAATAGACCATTGATTAATAAATATAATTGAAAATAAACCATTGATTAATATAGATTAGAAATTATTCAAATTGAATGAAAAATAAATAAGACGAAATGGGAAAATAAACACACGAATTTCATAATGGTAACATTAACCATAACAAGGACAGTGATCATAATGGAGTTCCTCTTGGCGCGATTGGAGTCTCCTGGCGAAGGGCCACACTCCCTCGACACGAACTCCCGAGACGCAGCGGAAGACTCTCATTATGGTTATTCAGAGACAAGGTAGAGCTATACCGAAGAATTCTGTCAAGGTCGAGGTTATCCTCGTCCTTGAGGTCGTCCTACAGGGTCGACGTTCAGCCAGCACCTTTTTCCCACCTCTCCCTACCCCTTCCTTCCTCCCCCCTCCCCTTCCCATCCTTCTCCCCTCCCCTTTCCTTCATCTCCCCTCCCCTTTCCTTCATCTCCCCTCCCCTTCCTTCCTCTCCCCTCCCCTTCCTTCCCCTCCCCTCCCCATCCTTCTTCCTCTCCCCTCCCCTCCCCTCCCCTTTCTTCCTCTCCCCTCCTCATCCTTCCTCTCCCCTCCACTTTCCTTCCTCTCCCCTCCCCTTCCTTCCTCTCCCCTCCCCTTCCTTCCTCTCCCCTCCCCTTCCTTCCTCTCTCCTTCCTTCCTCTACCCTCCCCTTCCTTCCCCATCCTTCCTTCCTTCTCTCCCCTCACCTTTTTCCCACCTCTCCCCTCCCCTTTCCTTCCTCTCCCCTCCACTTTCCTTCCTCTCCCCTCCCCTTCCTTCCTCTCCCCTCCCCTCCCCTTCCTCTCTCTCCCCTCCCCTCCTCTTCCTTCCTTCCCCTCCCCTTCCTTCCTCTCCCCTCCCCTTCCTTCCTCTCCCCTCCCCTTCCTTCCTCTCCCCTCCCCTTCCTTCCTCTCCCCTCCCCTTCCTTCCTCTCCCCTCTCCTCCTCTCCCCTCTCCTCCCCTTCCTTCCTCTTCCTGCCTTTCCTATCCTGTACCTCTCTATCCGCTCCTCCCCCTCTCCCCTCCTTTTTCTCCTCACCCACATCCTTCCCCTCTTTCCCCGTTCTTCCCCTTCCCCCCATCCTTCCCCTTCCCCGTCCTTCCTATCCTGTACCTTTCCCTCCGCTCCCCCTTCCCCCTCCCCCACCCCTACCCCTACCCTAACCCTCCCATTCCTTCCCCCACTCGGCTACCCTTCTCCTCCCTTTCCTCTTCTGCCTCCCCTTTCTTCCCCTCTCTGCCTTTCCTATCCCATACCTTTCTCTCCACCCCCTCCCCCCTTCCCCTCCCAATCCCCTACCCTCTTCCTTCTCCTTCTTGTTTTTTTTTTCTCCATTCCATCCTAACGTGAGCATTTCCCCTCCGCTCCCCTTCCCCCTCCTCCCCCCTTCCCCCTCCTCCCCTTCCCCCTCCTTCACTTCCTTGCCTCCCCCACCTTTGTTCTTCTTCTTATCCTCCTGTGTCTTTTCCTTCCTCCTTCCCATCCTTCCTCACCCTTCCTATTCTTCCCCTTACAGGCCTTCCTATAGTGTACCTTTACCCTCTACTTTCCTCCCCCGTTACCTCTCCTCCCCCTTCCCCTTTCCTCCCCCTTCCCCTCTCCTCCCCCTTCCCCTCTCCTCCCCTTCCCCTTTCCTCCCCCTTCCCCTCTCCTCCCCCTTCCCCTCTCCTCCCCTTCCCCTTTCCTCCCCCTTCCCCTTTCCCCCCCTTTCCTTCTCCTCCCCCGTCCTCTCCTTTCCCCTTCCCCTCTCTTCCCCCTTCCCCCTCTCCTCCCGTTCCCCTTCCCCTCTCCCCCCTTCCCTTTCCCCCATCCCCTCTCCTCCCCCGTCCCCTTTCCCCTTCCCCTCTCCTCCCCCGTTCCCCATCCCCTCTTCTCCCCCTTCCCCTCAACTCCCCTTCCCCCTCTCCTCCCCTTCCCCCTCTCCTCCCTCGTCCCATTTCCCTCTCCTCCCCCGTCCCCGTCCCCTCTCCTCTTCCCCTTCCCCTCCTCTTCCCCTCTCCTCCCCTTTCCCCTCTCCTCCCCTCCCTTCTCTCCTCGTAACTCCCCTCCCCTTCCCCCTCCTCGCAAGCTTGGGCGTGGGTTCATACAGAGCTTGCCAAGAGGGGGAGCCCCAAATAGTTACTGCAAGGGGGGAGGGGGGGGCTCTGAATGCGCCTCCTTCAAGGATTCAATTTCAAAATTTCTCTTCTCCGTTGAACACAGTTGCAAATTCAAAAGAACAAATTTCAAATCCACTTCTTGTAGGACTCGGCAAATAATTTCGATAATTACTTTGATGTTTGTGCTTCCTGGCATCCTTTCTCTTCTCCCGTTTTTACCCCCCCTCCCCAGTCAACAACCCCCCCCTCCAATTTTAATAATAATTATTTATTATTATTATTACTATTATTACTATTATTATTATTATTATTATTATTTTTTTTTTTACGCTTGCTCCGGCCATGGGTCGATTCCACTGCTGACTACCACTTGCCCAGGCTCTCTGAGCACATTGGGCAAAGATGACGGTTTTAGTCGTAGGGAAGTGCCTCCTGGCGGAAAGCTCCACACCACACGACAGTGATGACCTTTACGGGAGATGACCTTATGCCCAGGATGGCTGACCTTTGGTATTTCTCGTGCCCTTCCTGTCCACGAGATTAGGGGGGCAGACCACTCGTCATCGGGATTGGACTGACCTTAGCCTGTGCTTAATCTCCGTCTCGTGTCGCAGTCAGGCTTCGGGGGGTTAACCTTTAGCAGGGTCGTTGCTTCAACATGGGCCAGACCTTCAAATAGGGACGAGTTTATTGTCGTTATTGTGCTGACGTGGTTTATTCAAGTCACTCACAGGGTTACGCTGTCGAACAGTTGTGACATAGTCAAACATGGAATGTGGTGCAGTCTTTATGTTGTGATGGTGATTTGCTCACACGCGCGCGCGCATACATACACATTCCCACGGTCTCTCTCTCGCTCTCTCACTGTCCGTCTCCTTCATATTTCCTTCTTCCTCTCTCTCTCTCTCTCTCTCTCTCTCTCTCTCTCTCTCTCTCTCTCTCTCTCTCTCTCTCTCTCAGGTTTTATTTACCGGTACTCTGTGGTCGCTCTCTCCCATACCCTCCCCCTTCTAAACAGACTGTCTCCCCCCACTCCCCCATATACAGTATTGTTTGTCCATTTCCGTCAACATGTCGCTGTCCATCTACTCCCCCCTCCCCTCCCCCTCCCCCTCCCTTCATCCGTTTTCAACCCCCCACCCACCCACACCCACCCCGTGCATGTCCTGTTACACAGTTTCTGTTACAATGCTATGACGTGTAGGTCTGCCCTGAGGCTGGCACTGGATGGTGGCACCATGGGAAGAGTGCCACTGCAAGGTTGCGGGCAAAAAGGGCAAGAGTGCCACCGGAAGTCTGAGGAACGAAGAAGGCACGTAGGCGCAGGAATTACTCAGAAGAAGAAGAAAAAGAAGAAGAAGAAGAATCGTATTTTGTTTTTCTTTTCTTTTTTATAATCGAGGTGTCGGGGTTGTCAATGGCAACGTGATCTTGGCGGCGCCTGTGCGTGTGCGTGCGTGCGTGTGTGTGTGTGTATTCACTTGGTCTTTATTCACTTGGTCTTTGGATCACGTGTTGGACTCGTGATCGATAGCTATTTCCCTCCTGGAAGAGAGCTCAGAGCTCGTAAGTCCGATCTATGGGTAATGCTATGACCTTGCACACACCCACACCCCCAACTCCCCGCCCACGAGAGTTGGAGTAACACCCCTTAGCGTTGCGATACTGATATTATTTTAGCCCCGGGCGAGAGTCGACCAGAGCTCTAACCACAGCGCCATGAGAGGTAGGTAGTGAGTGTGTGTGTGTGTGTGTGTGTGTGTGTGTGTGTGTGTGTGTGTGTGTGTGTGTGTGTGTGTGTGTGTGTGTGTGTGTGTGTGTGTGTGTGTGTGTGTGTGTGTGTGTGTGTGTGTGTGTGCGTGTGCGTGCGTGCGTGCGTTTACCTAATTGAAGTATACTGGGAAGGAGTGCTCGTTGGGTCCCGTATCCTATTCTGTGTGCGTGCGTGCGTGCGTGCGTGCCAGGGGTTGAGTCCATTGATAACACGAGGTTAATTTTTCCCTGCAGAAAGCTTCCCACGTTATCGTTATCAGTGTCTACAAGTAGGTCATTCACTTGAGTAAAAGTTATCGCATTCGTAGGTGCACCTTGCATCTCGAAAGTACTGTAGGCACCGTGGTAAAATTTACCCTTAATCACCCTTAGCATAAGGATGATAATCGTTTGTGTATTGTATTTGACGACCCTAAGTCGTTCGCTGTGACGACGAGGGTCGGTGAAATGTGAAGGCGCCTAGAACAAATCGCTTGTTTGCGAAAACGTCGTCATAACTCAAAATATCGAATTTTTCAGGAGAGGCATTTTAAAGTTTCAAAACGCTCTCGATATTATAAAAAGCCCTCAAACACCATAGGTGGAAAAAAATTTGGAGCATCAAATACGCCTCTAAAGTTTATAGAAGTTGAAACAATCGTAATCTTTACTAAGTCTAAAATATTTGTTGGAACAAGTTGGAACATGTAAGGTTATGTCGTTGGGACATTTAGCACTCCCTAGCGGTCAATTTTTGAGCTACAGATATGACTGTTACAAAAAAAATCCGTGTTTGAAGATGAATATGTCTGTATAGATAACTCAAAAATTCAGTTTTTTGAGTTATGACGACGTTTTCGCAAACAAGCGAAATGTACAAGGAAACAGAAAGCAGTATAATTTTCTTTTGATGATGTTTTTACCTAAGATAGAACACGACGGTGGAAAGAGAGAAGTGTAGAGAGAGAGAGAGAGAGAGAGAGAGAGAGAGAAGCAGGAGGCCATGTCCTCGAGTATTTTACGGGTTTGGAATCGTTCCCGGATTGGACTTTTCCCCCAGGACACGTGGGGACGTGGTGACTGTCATCGATTGAGGCACGAAGGGTGATTGCACGGCCTTCGCGTCCGTATTTTTAGACCTTATTGGCGTTTTTATTTCTCCGTTCTGTCGTTTCAGAAATTCGTAGATCGACATTTCATGAAAAAATAGTGTGTCTCGCTAAAATATATACACAAGAATTAAGTAGCTTCTTAAGTAATATAATTAATGATAAATAATATGATTACCGTATTTATATTAGTATTCTACTGACTGTTGGGAATATGAAATTCGAAAGGCTAATTGAGACGAAATATCCCAAAATTGGGAAAATCTTGATACTAGTTTTTTTTTTTTTTTTTTTTTTTTTTTTTTAACTTCGAGTTTTCTGGTATTTTGGTATGATTTTGACACGAGTTTTCGTTTCGAATAGGAACCCTCCAAACTTAAGATACTCTAAATAAGGAGACCTAGTTATGTGTAAGGTGAGAGAGTGTGTGTGTGTGTGTGTGTGTGTGTGTGTGTGTGTTTGGACTCGGCATCCCGTCCATGTAAGGGGAAATTGTGGCATTTTATATATATTTTCTTAAACTTGAATTAAGCAACATCTTGCCACTGAAAGGTCAAGATGTACTTACCCATTATGGGACTTTTGTTATATCTATTATTATTATTTATTATTATTATTATTATCATCATCATCAAATATCATTTAGATATTCTTGGGTAACATAACATAAGAATGAAGGAGACTGCAAGAGACCATAAGGCCTAAACTAGGCTCTTCTATACCCATTACAACGTTACATCCCTATAGATAAAGTTATCAAATTGTCTCTTAGAATAATAATCAATTGCTTCAGTTCACAGTACATTGTTACTTAACATATTCCATTCGCTGACCACTCTATGAATAAACTAGTTCTTGCCCACGTCCTTTTTAAACCTAAATTTGTCCAATTTAAATCCATTACTACGAGTCCAGCCCTGCTGTCATAATATGATGACCTTGACTGCGTCACCTTTATTATAGCCCTTGGCCCATATGACCTCTGTTAGGTCACCCCGCACTCTGTTTTTCCAGAGGGTGGTTAAGGTAGCAAAACCTGTTTTCGTTCGGTAAATTTTTAAGCCTCTGTGTCATTTTGGTAATTCTCCTCTAATGATTCTTGTGAGGTGGTAATCATTCTATAGGACGGAGACCAGAACTGTGCCGCAGAGTCAAGAATGGGTCGAATTATATCGCCAGATAGAGTTTAATGATTACCTCTGCACATTTGTTTGTAACCGTCTTAGCAATAAATCTTAATGCCCTGATCGCCCTATTCCTGGAACTAACGCACGGTTTCCTGGATTTAAGGTCAGGACTCACTAACACTACCAAGTCCTTTTCACATTCTGTTTTCTCTAATATGGCGTTATTTGAGTTATACCTGTTAGCTGGGTTGTATAATCCTATGTTTAACACACTATTTTGAGATATCGAAGTCTATTTACCATTTCTTCGACCATGCAAACTATTTACTAAGTTCCTCCTGCATTTTCTTCTGACCTAATAAAGCTTCCTGTTTTAATGGCACCCGCAAGCTTACAAACATCACTATTAATCCTATTGCCCAAGTCGTTTATTTACATAATGAACAACAAGGGACCCAAAACCGATTCGTGGTGAACTCCACACGTAACACTACCCCTATTGGTAATCCGCTGCTTTCTGTTACTAATCCATGTTCTAATCCATTCAAACACTTTTCCTCCTATGCCATGGGCCTTGATTTTATTTAGTAGTCTGCGGCACCTCGTCGAACGCTTTGCTAAAGTTATTATATAGCATCCTGATTGTCATAGTTATCCGCCTCCATGTAAACATTAATGTAAAAGGATGAAAGATTTGTTACACCCGACCTACCCTTGATGAACATATGCTGTGAGTCACGAATCCGACAATGCCTCTCGATATGATCCTTGATATTGTTTGCTCTTAATGATTCCAGCATTTTACTTCCAACCAATGTCAAACTGATGGGTCTGTATTCATGCATAAAAAAATTATCACCTGTTATACTGGAACATTGGATGCACCCCCAAGAAATAGGGACGAATCTATTGCCAACCGACTTGCTAGATATTTCCGTTAACTATTCACAAATTTCAAGTTTACACAAATTTAGCACTCGTCTGGACCCGGGGTTTTTGTTGTTTTAGGTCTCTCTCTCTCTCTCTCTCTCTCTCTCTCTCTCTCTCTCTCTCTCTCTCTCTCTCTCTCTCTCTCTCTCTCTCTCTCTCTCGCTGAAAGATCGGGTTTCAATCCAGATACCATATCTATCCTCTTGTTTGTAAATACTGATAGAAAATATGCCATCAGCTTTGATCAGGCACCGGTAGAGCACCTTGTCAAATGCTTTGCTAAAATATACTTTATGGGGTCGTGGTTGTTTGGTGGTTAGGCTAGTCAGCTCGTGTGAGAAAATGCAAACCTGCAAAAAACAAAAGACCATCGGTGACGACAGATTCGAGTAAGTCCATGTGACGCATGCGCATTCGCTCGTACACGAATACGACGCTTCTTTCGTGAGGAAATATATCACATATTCTAATTGCACGTACTGAACGTTATATTCAAATTTGCTTGCTACAAATGAGGTGAAGAATAGATATAAGAGTAATATATGTGTCCATGTAAAGATAAACAAGCAAGAATACACATTTTTATTTTTATTTTCACTCCAGTTATAAAAAAAGAAGTATCATGGTAAGTTTGAAAAAAATAAAATAAAATAACGGACTTGGGTGTGACGTCGTCTATGTACGCACGATGGGCGGAACCCTGACCAGGGTGTTTGTTGTTGTTGTTGTTGTTGCTGTTGTTGTTGTTGTTGGCTTTTGGTGTGCGCGAGGATATGGGACCTTGTCATTCATACTACGTGCCAGGGAAGTGCTGTGGAACACGAGAACAACCCCCTCCCCCCCCTCTCTCTCTCTCTCTCTCTCTCTCAATCTCTCTCTCTCTTAACACATTCTGATGTCCCTTGCCATTTTATTACAGTTTCTTCCAACATAATACACACACACTGCACTGCGAGTCGTTACTCCAACTCGTGGTCGGGGAGTTGGGAATGTGTGTGCGTGTAAGGTGTATTACCCATAGATCGGTCATATATGAGCTGAGCTCTCCGGGATGGAAATAGCTGTCGATCACAAGTCCAACACGTGATCCAAGACCATGGTGAATCGCACACACACACACACACACACACACACACACACACACACACACACACATATATATATATATATATATATGTGTGTGTGTGTGTGTGTGTGTGTGTGTATGCATATGTACTAAATGAGGTCAAGCAGGGTCATCGTAACGTGAATAAAACCGTCGCCTGAAAGCAGACAAAAACCTCTTTAATGTCCCAAGTTGGATACAACGCCCCCAGGGACTTTCAGACTTTTAATTAACAATTAGATGCCAAGTGGTACTCGGAAACAACGTTGCCACCAGTCTATTCCATTTGGCTTTTGCTGGCCCTCTTAAAAACAAAGTTATATCCACTGTGATAGCACCCTCCCCTCCGGCAAAGAGGCGCGAATTGTTTGCCTTCGTGATGACGATGTTGATTGCGTGGTCCCGCCCCTCCCACCCCACCCTCCGAGTATATTCGGTGTTGGTAATACAATGGGGGGGGGGGTTCAGTCAGACCTGTGCTCCCCATCCTCTTTTTTCATGTTTAAGAACAGTATACCAGTGTTGTGCTGAACACATAATCTATTGATCAGATATGTGGTGTAGGTCTGTATACATTTTCTCTCTCTCTCTCTCTCTCTCTCTCTATATATATATATATATATATATATATATGTGTGTGTGTGTGTGTGTGTGTATATATACAGACGCTCCTCTACTTACGTTCATTCGTTTTACGTTTTTTCGATTTTACGTTTGAACTGACGGTAATTTTTTTTTGTTGTGATTTTTTTAGTTTACCGCGCTCTCCGTAGTTCAAACGATACTTGCGCACGACGCTGCGTCCATTGTTTACATTGCGCAGACGACAAACTGAAAATGCCTTGCCTCCTCCTCCACCATCTCAATTTATGTTGCTTGAATTTAATCTATTTGAAATTAATGTTATTTTACAATGTTATGTGTTTAATTAATGATTTAGGGGTGTTTTATAAGATACGGTAATAGAATTTACCGATGTATAGTACAGTAACAACTTACGTTCATTTTCAACTTACGTTCGGCCGTTCGGAACGTAACTAAAACGTAAGTTGAGGAGCGTCTGTATATATATATATATTTAAATATGTATATATATATATATATATATATATATTTATATATATATTATATTTATATATATATATCTGTCTGTGTGTAGGATGGACTGTAAAGGTTGGACTTGCATTACGTTGACTAGTATAACCCTACCTTAACTCTTAGCTATATATTTTTCTTTCTTACTCGCACTCAGCCCCTTCCTCAAATACCAACCTCCCAAAAAAATTATCCATCTCTCTCTCTCTCTCTCTCTCTCTCTCTCTCTCTATATATATATATATATATATATATATATATATATATATATATATATATAGTTGTGTGTGTATAGGGGTACACCCATAAAACACCCTCTAGGTCGAATTTAAAGCAGACAACACTGCAAGCTACGATATTGTTAATAAAAAAGCTAGCTACGTTGTTTTACAACGCTGGAGTCGTTTACTATCGGTGTCGCTAGGCGATTTCTTTCGGCCAATGGAGATTCCTTTCGCTAATGCATTTTACTACTTTGTTCATTTTAGCCGTTGCCAAGCGATTTTATTCGGTTGAGGGAACGTCCCCAGCCTTCCCCATCGCTTTGAAAGGGTTAAACGAGTGGCAGACTCTAGGCCGGTGCTCCCACCCTACCCGTATACATTTCACGTGACAGTCCTTGGCCACGTCACCACGCGTGACACCAGGAATGAATAAGATGCCACAGCCGGGACCAGGAACGCGTGAGAGCGAAGCGCGGGTGAGCTAAGATCGTCTTCGTCTAGGAGAACCCTGAACTGTTCTTATTAATCACTTAATTCATAATAGTTGTGAAAAGAAACTACTGGATACACCCGACCACTCCTGCAGGCTAAGTATCCGTATTCTCAGTGCCGGGGATTGGGGATGCTTTAATCATTCAGGCATAGACTAGAGCCCCAATATAACGTCTTAAAGGAGCACAGCTAGGTGAACAAGACCCTAAAAGTCCATAACAAAATAAGTCCGTCTTTGACGCACACGTATACATAACCCATTCACCTGTGCAAATGTATCTGGAAGTCAAGTTACATTGATATACACCAGAGAGACTTAATGTATATATTTCGCTTCAAATTATTATTGATTTCACCGTCATAAAACACGAACAACGCGGCCCTGTAGGAAACTGGCAACTCAGCCTAATAGTAAAACCGTTGGCTCGACAATGAAACCAGATCCAAATTTGTTTTTACAAAAACCCTTTTCACAAGGCCATGCATCTATTATATTCCAGAACTATCTTCTCATAGCAATAAGCGTAATATACTGAACCTGCCAAATACCACGTTACAGACATCGTATTAAAAAAATTGTTAGAAATGTGCTACCCGCCAACTGCTGGGCGAGAAAGCGGCCGGGGGGTGGTTGTCGGTTGCACGCATGGCGGGCAGGGAGGCACATAGGAAGCGGGCGGTATCCACCATGTTGCATCACCGGCCCACGTGGTCAACAATTCTAAATAATAACTTTATCTCCACAAACCGTTAATGAAAAATCGATGTACACTATGTTAGACTACAAGCAGTAGCAGTGGTGGCACGCTTTTTGCCACCGAAACGTGAAGAAGCCTTCTTCCCTTTGGAGACCCGTGGCAACGATTTCCTGAGCTACAGTAACAGCGTCGTAGGGCAAAACTTATGTATCGGAATGTTTTTTAGGAACGGGGCGAGGGGGTATGATAACATGCATTTTTCACGTAAATATTTTTTAGCGTCCGGAGGTGTTCAGATAAGCTGAATTAAATCGTGTGACGTTAGAACGGACTTAACAGGACATTGGTGTTTGATGGATTAATGGAGACTTTTTTTTTCTTTCATCTAACTAACGCTCAGAAATGTCCCTCTTTAAGTTCAATTAAGTCTTCTGTCGTTAATAAGAAAAATATGTACTGGTATTTCAGATGAACAAAATTTCTTCTAATTCCTTTTATTAATGATGTTGACTTTGCCATAATTCCTTCAATTAATGCTCTACTGATGACTAATATATTTTACCCATTGATCTTTGAGAGACCATAGATAATTGCCTGCATGTGATGGTCTTGCGGGGCATACATCGAAGAGGGGCATCTCCCCACTGTATGTCTTCAGATCTCGTCGACCCCTTTACTCCTCCGTCTGAGATGGAGGTGCTACTCCAAGGAGCTGGCACTCGTTCTGCGAACCGGGCCTGAGATATCTCTATCAATTTGAACATTTCCACTTCACATGAGCTTACAACCGGCATCCTCTTCCTGTTCCTACCAGTCAACAACATAGACACCAACAATAATCCAACGTTCTTTAGTGGGAGGACTGAAACAGACTCGCTAGGGTGACTGCCGGTTTGTTAGTGAAAATCGAAGCAGCAATTATTATTATTATTATTATTGTTGTTGTTGATTATAATTTACCGTTTCTTTTATTCTTGTGGACAATCTCATCACAAGATTGACTTGATCATACAGATGCATAGTATGTATACAAGCGGGCACATTTATCAGTGCATATCATAACGGTTCGTCACGGGGGGGGGGGCAGCCTTCAGAAACGCTGGCGGTACGCTTCTTGGCTACGTCACGTCTGTCGTCACATTTTTATTCAGCTGGTAGGTGGCCCTAGAGGAGGAGCACAATATTTTCACTATTTTCTATCAAGGAAACTAAATTTTAATCATTATTATTATCTCAAAGTTATGTAGCATTTCTTTCACGAAAAAAACAGTAAGTAACGATTGTAGTAGGGGCTGGAGAGCGTTTCGTGGTCTTGGCGCTAGCCAGGAAAAATGTGAAAAACAACAGAAATGCGAAAGGAGTCAACGTGAGGAAATTTACGTCAACAATGGGTTTCGCTGATCTGAATACAGTCACCTAGCGGAGGCCGGAATAATAATAATAATAATAATAATAATAATAATGATAATAAAAAAAAAAACGAGTCGAACATAGACGTCAGGGGAGATGGTATAACTTCGTGACGTCACTTCTCCCCCGTCACCTGAATAGAATCGCCTGCGACCGCTAGAAGAAATAGTAGCGGAATGCAGACACGCTTTGGGCCGTTGAACGCCTTGAGACGGCATAATGGCAGGATGTGCCGAGCGAGTGCCACGGCATAATCACGGGATATGCAGTGCACTGTTACTTTTAGGGTTTTTGAAAGCTTAAAGAGGTTTACTTTATGCTTAATTTCTTTTTGTTTGTTCAGGAACGAAGAGTGTTTCGCTTCTTTGTTTATACAAAAATAATATAACATCACGAGGTTTCTTAATTTACATTTATTTACAAGGAAATATATATCAGAAGAACGGCGTGTGAAGAGAGTAGAACGACGTGTGAAGAAAAAATAAAGCAAATTAGATACCCTGCCACATATCCAAATGTGTAGGAATGGGAAACGTGTTTGACAGAATGTTGCCATCTTACAGACCACAGATGCGTTCAGAGAAATGGTGGTGGGACATTTTCTCATACATGCTGAACATGGCAGTGGTGGCTGATATATCTCACATGAACTTCAGGAAAGAAATTGCCCAGGCAATAATAAAATTTCAAGAAGAGAGGAAGAGTCTAGGAGGGCACAACCAACGAAAGAAACCAGTAAGGTACTATGGACTGCACCGATGCCATTTTGTGGGAATTTTCCACAAATTTGTGTCTGAGAAATTTGCTCACATGGGATGTTTTGTGAGCAAATTATATGTTGCAATGAACTTGTTTGTGTATGTAATAATTCCTTTTTTGTGGGAAAAGCGTGGAAATCCAGATTTCCCTGTGGGAATTTTGTGATAAAAAAAAATCTCACTCATTTGTGGCAACACTGCGACGGAGTCAGTCACTTTCTGAACCGATGCACTAAATCAATGTAGATGCTGCCTTCGTATGAAGAACACATGATCCCAGTGCACAAAATGTGGAAAGAGACTGCACAATTTGTTCAGTGAAGCTTATCACCAGAAGTAGGTTAATGGCAAATAGAAATAAATCTAAGTATTCTGTTATTCGCATAAATATTACTACATATACGCAATAAAAAAAATGATGATTTGTTTAATGTCATATGTGGAGGTTTGTGATATATTCCGGTGCCAACGTTCCCATTTTGGGAACACGAAAAATTTGTATGAAAGTAACTGTAACGTATAAACAAAAATTGGCGTCATAAACACATTAGACAGCTCACAACAGAAAGAAAAATACGCAGAAGAAAGGTCAGCCATTAAAAGGTTAAAATGCATTATATCGATGGAGTGAATTTCGTTTTCTAGAATAGCCGTGTACTTATTCTAGAACTTCAGACAACTAAAAACGTCGTTCCTCGCTCCTTGAAGAAACTGGTTTCCGACCTCCACCCCCCCCCCTACCATCCCCCACGTCTAAGAAGCACTTTCGTGGAGGACGAGAAGGATTTATGGATAAAACCATATGATTTCATTCGGTATTATCATGGGGTACATACTTCCTCGTGGTTGCAGAGTGACCGAGTACATTTCTTCGTCTTGAAAGTAGGAGAATCCTGTACAAGAGTATACTGTACTGCTCCCGCCTCCTGTACCGTTATTCAGGGATAAATGAGGAGAGATTATAGACATGAATATAACGGGGAAATAAGACTAGTTGTAAAAGTATATTTCACCCTTTTACTTCCTGGGGTTCCCCTGTGGACTGGATAGAATCGTTTTAACAGTATCTAAGAGTAGGGGCGAATTAACCAGTGAAAAGGAGTGTATGCGTGATGTCATCGTAGATGATGGTCACTCATTTAACTTCTGCCAGAGTCATATTAGAGGAAGTAAGAACCTTGAGGTGAAGTGTGTGTATGTGTCAGAGTCACAGACGAACGGAGTGCTGGTATGGACACTTCTGTGCTTGGCGTTTGTGCTGAGACGTGCCTAGTAGAATCTGCATGCACTCGAGGAAGAGTAAATGCTGAAAACAACGGGGGCGGGTGCGCCGGAAGGAACAGCGACGTTGGCGAGCAGTGTGGATGTGAATGGGGTTGTACTTAAAGGTGGAGAGTGCACACAGCACCTCTTTGTAGGTGCTGTGACTGGTCTTGGGGGGGTTGAAGGTAGTACAGGTATACAGACGTGCCAAAGCCTCATCACCCCCCTCCTCTTATAGAAAAGAAGAATAACAACGGAAAGGGGGAAAAATATGACAGGGCAGTTGAAAGGAAAGTTTGTAAATATTTTCGAGCGACGCTTTTGTATCGGAGGATGCAGGCTGCAGAGATGGAGGATAGAAGCCAGGGATATAAATATTTGGAGTAATACATCTGCAAGTAAATATGTTTTGATGGGTAAATGGCTTCATTGCATGGGTCCATAGTATCTCTTTTATACAAGGGGAATTTTGAAATGGGATGTAGATAGTAACCATAGAGCTGAATAATTTGGTTTGGGAGGTTGGTATTTGAGGAAGGGGCTGAGTATAAGAAAGAAGAAATATAACAGAGTTAAGGTAGGGTTATACTAGTCAACGGAATGCACTCGTCCATCCTATAAGAAGTGATTAGACTCGACTCCAACCAAGTAGAGGTAATCCCACCAATCACGTAAAAGGACCCACACTATGTCCTACCCTTTATCCAGAATAAAAAAAAAAAAAAAAAATCATTGGCAGAATCTACGATATGCCAGTTTCTAAAAAAAAATCTCCAAATAACTTTCAACGCTTGCAATCTCTAAAAATGCATATTTAACGATTTTTGCATCTTACACACACACGCGCGCACACACACACACACACACACACACACACACACACACACACACACACACACACACACACACACTCGGTGGCGCGGCTGGTAGAGATCCAGACTGTCAGTACGGAAGTACCGGTGGTACATGGTTTGAATCCTGCCCAGGGCTGAATTTATTTCAGTATCGTTGCGCTTCGAGTCGTTACTCCAACTCTCGTGGGCGGGGAGTTGGGTGTGTGTGTGCGTGTAAGGTCATAGCATTACCCATAGATCGGTCATACGAGCTCTGAGCTCTCTTCCGAGAGGGAAAATAGCTGTCGATCACGAGTCTAACACGTGATCCAAAGACCAAGGTGAATCACACGAGTTATCGAGCACTAGGCAGAAAACGTTTGTCATCCACAGGAAATAGTAAATGTAGTTATGACTCAGTGAGAGTTCATATTATCATTATTACTTAACATAATCCGGATGCTTCACACCGCAAAGCGCCTCTTGTGGCTGTATATTATCTATTAAAGCACGGATAATTTCATGGCGAAAATTGTACAGTAGATACCAAGCAACTGGTGAGATTTTTCGCGCGCAAAAAATCGAGCAATGTTTACAGTACAGCGGTAGTTAAATGGCTGTTTGATTATTGCTGCAATATACATTCCATAAATTTCTTTTGTTTCAAGATAA